>NC_053039.3:565808465-566113025 GCF_002575655.3 Aegilops tauschii subsp. strangulata | reverse complement strand
CAGAGGAGTCAGGTTGCACGGCTGCACAGGAAGAACATGTTTACTACCGTCCGAAATACAAGTTGATTCGGGAAAAAGAAAGTCATCGAAATCTATTAACATGGTACCTTGTTTGGAAGATATCGGCGCAGGGAACATAACGGTTCATGATTTAAACGATCAGATCACAAGATATTCTAGTTTGAAATTTATATCTTGCCAAAAAAACATGTTCATCAACCTCTCATCATTATCCGTGGTGCGAACCAACTTGTGGTATCCTCAGCCCACCAGAGTTTAATTCCCGGTGCTCGCATTTATTCATGAATTTATTTCATCATTTTCGGCAATGCACATTCAGTGCGAGGAGACGTTCCCGTCCCGTCAACGACGCGGTGCCTACGGTGACTTTGTAAATTTCAAGATCATATGTCGGCTCAGTCTTTGCGCGTGTATATGAGCGCTTGGGTCTGTACTGTGTTCAAAAACACTCCATCCGTTTCTTTTTAGTCTGCATATAAGATTTAGTCAAAGTCAAACTTTATCAACTTTGACTAAGTTTATAGAAAAAAATATCAACATTCACAATATGGAATCAATATTGTTAGATGCATCATGAAATGAATTTTCATACCATATAGCTTTGGTACTGCAGATGTTGATATTTTTTCCAGCAAAGTTGTTCAAACTTTACAAATTTTGACTTTGACCAAATCTTATATGCAAACTAAAAAGTAACGCAGGGAGTACACCAAAACTCTTGGTTAATGACAATGTGTTGCATCACATGTCACCAACCAAAACTGTTGTAAAGGATAACCCCTAGTTAGTTATATGATAAAAATACAAGGGTCCGCGTTCTGGGGAATGTTTCTGCTTTTTGTACATACATGGAGTATTTTTTTAGCTACCTGCATCCTTTATTAAACGTTCAAACACATTGGGATACAGATGATATCGGACAAACAAGTAAGCCACACGTGGCGCCTAGGACTAAGGGAAGTGACTGCCTTTGCTAAGGCATGGGCCTCTGTTGGGGATCGTAGTAGAATTTTAAAATTTCCTACGCATCACCAAGATCCATCTATGGAGTATACTAGCAACGAGGGGAAAGGAGTGCATCTACATACCCTTGTAGATCGCGAGCGGAAGCGTTCAAGTGAACGGGGTTGATGGAGTCGTACTCGCCGTGATCCAAATCACCGATGACCGAGTGCCGAACGGACGGCACCTCCGCGTTCAACACACGTACGGAACAGCGACGTCTCCTCCTTCTTGATCTAGCAAGGGGGAAGGAGAGGTTGATGGAGATCCAGCAGCATGACGGCGTGGTGGTGGAAGTAGCGGGATCCCGGCAGGGCTTCGCCAAGCACAAGCGGGAGGGAGAGGTGTTGCAGGGGGAGAGGGAGGCGCCAGGGGCTGTGGTACTGCTGCCCTCCCTCCCCCCCACTATATATAGGCCTCCTGGGGGGGGCGCCGGCCCTGGGAGATCAGATCTCCAAGGGGGGCGGCGGCCAAGGGGTCGCTTCCCCCCCAAGCCAAGTGGGGGGCGCCCCCACCCCTAGGGTTTCCAACCCTATGCGCAGGGGGAGGCCCAAGGGGGGGCGCACCAGCCCACCTGGGGCTGGTTCCCCTCCCGCTTCAGCCCATGGGGCCCTCCGGGATAGGTGGCCCCATCCGGTGGACCCCCGGGACCATACCGGTGGTCCCGGTACAATACCGATAACCCCCGAAACTTTCCCGGTGGCCGAAACTGGACTTCCCATATATAATTCTTCACCTCCGGACCATTCCGGAACTCCTCGTGACGTCCGCGATCTCATCCGGGACTCCGAACAACTTTCGGGTTTCCGCATACTAATATCTCTACAACCCTAGCGTCACCGAACCTTAAGTGTGTAGACCCTACGGGTTCGGGAGACATGCAGACATGACCGAGACGCCTCTCGGGTCAATAACCAACAACGGGATCTGGATACCCATGTTGGCTCCTACATGTTCCACGATGATCTCATCGGATGAACCACGATGTCGAGGATTCAATCAATCCCGTATACAATTCCCTTTGTCAATCGGTACGTTACTTGCCCGAGATTCGATCGTCGGTATCCCAATACCTTGTTCAATCTCGTTACCGGCAAGTCACTTTACTCGTACCGTAATGCATGATCCCGTGGCTAACTCTTTAGTCACATTGAGCTCATTATGATGATGCATTACCGAGTGGGCCCAGAGATACCTCTCCGTCATACGGAGTGACAAATCCCAGTCTCGATCCGTGCCAACCCAACAGACACTTTCGGAGATACCCGTAGTGCAACTTTATAGTCACCCAGTTACGTTGTGACGTTTGGTACACCCAAAGCACTCCTGCGGCATCCGGGAGTTGCACGATCTCATGGTCTAAGGAAATGATACTTGACATTGGAAAAGCTCTATCAAACAAACTACACGATCTTTTGTGCTATGCTTAGGATTGGGTCTTGTCCATCACATCATTCTCCTAATGATGTGATCCCGTTATCAATGACATCCAATGTCCATAGTCAGGAAACCATGACTATCTATTGATCAACGAGCTAGTTAACTAGAGGCTTACTAGGGACACGTTGTGGTCTATGTATTCACACATGTATTACGATTTCCGGATAACACAATTATAGCATGAACAATAGACAATTATCATGAACAAGGAAATATAATAATAACCATTTATTATTGCCTCTAGGGCATATTTCCAACAGTCTCCCACTTGCACTAGAGTCAATAATCTAGTTACATTGTGATGAATCGAACACCCATAGAGTTCTGGTGTTGATCATGTTTTGCTCTAGGGAGAGGTTTAGTCAACGGATCTGCTACATTCAGGTCCATATGTATTTTACAAATATCTATGTCTCCATTCTGAACACTTTCACGAATGGAGTTGAAGCGACGCTTGATATGCCTGGTCTTCCTGTGAAACCTGGGCTCCTTGGCAAGGGCAATAGCTCCAGTGTTGTCACAGAAGAGAGTCATCGGGCCCGACGCATTGGGAATCACCCCTAGGTCGGTAATGAACTCCTTTAACTGCTTCTTGTGCTGCCTCTGAGGCCGCCATGTACTCCGCTTCACATGTAGATCCCGCCATGACGCTTTGCTTGCAACTGCACTAGCTTACTGCCCCTCCATTCAAAATATACACGTATCCGGTTTGTGACTTCGAGTCATCCAGATCTGTGTTGAAGCTAGCATCGACGTAACCCTTTACGACGAGCTCTTCATCACCTCCATATACGAGAAACATATCCTTAGTCCTTTTCAGGTACTTCAGGATATTCTTGACCGTTGTCCAGTGTTCCATGCCGGGATTACTTTGGTACTTACCTAGCAAACTTACGGCAAGGTTTACATCAGGTCTGGTACACAGCATGGCATACATAATAGACCCTATGGCCGAGGCATAGGGGATGACACTCATCTTTTCTCTATCTTCTGCCGTGGTCGGGCATTGAGCCGTGCTCAATTGCACACCTTGCAATACAGGCAAGAACCCCTTCTTGGACTGATCCATATTGAACTTCTTCAATATCTTGTCAAGGTACGTACTCTGTGAAAGACCAATGAGGCGTCTTGATCTATCTCTATAGATCTTGATGCCTAATATATAAGCAGCTTCTCCAAGGTCCTTCATTGAAAAACACTTATTCAAGTAGGCCTTTATACTTTCCAAGAATTCTATATCATTTCCCATCAATAGTATGTCATCCACATATAATATGAGAAATGCTACAGAGCTCCCACTCACTTTCTTGTAAACACAGGCTTCTCCATAAGTCTGTGTAAACCCAAACGCTTTGATCATCTCATCAAAACGAATGTTCCAACTCCGAGATGCTTGCACCAGCCCATAGATGGAGCGCTGGAGCTTGCATACCTTGTTAGCATTCTTAGGATCGACAAAACCTTCCGGCTGCATCATATACAATTCTTCCTTAAGAAAGCCGTTAAGGAATGCCGTTTTGACGTCCATTTGCCATATCTCATAATCATAGAATACGGCAATTGCTAACATGATTCGGACGGACTTCAGCTTCGCTACGGGTGAGAAAGTCTCATCGTAGTCCACCCCTTGAACTTGTCGATAACCCTTAGCGACAAGTCGAGCTTTATAGATGGTCACATTACCATCCGCGTCTGTCTTCTTCTTAAAGATCCATTTATTTTCTATGGCTCGCCGATCATCGGGCAAGTCAGTCAAAGTCCATACTTCGTTTTCATACATGGATCCTATCTCGGATTGCATGGCTTCAAGCCATTTGTTGGAATCCGGTCCCGCCATCGCTTCTTCATAGTTCGAAGGTTCACCGTTGTCTAACAACATGATTTCCAGGACAGGATTGCCGTACCACTCTGGTGCGGGACGTGTCCTTGTGGACCTACGAAGTTCAACAGTAACTTGATCCGAAGCTTCATGATCATCATCATCAACTTCCTCCCTAGTCGGTGCAGGCACCACAGGAACATCTTCCCGCACTGCGCTACTTTCCGGTTCGGAAGGGGTGACTATCACCTCATCAAGTTCCACTTTCCTCCCACTTAATTCTTTCGAGAGAAACTCTTTCTCCAGAAAGGACCCGTTCTTGGCAACAAAGATCTTGCCTTCGGATCTGAGGTAGAAGGTATACCCAATGGTTTCCTTGGGGTATCCTATGAAGACGCATTTTTCCGACTTGGGTTCGAGCTTTTCAGGTTGAAGTTTCTTGACATAAGCATCGCATCCCCAAACTTTTAGAAACGACAGCTTAGGTTTCTTTCCAAACCATAATTCATACGGTGTCGTCTCAACGGATTTCGACGGAGCCCTATTTAAAGTGAATGCGGCAGTCTCTAAAGCATAGCCCCAAAATGAGAGCCGTAGATCGGTAAGAGACATCATAGATCGCACCATATCCAATAGAGTGCGATCACGACGTTCGGACACACCATTACGCTGAGGTGTTCTAGGCGGCGTGAGTTGTGACTTAAATATTCTCCACCACGATCTGATCGTAAGAACTTTATTTTCCTGTCACGTTGATTCTCAACCTCACTCTGAAATTCCTTGAACTTTTCAAAGGTTTCAGACTTGTGTTTCATTAGGTAGACATACCCATATCTACTTAAATCATCAGTGAGAGTGAGAACATAACGATATCCTCCGCGAGCCTCAACACTCATTGGACCGCACACATCGGTATGTATGATTTCCAATAAGTTGGTTGCTCGCTCCATTGTTCCGGAGAACGGAGTCTTGGTCATCTTACCCATGAGGCATGGTTCGCACGTGTCAAATGATTCGTAATCAAGAGACTCCAAAAGTCCATCTGCATGGAGCTTCTTCATGCGTTTGACACCAATGTGACCAAGGCGGCAGTGCCAGAAGTATGTGGGACTATCGTTATCAACTTTACATCTTTTGGTATTCACACTATGAATATGTGTAACATCACGTTCGAGATTCATCAAGAATAAACCATTGACCAGCGGGGCATGACCATAAAACATATCTCTCATATAAATAGAACAACCATTATTCTCGGATTTAAATGAGTAGCCATCTCGAATTAAACGAGATCCAGATACAATGTTCATGCTCAAAGCTGGCACTAAATAACAATTATTGAGGTTTAAAACTAATCCCGTAGGTAAATGCAGAGGTAGCGTGCCGACGGCGATCACATCGACCTTGGAACCATTCCCGACGCGCATCGTCACCTCGTCCTTCGCCAGTCTCCGCTTATTCCGCAGCTCCTGTTCTGAGTTACAAATATGAGCAACCGCACCGGTATCAAATACCCAGGAGCTACTACGAGTACTGGTAAGGTACACATCAATTACATGTATATCACATATACCTTTGGTGTTGCCCGCCTTCTTGTCCGCTAAGTATTTGGGGCAGTTCCGCTTTCAGTGACCACTTCCCTTGCAATAAAAGCACTCAGTCTCAGGCTTGGGTCCATTCTTTGACTTCTTCCCGGCAACTGGCTTACCGGGCGCGGCAACTCCCTTTCCGTCCTTCTTGAAGTTCTTCTTACCCTTGCCTTTCTTGAACTTAGTGGTTTTATTCACCATCAACACTTGATGTTCTTTTCTGATCTCCACCTCCGCTGATTTCAGCATTGAATATACCTCAGGGATGGTCTTTTCCATCCCCTGCATATTGAAGTTCATCACAAAGCTCTTGTAGCTTGGTGGAAACGACTGAAGGATTCTGTCAATGACCGCGTCATCCGGGAGATTAACTCCCAGCTGAGACAAGCGGTTGTGTAACCCAGACATTCTGAGTATGTGCTCACTGACAGAACTATTTTCCTCCATTTTACAACTGAAGAACTTGTCGGAGACTTCATATCTCTCGACTCGGGCATGAGCTTGGAAAACCATTTTCAGCTCTTCGAACATCTCATATGCTCCATGTTTCTCAAAACGCTTTTGGTGCCCCGGTTCTAAGCTGTAAAGCATGCCGCACTGAACGAGGGAGTAATCATCAGCACGTGATTGCCAAGCGTTCATAACGTCTTGGTTCTCTGGGATGGGTGCATCACCTAGCGGTGCTTCTAGGACATAATCATTCTTGGCAGCTATGAGGATGATCCTCAGGTTCCGGACCCAGTCCGTATAGTTGCTGCCATCATCTTTCAGCTTGGTTTTCTCTAGGAACGCGTTGAAGTTGAGGGCAACGTGGGCCATCTGATCTACAAGACATATTGTAAAGATTTTAGACTAAGTTCATGATAATTAAGTTCATCTAATCAAATTATTCGATGAACTCCCACTCAGATAGACATCCCTCTAGTCATCTAAGTGAAACATGATCCGAGTTAACTAGGCCGTGTCCGATCATCACGTGAGACGGACTAGTCAAGATCAGTGAACATCTCCATGTTGATCGTATCTTCTATACGACTCATGCTCGACCTTTCGGTCTTCCGTGTTCCGAGGCCATGTCTGTACATGCTAGGCTCGTCAAGTCAACCTAAGTGTATTGCGTGTGTTCCGAGGCCATGTCTGTACATGCTAGGCTCGTCAACACCCGCTGTATGCGAACGTTAGAATCTATCACACCCGATCATCACGTGGTGCTTCGAAACAACGAACCTTCGCAACGGTGCACAGTTAGGGGGAACACTTTCTTGAAATTATTATAAGGGATCATCTTACTTACTACCGTCGTTCTAAGCAAATAAGATGCAAAACATGATAAACATCACATGCAATCAAATAGTGACATGATATGGCCATTATCATTTTGCTCCTTTGATCTCCATCTTCGGGGCGCCATGATCATCTTCGTCACCGGCATGACACCATGATCTCCATCATCATGATCACCATCATTGTGTCTTCATGAAGTTGTCACGCCAACGATTACTTCTACTTCTATGGCTAACGCGTTTAGCAATAAAGTAAAGTAATTTACATGGCGTTATTCAATGACACGCAGGTCATACAAAAAATAAAGACAACTCCTATGGCTTATGCCGGTTGTCATACTCATCGACATGCAAGTCGTGATTCCTATTACAAGAATATGATCAATCTCATACATCACATCTTCTGCCCATATCACATCACAAGGCACTTGCTGCAAAAACAAGTTAGACGTCCTCTAATTGTTGTTGCAAGTTTTTACGTGGCTTCTATAGGTTTCTAGCAAGAACGTTTCTTACCTACGTAAAACTACAACGTGATATGCCAATTTCTATTTACCCTTCATAAGGACCCTTTTCATCGAATCCGTTCCGACTAAAGTGGGAGAGACAGACACCCGCTAGCCACCTTATGCAACTAGTGCATGTCAGTCGGTGGAACCTGTCTCACGTAAGCGTACGTGTAAGGTCGGTCCGGGCCGCTTCATCCCACAATACCGCCGAAACAAGATAAGACTAGTAGTGGCAAGAAAAATTGACAACATCTACGCCCACAACTGCTTTGTGTTCTACTCGTGCATAGTAACTACGCATAGGCCTGGCTCATGATGCCACTGTTGGGGATCGTAGCAGAATTTTAAAATTTCCTACGCATCAACAAGATCCATCTATGGAGTATACTAGCAACGAGGGGAAAGGAGTGCATCTACATACCCTTGTAGATCACGAGCGGAAGCGTTCAAGTGAAAGGGGTTGATGGAGTCGTACTCGCTGTGATCCAAATCACCGATGACCGAGTGCCGAACGGACGGCAACTCCGCGTTCAACACATGTACGGAACAGCGACGTCTCCTCCTTCTTGATCCAGCAAGGGGGAAGGAGAGGTTGATGGAGATCCAGCAGCACGACGGCGTGGTGGTGGAAGTAGCGGGATCCCGGCAGGGCTTCGCCAAGCACAAGCGGGAGGGAGAGGTGTTGCAGGGGGAGAGGGAGGCGCCAGGGGCTGTGGTACTGCTGCCCTCCCTCCCACCCACTATATATAGGCCTCCTGGGGGGGGCGCCGGCCCTGGGAGATCAGATCTCCAAGGGGGGCGGCGGCCAAGGGGTGGCTTCCCCCCCCCCCCCCAAGCCAAGTGGGGGCGCCCCCACCCCTAGGGTTTCCAACTCTAGGCGCAGGGGGAGGCCCAAGGGGGGCGCACCAGCCCACCTGGGGCTGGTTCCCCTCCCACTTCAGCCCATGGGGCCCTTCGAGATAGGTGGCCCCACCCGATGGACCACCGGGACCCTTCCGGTGGTCCCGGTACAATACCGATAACCCCCGAAACTTTCCCGGTGGCCGAAACTGGACTTCCCATATATAATTCTTCACCTCCGGACCATTCCGGAACTCCTCGTGACGTCCGGGATCTCATCCGAACAACTTTCAGGTTTCCGCATACTAATATCTCTACAACCCAAGCGTCACCGAACCTTAAGTGTGTAGACCCTACGGGTTCGGGAGACATGCAGACATGACAGAGACGCCTCTCCGGTCAATAACCAACAACGGGATCTGGATACCCATGTTGGCTCCTACATGTTCCACGATGATCTCATCGGATGAACCACGATGTCGAGGATTCAATCAATCCCGTATACAATTCCCTTTGTCAATCGGTACGTTACTTGCCCGAGATTCGATCTTCGGTATCCCAATACCTTGTTCAATCTCGTTACCGGCAAGTCACTTTACTCGTACCGTAATGCATGATCCCGTGGCTAACTCCTTAGTCACATTGAGCTCATTATGATGATGCATTACCGAGTGGGCCCAGAGATACCTCTCCGTCATACGGAGTGACAAATCCCAGTCTCGATCCGTGCCAACCCAACAGATACTTTCGGAGATACCCGTAGTGCACCTTTATAGTCACCCAGTTACGTTGTGACGTTTGGTACACCCAAAGCACTCCTACGGCATCCGGGAGTTGCACGATCTCATGGTCTAAGGAAATGATACTTGACATTGGAAAAGCTCTAGCAAACGAACTACACGATCTTTTGTGCTATGCTTAGGATTGGGTCTTGTCCATCACATCATTCTCCTAATGATGTGATCCCGTTATCAATGACATCCAATGTCCATAGTCAGGAAACCATGACTATCTGTTGATCAACGAGCTAGTCAACTAGAGGCTTACTAGGGACACGTTGTGGTCTATGTATTCACACATGTATTACGATTTCCGGATAACACAATTATAGCATGAACAATAGAAAATTATCATGAACAAGGAAATATAATAATAACCATTTATTATTGCCTCTAGGGCATATTTCCAACAGCCTCTCCATTATGTTTCCTACTTTCATGAATAAACTTGAAATAAACTCCTTTGGTACTTAATATCTTGCAAGATTGCAAAGTACCGGCATGGAAATTCAGCTTCTATATTGGTCACCACTTCCAAACACACTACACCACGACACTCAAATCAGTGTCAAACAATCTGTCAGCATAGGTCACCTAAGGCGACACATTTAGTGTCGGCAAAGACCTTTTCCGACAGAAAGGAGCTATTGCCAATAGTCCTGCCGAGAAAGGTCTTTACCGACAGATAAATCTATGCCGGCAAAAAGTATGACACCGTTTGTGAGATCTACACCGACAGACATTTCTACACCGACAAACAACTCTATGCCGACAGTTCATCTGCCAGTGTGCTATGCCGACAGATTGTGTGACTTTCATTGCTACACCGACAGTTTGTCTATCAATGTGCTATGCTGACAGTTTGTGTGACGTCAAATACTTCTACCAACACATTTGCTACCAGTGTTCTACATTTCAGCACAAATGCAAATACACAATATTTTCAATGAAATTACATTCATAATATTAAATTCATGTTCATATGCAATACATATAAACAATCACTCTTCGATTCATCACAAGATATCGTTGATCAATGCATTCATTCAATATATATAGAAGATTCATTGGTTTTCTTCACTCAGCTACAACCATTATGGAAATACACAAGTCAGATATACAAGACATGCATGTTACAAACATAATGGCTCAAGTTAATAAGAGACCAAGTGCTTGTTCACTAGACTGCTGCTGCTACAGAATATTATGGAAGACCAACTCTTCAATCGCCAAGCCAAATCAACTTCCATATGAAGGAAATGTGTCATCCATGTTCTCAACAAAAGCAATCACGAGAACATCTTCGATCAACTAGTGGACTTGCTACTTTCTACCATTTGTCCCTACAAAAGAACTCATAAGTTTCAGCAATCTTTGAAATAATACAATGTATTCAAATTCATGAGGTGCCTTCGAGTCCAAAGGTCTAAGAAACGGGAGATGTACAACATACCAACTTGTAGGTCCATAGCTAGCGAAAGGGCCTCACTACAAGCTTGTGCTTCAAGAACTGTAGGATCCAGGAGGCCCTCATATATAATGGCGGATGCGCCGAGAAAAGTGCCTCTTTTATCTCTGCAGATCACCACTGAAGCTGCACGGTCGCCGATCTTTGAGAAGCCACCATCAACATTCATCTTTACTTCATGGCTGTCGGGCGGAAGCCACAAGCTTGGCTGCGCCTGCTCATTTGTACTCTCTGTATTCACATATAGGGCCCTGTGGTTGACATGCAAGTCCCTGGATTTTGCATGCAGGTCCTTAGGCTGTTTCTGCTTCTCGGTAGTCAGCTCGAGATCGGCCATAAATTTGTTGATGAAGACATGAGTGCTCAACGGGCTTTGAAACTGGTTATCGTGGATGGCTCGGCGTCTCGCCCACCAAATAGCCCACATCATTACTAGCACACGTGCTAATTCCTCCGAGGGTAGAGTATCAACCAACCATAGCATCCATAGCTTAGCGTCGTCCGATCTGTTTCATATGATAGTCTCTGTAAGATCCTCGTCGGCAAATGCCCAGACACACCTAGCCATGCGGCAGTCAAAAAGGAAATGGCGCCACGTATCATTTGCCGCATGACAAACTGAACACTCTGCTGAATCAGCCATGCTTCTTTGGTGGCGGACATCACCTGTCGGGATCGAAGTCTTGGATAATCTCCATGCAAAGACTTTAACTTTTGAAGGGACCGCAGCTCCCCATTGAAGGAAATATGCCCTAGAGGCAATAATAAAGTTATTATTTATATTTCCTTATATCATGATAAATGTTCATTATTCATGCTAGAATTGTATTATCCGGAAACTTAGTACATGTGTGAATAGATAGACAAAACAGAATGTCCCTAGTATGCCTGTACTTGACTAGCTCGTTAATCAAACATGGTTAAGTTTCCTAACCATAGATATGTGTTGTCATTTGATGAACGGGATCACATCATTGGGAGAATGATGTGATGGAGAAGACCCATCTGTTAGCTTAGCATTATGATCGTTTAGTTTTATTGCTATTGCTTTCTTCATGACTTATACATATTCCTCTGACTATGAGATTATGCAACTCCCGAGTACCGAAGGAACACTTTGTGCGCTATCAAACGTCACAACGTAACTGGGTGATTATAAAGACGCTCTACAGGTGTCTCCGATGGTGTTTGTTGAGTTGGCATAGATCGAGATTAGGATTTGTCACTCCGTGTATCGGAGAGGTATCTCTGGGCCCTCTCGGTAATGCACATCACTATAAGCCTTGCAAGTAATGTGACTAATGAGTTAGTTACGGGATGATGAATGATGGAACGAGTAAAGTGACTTGCCGTTAACGAGATTGAACTAGGTATGAGGATACCAACGATCGAATCTCGGGCAAGTAACATACCGATGACAAAGGGAACAACGTATGTTGTTATGCGGTTTGACCGATAAAGATCTTCGTAGAATATGTAGGAGCCAATATGAGCATCCAGATTCCGCTATTGGTTATTGACCAGAGATGTGTCTCGGTCATGTCTACATAGTTCTCGAACCCGTAGGGTCCATACGCTTAACGTTCGATGACGATTTGTATTATGAGTTATGTGATTTGATGACCGAAGTTTGTTCGGAGTCCCGGATGAGATCACGGACATGACGCGGAGTCTCAAAATGTTTGAGAGGTAAAGATTGATATATTGGACGAAGGTATTCGGATACCGGAATGGTTTTGGGACGTTTTGGATATTTATCGGGAAACCGAGGGGTTACCGGAAGCCCCCGGGGAAGTTACGGGCCTTGATGGGCCATAAGGGAGAAGGAGAGGGAAGGCCACAAGGTGCCCCCCCCAAGGGCAGTCCGAACTGGACTAGGGGGAGGCGGCGCGGCCCCCCTTCTTTCCCCTCTCCCTCTCCTTCCCTCCTTCCCCTTGTTGGAATAGGAAAGGGGGGGGCGAATCCTACTTGGACCGGGAGTCCAAGTAGGACTCCCCCCTTGGCGTGCCCCCCTTTGGCCGGCCTCCTCCTCCCCCCTCCTTTATATACGTGGGAGGGGGGCACACCAAGTCTTCTCTTAGCCGTGTGCGGTGCCCCCCTCCACAGTTACACACCTCGGTCATATCGTCGTAATGCTTAGGCGAAGCCCTGCACCGATAACTTCATCATCATCGTTGCCATGCCGTCGTGCTGACGGAACTCTCCCTCGTCCTCAACTGGATCAAGATCTTGAGGGACGTCATCGTGCTGAACGTGTGCTGAACATTGAGGTACCGTACGTTCGGTACTTGAATCGGTTGAATCGTGAAGACGTTCGACTACATCAACCGCGTTACTAAATGCTTTCGCTTTTGGTCTACGAGGGTACGTGGACACACTCTCCCGTCTCGTTGCTATGCATCTCCTAGATAGATCTTGCATGATCGTAGGAATTTTTTTGGAAATATTGTGTTCCCCAACAGTGGCATCTGAGCCAGGTCTATGCGTAGATGTTATATGCATGAGTAGAACACAAAGAGTTGTGGGCGATAATAGTCATACTGCTTACCACCAACTTCTTACTTTGATTTGGCGGTATTGTTGGATGAAGTGGCCCGGACCGACATTACATGACCGCGTTCATGAGACTGGTTCTACCAACGTGCTTCGCACACAGGTGGCAGCGGGTGTCTATTTCTCCAACTTTAGTTGAATCGAGTTTGACTACGGCAGGTGCTTGTTGAAGGTTAAAACCGCACACTTGACGAAAAATCATTGTGGTTTTGATGCGTAGGTAAGAACGGTTCTTGCTAGAAGCCCGTAGAAGCCATGTAAAACTTGCAACAACAAAGTAGAGGACGTCTAACATGTTTTTGCAGGGCATGTTGTGATGTGATATGGTCAAAACGTGATGAGATATAAATTATTGTATGAGATGATCGTGTTTTGTAAACGTTATCGGCAACTGGCAGGAGCCTTATGGTTGTCTCTTTATTGTATGAAATGCAAATGCCATGTAATTGATTTACTTTATCACTAAGCGGTAGCGGTAGTCGTAGAAGCTATAGTTGGCGAGACGACAATGATGCTACGATGGAGATCAAGGTGTCAAGCCGGTGACGATGGAGATCATAATGGTGCTTCGGAGATGGAGATCAAAGGCACAAGATGATGATGGCCATATCATGTCACATATTTTGATTGCATGTGATGTTTATCCTTTATGCATCTTATTTTGCTTAGTACGGTGGTAGCATTATAAGATGATTGATACGTCTCTGTCGTATCTATAATTATTGATTATTTCATGCCAATATTATTCAACTTTCACATGTTTTTGGTAACTTTTTATATGATTTATTGGACTAACCTATTGATCCAGTGCCAAGTGCCAGTTCCTGTTTTTTGCATGTTTTTTGTATCGCAGAGTATCCATATCAAACGAAGTCCAAATGCAATAAAATTTCACGGAGAATTATTTTGGAATATATGTGATTGTTGGGAGTTGGAATCACCCTAAACGGAGGCTCACACAGCCCACAAGACACCAGGGCGCGTCAGAGGCCCCTGGCGCACGATGGTGGGTTGCGCCCTCCTCGAACATCGGTTGGAGCTCTACTTCGGGCGCAAGGAAGCTTATATCCGGAAAAAAAATCGTGTTAAAATCTCAGCGCAACCGGAGTTACGGATCTCCGGGAATATAAGAAACGGTTTTCGGCCAGATCTGGGGAACGCGAGATAGAAGAGAACAGAGAGGGAGATCCAATCTCGGAGGGGCTCCCGCCCCTCCGTCGCCATGGAGACCATGGACCAGAGGGGGAACCCTCCTCCCATCTAGGGGGGAGGCCAAGGAAGAAGAAGAAGAAGAAGGAGGGGGGCTCCTTCCCCCTCTCTCCCGGTGGCGCCGGAGTGCCTCCGGGGGGCAACGATCGGGACGGCGATCTACATCAACAATCTTGCTACCGTCAACACCAACTTTCTCCCCCTCTATGCAGCGGTGTAACACCTCTTCTCCCCGCTGTAATCTCTACTTAAACATGGTGCTCAACTCCATATATTATTTCCCAATGATCTATGGTTATCCTATTATGTTTGAGTAGATCCGTTTTGTCCTGTGGGTTAATCATGATCTTGGTTGGTATGATTGTATATTTTATTTATGGTGCTGTCCTATGGTGCCCTCTGTTCTCACGCAAACGTGAGGGGCCCCCGCTGTAGGGTGTTGCAATATGTTCATGGTTCGCTTACGGTGGGTTGCGAGAGTGACAGAAACTTAAACCTGAGTAGGTGGGTTATGGCGTATGGGAGTAAAGAGGACTTGATACTTAATGCTATTGTTGGGTTTCACGACCTTATGATCTTTAGTAGTTGCGGATGCTTGCTAGAGTTCCAATCATAAGTGCATATGATCCAAGTAGAGAAAGTATGCCTCTCCCTCATATAAAATTGCAAGAATGATTACCGGTACTTGTTATCGATTGCCTAGGGACAAATAACTTTCTTATTGACAAAAGCTTTCCACTTTTATTACCTCGCAATTTATTCGTAGTTTTATTCCTGCAAAGTACTTGTAGATTTATTCTTGCCAAATAGTTTCATACTTGTTTCCGGTAAAGCAAACGTCAAGCGTGCGTAGAGTTGTGTCGGTGGTCGATAGAACTTGAGGGAATATTTGTTCTACCTTTAGCTCCTCGTTGCGTTCGACACTCTTACTTATCGAAACAGGCTACAATTGATCCCCTATACTTGTGGGTTATCAATGATCCCTCACTAAATTTCTAGTTATAATTGATCTCCCTGAGTATGCACCGTTGTTACAGTTCGTCCTGCCGAGACACCACGTGATGATCGGGTGTGATAAGCTCTACGTTCACATACAATGGGTGCAAGCCAGTTTTGCACGTGCAGAATACTCGGGTTAAACTTGATGAGCCTAGCATATGCAGATATGGCCTCGAAACACTGAGACCGAAAGGTCGAACGTGAATCATATAGTAGATATGATCAACATAGTGATGTTCACCATTGAAAACTACTCCATCTCACGTGATGATCGGACATGGTTTAGTTGATACGGATCACGCGATCATTTAGATGACTAGAGGGATGTCTATCTAAGTGGGAGTTCTCAAGTAGGATGATCAATTGAACTTTAATTTATCATGAACTTAGTCCTAATAGTATTTGCATATCTATGTTGTAGATCAATAGCTTGCAATGTAGCTCCCCGTTTATTTTTTGTTCCTAGAGAAAAATAAGTTGAAAGATGATTGTAGCAACGATGCGGACTGGGTCTGTGATCTGAGGACTATCCTCATTGCTGCACAGAAGAATTATGTCCTTGATGCACCGCTAGGTGACAGACCTATTGCAGGAGCAGATGCATACGTTATGAACGTTTGGCAAGCTCGGTATGATGACTACTTGATAGTTTAGTGCACCATGCTTTACGGCTTAGAACCGGGACTTCAAAAATGTTTTGAACGCCACAGAGCATATAAGATGTTTCAAGAGCTGAAATTGGTATTTCAGACTCATGCCCGAGTCGAGAGGTATGAGACCTCTGACAAGTATTTTTCCTACATGATGGAGGAGAATAGCTCAACCAGTGAGCATGTGCTCAGAATGTCTGAGTACTACTATCGCTTGAATCAAGTGGGAGTTAATCTTCCAGATAAGATAATGATTGACAGAGTTCTCTAGTCATTATGACCAAGTTACTGGAACTTCATGATGAACTATAATATGCAAGGGATGACGAAAACGATTCCCGAGCTCTTCGTGATGCTGAAATCAGCGAAGGTAGAAATCAAGAAAAACATCAAATGTTGATGGTTGACAAGACCACTAGTTTCAAGTAAAAGGGCAAGGGAAAGAAAGGGAACTTCAAGAAGAATGGCAAGCAAGTTGCCACTCCCATGAAGAAGCCCAAAGCTAGACCCAAGCCTGAAACTGAGTGCTTCTACTGCAAAGGAAATGGTCACTGGAAGAGGAACTGCCCCAAATACTTGGCGGATAAGAAGGATGGCAAAGTGAACAAAAGTATATATGATATACATGTTATTGATGTGTACTTTATAGGAGTTACAAAATGAACAAAGACTAGTTGAGGGCGAGGTGACGATGTGTGTTGGAAATGATTCCAAGGTTGATAAGATTACCATCGCATACTCCCTCTACCTTCGGGATTAGTATTGGGACTAAATAAATGTTATTTGGTGTTTGCGTTGAGCATAAATATGATTGGATCATGTTTATTGCAATACGGTTATTCATTTAAGTCAGAGAATAATTATTGTTCTGTCTACATGAATAAAACCTTCTATGGTCTTGCATCCAATGTAAATGGTTTACTGAATCTCGATCATAGTGATACACATAATATTGATGCCAAAAGATGCAAAGTTAATAATGATAGTGCAACTTATTTGTGGCACTGCCGTTTAGGTCATATTGGTTTAAAGCGCATGAAGAAACTCCATGGTGATGGGCTTTCGTAATCACTTGATTATGAATCACTTGATGCTTGCGAACCATGCCTCATGGGCAAGATGACTAAAACTCCGTTCTCTGGAACAATGGAGCGAGCCACTGACTTATTGGAAATAATACATACTGATGTATGCGGTCCAATGAGTGTTGAGGCTCACGGCGGGTATCATTATGTTCTGACCTTCACAGATGATTTAAGCAGATATGGGTATATCTACTTAATGAAACACGAGTCTGAAACATTTGAAAAGTTCAAAGAAATTCATAGTGAAGTTGAGAATCATCGTAACAAGAAAATAAAGTTTTTATGATCTGATCACGGGAGCAAATATTTGAGTTACGAGTTTGACCTTATTTAAAAACAATGTGGAATAGTTTCACAATTCATGCCACCTGGAACACCACAGAGTAATGGTGTGTCTGAACGTCGTAACCGTACTTTATTAGATATGGTGCGATCTATGATGTGTCTCTTACCGATTTACCACTATCGTTTTGGGGTTATGCATTAGAGACAGCTGCATCCACGTTAAATAGGGCAACATCTAAATCCGTTGAGACGACACCGTATGAACTATGGTTTGGCAAGAAACCTAAGCTGTCGTTTCTTAAAGTTTGGGGTTGCGATGCTTATGTGAAAAGGCTTCAGCCAGATAAGCTCGAACCCAAATCGGAGAAGTGTGTCTTCATAGGATACCCAAAAGAAACTGTTGGGTACAACTTCTATCACAAATCTGAAGGCAAGATCTTTGTTGCTAAGAATGGATCCTTTCTAGAGAAGGAGTTTCTCTCGAAAGAAGTGAAGGAAATATGCCCTAGAGGCAATAATAAAGTTGTTATTTGTATTTCCTTATATCATGATAAATGTTTATTATTCATGCTATAATTGTATTAACCGGAAACTTAGTACATGTGTGGATACATAGACAAACAGAGTGTCCCTAGAATGCCTCTACTTGACTAGCTCGTTAATCAAAGATGCTTAAGTTTCCTAGCCATAGATATGTGTTGTCATTTGATGAACGGGATCACATCATTAGAGAATGATGTGATGGACAAGACCCATCCATTAGCTTAGCATAACGATCGTTTAGTTTTTTTGCTATTGCTTTCTTCATTACTTATACATGTTCCTCTGACTATGAGATTATGCAACTCCCGAATACCGGAGGAACACCTTGTGTGCTATCAAACGTCACACATAACTGGGTGATTATAAAGATGCTCTACAGGTGTCTCCGATGGTGTTTGTTGATTTGGCATAGATCAAGATTAGGATTTGTCACTCCGTGTATCGGAGAGGTATCTCTGGGCCCTCTCGGTAATGCACATCACTATGAGCCTTGCAAGCAATGTGACTAATGAGTTAGTTATGGGATGATGCATTACGGAACGAGTAAAGAGACTTGCCGGTGACGAGATTGAACTAGGTATGATGATACCGACGATCGAATCTCGGGCAAGTAACATACCGATGACAAAGGGAACAACGTACGTTGTTATGCGGTTTGACCGATAAAGATATTCATAGAATATGTAGGAGCCAATATGACCATCCAGGTTCCGCTATTGGTTATTGACCGGAGATGTGTCTCGGTCATGTCTACATAGTTCTCGAACCCGTAGGGTCCGCACGCTTAATGTTCGATGACGATTTGTATTAAGAGTTATGTGATTTGATGACCGAAGTTTGTTCGGAGTCCCGGATGAGATCACGGACATGACGAGGAGTCTCGAAATGGTCGAGAGGTAAATATTCATATATTGGAAGGTTACATTCGGACACAGGAAGGGTTCGGGTCGTTTCGGATAAGTTTTGGAGTACCGAGGGTTACCGGAACCCCCCCCCCTGGGGAATTGATGGGCCTTCACGGGCCCTAGTGGAGAGAGGAGGCGGCGGCCAGGTGGAGGCGCCCCCCAACCCCAAACCGAATTGGACTAGGGTTGGGGGGTGGCCCCCATTTCCTTCTTCTCGTCCACCTCTTTCCCCATCCCCCCTTCTCCGGAAAGGAAAGGAGGGGGCCGACTCCTAGTTGGACCGGGAGTCCAAGTAGGACTCCCCCCTTGGCGCGCCCCCCTTGGGCCGGCCACCTCTCCTCCCCCCATTATATACGTAGGAGGGGCACCCCAAAGGCACACCAAGTCTTCTCTTAGCCCTGTGCGGTGCCCCCCTCCACAGTTACACACCTCGGCCATATCGTCGTAGTGCTTAGGCGAAGCCATGCGCTGGTAAGTTCATCATCACTGTCGCCACGCCGTCGTGCTGACGGAACTCTCCCTCGGCCTCAACTGGATCAAGAGTTCGAGGGACATCATCGAGCTGAACGTGTGCTGAACGCGGAAGTGTCGTACGTTCGGTGCTTGGATCGGTTGGATCGCGAAGATGTTCGACTACATCAACCGCGTTACTAAATGCTTCCGCTTTCAGTCTACGAGGGTACGTGGACACACTCTCCCAGCTCGTTGCTATGCATCTCCTGGATAGATCTTGCTTGATCGTAGGTAAAAAATTTGAAATACTGCGTTCCCCAATAGTGGCATCCGAGCCAGGTCTATGTGTAGATGTTTGATACGTGTCCGTCGTATCTATAATTTTTGATTGTTCCATGCCAATATTATACAACTTTCATATACTTTTTGGCAACTTTCTATATTTTTTTGGGACTAGCATATTGATCCAGTGCCCAGTGCCAGTTCCTGTTTGTTGCATGTTTTATGTTTTGCAGAAACCCCATATCAAACGGAGTCCAAACGGGATAAAAATGGACGGAGAATTATTTTGGAATATTTGTGATTTTCGGGAAGTAAAATCAAAGCGAGACGGTGCCCGAGGTGGCCACGAGGGTGGGGCTCACGCCCACTCCAGGCAGGCGCGCCCCTGACCCTCGTGGGGCCCCCATAAGGCGGTTGATGCTCTACTTTGGCCGCAAGAAAGCTAATTTTTGGAAAAAGATCTGGGAGAAGGTTTCAATCCAATCGGAGTTACGGATCTCGAGATATAAAAGAAACGATGCCAGGGCAGATTCCGAGAACGCAGAAACAAAGAGAGACAGAGATACAGATCCAATCTCGGAGGGGCTCTCGCCCCTCCCACGCCATGGATATCATGGACCAGAGGGGAAACCCTTCTCCCATCTAGGGAGAAGGTCAAGGAAGAAGAAGAATGAGGGGGCTCTCCCCCCCCTCGCTTCCGGTGGCGCCGGAACGCCGTCGGGGGCCATCATCGTCACCGCGATCTTCACCAACACCTCCGCCATCTCCACCAACATCTCCATCACCTTCCCCCCTCTATCTACAGCGGTCCACTCTCCCGCAACCCGCTGTACCCTCTACTTGAACATGGTGCTTTATGCTTCATATTATTATTCAATGATGTGTTGCCATCCTATGATGTCTGAGTAGATTTTCGTTGTCCTATCGGTGGTTGATGAATTGCTATGATTGATTTAATTTGCTTGTGGTTATGTTGCTGTCCTTTGGTGCCCATCATATGAGCGCGCGCGTGGATCACACCATAGGGTTAGTTGTATGTTGATAGGACTATGTATTGGAGGGCAAGAGTGACAGAAGCTTCAACCTAGCATAGAAATTGATGCATACGGGATTGAAGGGGGACCAATATATCTTAATGCTATGGTTGGGTTTTACCTTAATGAACGTTAGTAGTTGCGGATGCTTGCTAATAGTTCCAATCATAAGTGCATAGAATTCCAAGTAAGGGATGACATGCTAGCAGTGGCCTCTCCCACATAAAACTTGCTATCGGTCTAGTAAAGTAGTCAATTGCTTAGGGACAAATTCGCAACTCCTACCACCACTTTTCCACACTCGCTATATTTACTTTATTGTGTCTTTATCTAAACAGCCCCTACTTTTTATTTACACGCTCTTTATATTCTTGCAAACCTATTCCAAAAACACCTACAAAGTACTTCTAGTTTCATACTTGTTCTAGGTAAAGCGAACGCTAAGCGTGTGTAGAGTTGTATCGGTGGTCGATATAACTTGAGGGATTATTTGTTCTACCTTTAGCTCCTCGTTGGGTTCGACACTCTTACTTATCGAAAGAGGCTACAATTGATCCACTATACTTGTGGGTTATTGATACGTCTCCGTCGTATCTACTTTTCCAAACACTTTTGCCCTTGTTTTGGACTCTAACTTGCATGATTTGAATGGAACTATCCCTGACTGACACTGTTTTCAGCAGACTTTCTATGGTGTTATTTATGTGCAGAAACAAAAGTTCTCGGAATGACCTGAAACTCCACGGAACATATTTTTGGAAAATATTAAAAATACTAGAAGAAGAATCCACGTCAGGGGGCCCACACCCTGTCCACGAGGGTAGCGGGCGCACCTGCCCCCCTGGACGCGCCCCCCTGCCTCGTGGGCCCCCTGACGCTCCACCGACCTCAACTCCAACTCCATATATTCACTTTCGGGGAGAAAAACAGAGAGAAGGATTCGTCGCGTTTTACGATACGGAGCCGCCGCCAAGCCCTAAAACCTCCCGGGAGGGCTGATCTGGAGTCCGTTCGGGGCTCCGGAGAGGGGAATCCATCATTGTCGTCATCATCAACTATCCTCCATCACCAATTTCATGATGCTCACCGCCGTGCGTGAGTAATTACATCGTAGGCTTGCTGGACGGTGATGGGTTGGATGAGATTTATCATGTAATCGAGTTAGTTTTGTTAGGGTTTGATCCCTAGTATCCACTATGTTCTGAGATTGATGTTGCTATGACTTTGCTATGCTTAATGCTTGTCACTAGGGCCCGAGTGCCATGATTTCAGATCTGAACCTATTATGTTTTCATGAATATATGTGAGTTCTTGATCCTATCTTGCAAGTCTATAGTCACCTACTATGTGTTATGATCCGGCAACCCCGAAGTGACAATAATCGGGACCACTCCCGGTGATGACCGTAGTTTGAGGAGTTCATGTATTCACTATGTGTTAATGCTTTGTTCCGGTACTCTATTAAAAGGAGGCCTTAAATTCCCTGAGTTTCCATTAGGACCAAGCTGCCACGGGAGGGTAGGACAAAAGATGTCATCCAAGTTCTTTTCCATAAGCATGTATGACTATATTCGGAATACATGCCTACTTTACGTTGATGAATTGGAGCTAGTTCTGTGTCACCCTATGTTATGATTGTTACATGATGAACCGCATCCGGCATAATTCTCCATCACCGATCCAATGCCTACGAGCTTTTCATATATTGTTTTTTGCTTATTTACTTTTCTGTTGCTACTGTTACAATCACTACAAAACCCAAAAATATTACTTTTGCTATCGTTACCGTTACTTCCATATTACTTTGCTACTAAATACTTTGCTGCAGATACTAAGTTATCCAGGTGTGGTTGAATTGACAACTCAGTTGCTAATACTTGAGAATATTCTTTGGCTCCCCTTGTGTCGAATCAATAAATTTGCGTTGAATACTCTACCCTCGAAAACTGTTGCGATCCCCTATACTTGTGGGTTATCAAGACTATTTTCTGGCGCCGTTGCCGGGGAGCATAGCTCTATTCTCTGAGTCACTTGGGATTTATATCTGCTGGTCACTATGAATAACTTGAAAGACGCAAAAACAAAAATTTATCCCTCAACTACGAGGGGAGGTAAGGAACTGCCATCTAGCTCTGCACTTGATTCACCTTCTGTTTTGAGTAAGCTTGCGACACCTAAACCTGCTTCTGCTATTCATTCTGATATGTCGCATGTTATTGATGATGCCACTTCTGCTATGCATGATACTTATGATGAAACTGCTTCTATGCTTGATACTACTGTGCCACTTGGTGAATTTCTTGATGAACAACTTGCTAGGGCTAGAGAGAATGAAATTATTGAAACCGATAATATTGAAGATAGTGATGATGAAGACTCTCCCCCTAATAAATATGAATTGCCTGTTGTGCCTGAGGGTTATGTTTTGGAGGAAGAATCTGCTAGAGCTATTTTATCTTGCAATGATAGAAGTGATCTTAAGAAATTATTAGCTAAATGGAAGCAGCGATCTCTTAATGCTAGAATGAAACCTGACCCTGCTTTTGCTACTTCACCTATCTGTGTTACTGATAAGGATTATGAATTCTCTGTTGATCTTGATATAATTACTTTAGTTGAATCTGATCCTTTTTATGGCTATGAATCTAAAACTGTTGTGGCACATCTTACTAAATTAAATGATATAGCCACCCTGTTCACTAATGATGAGAGAACCCGCTACCTTTATATCCTTAAAATATTTTCGTTCTCATTAAAGGGTGATGCTAAGATATGGTATAATTCTCTTGATCCTGGTTGTGTGCGTAGTCCCCAGGATATGATTTATTACTTCTCTGCTAAATATTTCCCTGCTCATAAGAAACAAGCTGCTTTAAGGGATATATATAATTTTGTGCAAATTGAAGAAGAGAGTCTCCCACAAGCTTGGGGGAGGCTTCTACAATTACTTAATGCTTTGCCTGATCATCCTCTTAAGAAAAATGAAATACTTGATATCTTTTATAATGGACTAACCGATGCTTCCAGAGATTACCTGGATAGTTGTGCTGGTTCTGTTTTCACGGAAAGAACACCGGATGAAGCTGGGATTCTATTGAATAATATGTCGACAAATGAAAATAATTGGACACTTCCTGAGTCCACTCCTGAGCCTATTCCTAAACCAACTCCGAAGAAGAGAGGTGTTCTATTGCTCAGTCCTAGAGATATGCAAGAGGCAAAGAAATCTATGAAAGAAAAGGGTATTAAAGCTGAAGATGTTAAGAATTTACCTCCTATTGAAGAAATACATGGTCTTAATTTACCACCTGTTGAAGAAACATATGATCTTAATCCTTCACCTATTGAAGAAACACATGGTCTTGATAACCCGACACAGGTAGTAAAGGTAAATTCTCTCTATAGATTTGATGAAGGTGATATTCCTCACTATAAGTCTGCTAGCAATGCTTCGAAGAGTTTGATAATTTTATTTTCAAACAAGAAAACTTCAATGCTTATTTTGGTAGACAATTGAAATATAATTCCGATACGCTTGAACACTTGGGTGATTATATGTCTAGAGTTAAAGGTGAACTTAAACTCATTAGTAAACATGCTTCTATGGTTACCACTCAAGTAGAACAAGTACTTAAAGCTCAAAATGATTTGCTCAATGAATTAAATAGTAAGAATAATGACTATGCTGTTAGAGTGGCTACTAGAACTGGTAAAATGACTCAGGAACCTTTGTATCCTGAAGGCCATCCTAAGAGAATTGAGCAAGATTCTCAGAGAAATAATATAGATGCACCTAGTCCTTCTAAAAGGAAGAAAAAGAAAAATGATAGGACTTTGCATGCTTCTAGTGAACCTATTGCTGAAACACCTGAGAATCCAAATGATATTTCTATTTTTGATGCTGAAACACAATCTGGTAATGAACATGAATCTAGTGATAATATTAATGAAGATGTTCATGATGATGCTCAACCTAGTAATGATAATGATGTAGAGATTGAACCTGCTGTTGATCTTGATAACCCACAATCAAAGAATCAACGTTATGATAAGAGACTTTGTTGCTAGGAAGCACGGTAAAGAAAGAGAACCATGGGTTCAAAAACCCATGCCTTTTCCTCCCAAACCATCCAACAGAAAGGATGATGAGGATTTTGAGCGCTTTGCTGAAATGATTAGACCTATCTTCTTGCGTATGCGTTTGACTGATATGCTCAAAATGAATCCTTATGCTAAGTATATGAAAGAAATTGTCACTAATAAAAGAAAGATACCGGAAGCTGAAATTTCCACCATGCTTGCTAATTATACTTTTAAGGGTGGAATACCTAAAAACTAGGAGATCCAGGAGTACCAACTATACCATGCTCCATTAAAAGAAACTATGTTAAAACCGCTTTATGTGATCTTGGAGCCGGTGTTAGTGTTATGCCTCTCTCTTTATATC
This sequence comes from Aegilops tauschii subsp. strangulata, assembly GCF_002575655.3. NCBI lineage: Eukaryota > Viridiplantae > Streptophyta > Magnoliopsida > Poales > Poaceae > Aegilops > Aegilops tauschii. The sequence goes on along the minus strand of NC_053039.3, from coordinate 566,087,830 downwards.
ATAGACTTGATTTGAATAAGTTGACACCTACTGAAATATCTTTGCAAATGGCTGATAAATCAACTGCTATACCTGTCGGTATTTGTGAGGATGTGCCTGTTGTGGTTGCAAACGTTACTATTTTAACGGACTTTGTTATTCTTGATATTCCCGAGGACGATAGTATGTCTATTATTCTTGGAAGACCTTTTTTGAATACTGCAGGGGCTGTTATTGATTGCAACAAAGCCAATGTTACTTTTCACGTTAATGGTAACGAGCATACGGTACACTTTCCGAGGAAACAACCTCAAGTCCACAGTATCAATTCTATTGGAAAAATTCCATCGATTATTTTTGGAGGTTTTGAATTTCCTCTTCCTACTGTCAAGAAGAAATATGATATTCTTATTATTGGGGATGTGCATATCCCCGTTGAGGTAACATAGTGTTATTCGAAATTTCTCCAGTTACATGTTAGTCGGAATGAGTTTGTTAGCAAGACTTGATCAACCTTGTTAGTGGATTCCTTTTGATGAGCATGAGATGGATGAAATTAGAAAGCACAACCTTCTGTACCCTCCTTTTACTTTCTGTTATTTTGTTGAAATAAAGTAAAAATAGTTTTTTTCTGTCTGTTTTCTGAATTATCCATGCAATATAAAAATACCCCGAAAATAAAAGTTCTCCAAATGCCTTGAAAATGGAATATGATTTTTCTGGAATATTTGAGAATATCTGGCACTGAGAACACAGCAGGGGGAGCAAGCACCTGGCCACGAGGGTCCAGGGCGCGCCCACCCCTACAGGGCGCGCCCCCCTGCCTCGTGGGCCCACGGTGGCTCCCCTCCACTTATTCCTACACCCACACACTTCTTCTTCCTCCCAAAAAAATCACCATCCAGCTCAAGCACGAGTTCTAGCTCATTTTGCTGTGATATTCGATCTCCTTGCTCAAAGCACCTCTCACGAAACTGCTTTGGGAGATTGTTCCTTGGTATGTGACTCCTCCATTGGTCCAATTAGTGTTTGTTCTAGTGCTTTATTCATTCCAAATTTGTGCTGCCTAGGTGACCATGTTCTTGAGCTTGCATGTCAAATTTATATGGTTCCAAGTAGTTCTAATGCTTGATATAGGCTCTAGGCATTTGTATGAGTAGTTGCTATCAATCTTGTTGAGCTTGGTTCACTTTTATTTTGAAGTTACTAAAAATTTCAGAAATTTTTTAGAGGAAGAAATATGCTTAGGAAAATGTTCCATGGTGGTCCTTCAAGGAAGCAAGGACCCAGGCTTGCAATGCGCGATGCCGATGATGAGCCACCAAGGGACGCTCCAGTGTGGCCTTGTGAATGGCCTTCAGAAAACTTTATGGATCAAGCGGGAATCAAGGAAGAATTTAACGCATATTTGCGTAACACTGATCTTGTGAGCTTCGAGGAGGAAAAGTGCCGCCAGTACCACTATCTCACTAGTTCCTTTGTGAGGAGGTTTGAATTTTCATCTTCACGCAATTCTCCAACTGTCCTGTTTGATCTTTATGAAAAATCTTATACGATGAACTTAGAGTATTTTACCACTGCTTACAAACTTCCACAATGGGGTAGTGCTAGTGAACCTCGCAAATCTGAATTTAGAGAATTTCTTGCTAGTATAACTGTGGGGGAATCTAGAGATATAGCACAAGCTACCATAGGGAGCATTCATTTTCCTGCTATACATTATTTTGCTCTCTTTATAGGTAGGTGCATAAATGGTAAAGATGAAGCATGTCATATGTGTGTCCCTGACCTCAGTATTCTTAGGAGTGCTGTGTTAGGAGAAAAATCTTATAATTTGGGAGCCATTGTTGCGCGTAGGTTGCATCACAATAGATTTAATGGAGATTTCTTTGGTGGAATTTATGCAACCCGCTTAGCTGATTTTCTTGGTGTAACCATACGTGATGATGATATTGAATTGCCTCCTACCTATCTAGACTTTAATGCTATGGTTCACCATCAGTTTGTCGAGAGGAATGAACCACCTCTCCGGTACCGACTAATCTTTGACAGGTGCCGCGCCGTCAATATTGTTCTTCCTGCCCCTACTCTCTTTGACTTTCAGGAAAAAGGGAGACATTACATAACCAGAGAGGAGGCGGAGGAGTATAAGAGGAGGGATGAGATAGCTCGCCTCCAAGCTGCAGCACACGATGCAATGACCACTGCATCTCAGTATGACCCCAGCTACAACTATGGATATCCTCCAGGCCATCCGTGGCAATAAAACAACTTAGGCCAAAAGCCTAAGCTTGGGGGAGTACGTATTTCTCACCGACATACATTCATGTTCACACACTCATTGCTAGTTGTCGGTGCTCATACTCTTTCACTATAATATCCATGCTAGTTCATTTTATTTTTCCTGCTTTCTTCTTGTGTGTTTGATAAACTTTAAGAAAAACCAAAAAATTTAGTAGTAGCTTTTAGCTAATTTACTTTTCATGTTGTAGTAGTAATAATTAAAAAGAAAACCCAAAAAGATTTCCCGTTCTTCTTTTGCTTGTTGGGAGCTTTCCCATGTACATAGTTTTATTTCTTTTCTTTTCTTTGGGGGTCGATAGGAGAAGATCATGATTAAATTGTTGAAGTGGCTCTTATATGCATTATTGTTGATTTAACCAAGAGCCCATATTGCCTTTCTTCTCCTGTTTATTGAATGCTCGCAGATTCCGGCTTAGTCCAATGCACGTGCACTCTTATTATTTTCACATCGTTCAGTCGTGCAAGTGAAAGGAATTATGACGATATATGATGGACTGACTGAGATGAGAGAAGCTGGTATGAACTCGACCTCTCTTGTTTTTGTAAATATGATTAGTTCATCGTTCCTGATTCAGCCTATTATGAATAAACATGTTTGCAATGACAAGTAGAGATCACAGTTGCTCGTGCCATGCTTGATTAGCTATGAGTTATAATGGTTTACCTTGCGTGCCAACATGCTATTAAAATGGTTGTGATGTGGTATAGTGGGGTGGTATCCTCCTTTGAATGATTCAAGTGACTTGACTTGGCACATGTTCACACATGTAGTTGAAAAAAATCAACATAGCCTTCACGATATTTATGTTCATGGTGGATTATATCCTACTCATGCTCGTACTCAATGTCTATTAATTTTAATGCATGTTCATGACTATTATCGCTCTCTAGTTGGTCGCTTCCTAGTCTTTTGCTAGCCTTCACTTGTACTAAGCGGGAATACTGCTTGTGCATCCAATCCCTTAAACCCCAAAGTTATTCCATATGAGTCCACTATACCTTCCTATATGCGGTATCTACCTGCCGTTCCAAGTAAATTTGTATGTGCCAAACTCTAAACCTTCAAATGAAATTCTGTTTTGTATGCTCGAATAGCTCATGTATCAACTAGGGCTGTCCGTATCTTCCATGCTAGGCGGGTTATTCTCAAGAGGAGTGGACTCCGCTCCTCACTCACGAGAAAATGGCTTGTCACCAGGATGCCCAGTCCCATGCTTTATGCAAACAAAATCAAAATAATTGCAAACAAAACTCCCCTGGGACTGTTGTTAGTTGGAGGCACTCGTTGTTTCGAGCAAGCCATGCATTGATGCTTGTTGGTGGAGGGGGAGTATAAACTATGTGTGTAGCATGGAAGATATTGCCATCTCTTGGTTGTTATGTTGACAATGAAGTATGCTGCTCAAAATATTATTTATCTCTGCTTCAAAATCGAGCTCTGGCACCTCTACAAATCCCTGCTTCCCTCTGTGAAGGGCCTATCTATTTACTTTTATGTTGAGTCATCACCCTCTTATTGAAAAGCCCTAGATGGAGAGCACTGCTGTCATTTGCATCCATTAATATTAATTTATATTGGTTATGACTATGATTGGATCTCTTTTACCATGAATTACAATGTTTAGTCAGTCCTTGATCTTTAAAGGTGCTCTGCATTTATGTTTTGCGGTCTCAGAAAGGGCTAGCGAGATACCATCTTATTATATCATATTATGATTGTTTTGAGGAGTGTTGTCATCCAAGATTTATTATTATTGCTCGCTAGATGATTATGCCATTGATATGAGTAAACATAAGACATAAGAGTTATTGTGAATGTGGTTAGTCATAATCTTTGCTGAAAACTTGAATGCTGGCTTTACATATTTGCAATAAGAAGAGCAAACAGAGTTTGTAAACGTTTTTCTTTATCACTTTCAGTTTATCAACTGAATTGCTTGAGTACAAGCAAAGGTTTAAGCTTGGGGGAGTTGATACGTCTCCGTCGTATCTACTTTTCCAAACACTGTTGCCCTTGTTTTGGACTCTAACTTGCATGATTTGAATGGAACTAACCCGGACTGGCGCTGTTTTCAGCAGACTTTCTATGGTGTTATTTATGTGTAGAAACAAAAGTTCTCAGAATGACCTGAAACTCCATGGGACATATTTTTGGATAATATTGAAAATACTGGAAGAAGAATCCACGTCAGGGGCCCACACCCTGTCCACGAGGGTGGGGGCCGCGCCTGCCCCCCTGGGCGCGCCCCCCTGCCTCGTGGGCCCCCTGACGCTCCACCGACCTCAACTCCAACTCCATATATTCACTTTCGGGGAGAAAAAACTCAGAGAGAAGGATTCATCACGTTTTACGATACGGAGCCGCCGCCAAGCCCTAAAACCTCTCGGGAGGGCTGATCTGGAGTCCGTTCGGGGCTCCCCAGAGGGGAATCCGTCGCCGTCGTCATCATCAACCATCCTCCATAACCAATTTCATGATGCTCACTGCCGTGCGTGAGTAATTCCATCGTAGGCTTGCTGGACGGTGATGGGTTGGATGAGATTTATCATCTAATCGAGTTAGTTTTGTTAGGGTTTGATCCCTAGTATCCACTATGTTCTGATATTGATGTTGCTATGACTTTGCTATGCTTAATGCTTGTCACTAGGGCCCGAGTACCATGATTTCATATCTGAACCTATTACGTTTTCATGAATATATGTGAGTTCTTGATCCTATCTTGCAAGTCTATAGTCACCTACTGTGTGTTATGATCCGGCAACCCCGAAGTGACAATAATCGGGACCACTCCCGGTGATGACCGTAGTTTGAGGAGTTCATGTATTCACTATGTGTTAATGCTTTGTTCCGGTACTCTATTAAAAGGAGGCCTTAATATCCCTTAGTTTCCATTAGGACCCCGCTGCCATGGGAGGGTAGGACAAAAGATGTCATGCAAGTTCTTTTTCATAAGCACGTATGACTATATTCAGAATACATGCCTACATTACATTGATGAATTGCAGCTAGTTCTGTGTCACCCTATGTTATGATTGTTACATGATGAACCGCGTCCGTCATAATTCTCCATCACCGATCCAATGCCTACGAGCTTTTCATATACTGTTCTTCGCTTATTTACTTTTCCGTTGCTACTGTTACAATCACTACAAAACCCAAAAATATTACTTTCGCTATCGCTACCGTTACTTCCATATTACTTTGCTACTAAATACTTTGTTGTAGATACTAAGTTATCCAGGTGTGGTTGAATTGACAACTCAGCTGCTAATACTTGAGAATATTCTTTGGCTCCCCTTGTGTCGAATCAATAAATTTGGGTTGAATACTCTACCCTCGAAAACTGTTGCGATCCCCTATACTTGTGGGTTATCAGTTATCAAGACCTTTTTCTGGCGCCGTTGCCGGGGAGCAATGGCGTGGGGTGAATATTCTCGTGTGTGCTTGTTTGCTTTATCACTAAGTAATTTTTATTTGTTGTTCTTAGTTGTTTTCTATCTTTAGTTATAGGTTGGAAACGCAAAATACCAAAAAAATTAGTTGTACCTACTGAACCAATGGTTGAAGAACCACTCAAAATCTATCACACTCTTGAAGCTTTTTAATTGGATCATCTTCGATCCCTTTGTGCTCGTGCTGAAACCCCAACTAGCTTAGTTGGGGGCAAATCTTTAGATGCGCATGCATGTTATGTGCGACACCGTATATCTGAAAAAGGGAAACTTTTGCTGGGTCAAATTCATCGTTTGCAATGTTATGCTTGAAATTTATGTTATATATATGATTTTACTTGTTGTTCTAAAAACCCTAAGAAACACCTTCCCTACCAATGTGAGTTTAGTGATAATGGAATCGTATCTTTGTATGCTAAGGGTGTTTATAATTACTATGATGTTCAACAAATTGAAGAATTTGTTGCTTTTAAGGGTGCTTATGAAATTGCTTCTTTTATTGAAAAGTATGGTGCTACTCTTTACAAATCTGAAAATTTTGCCATACTTAAATATTCTATGATAACTATGCTTCTAATGCCTATGTTGAACCATATATTGAGGACTACTCCATTGTCCAAGAAGAGACTAATATTTTGCAGGAGTCTATGGAAGAAGAAATTGATGAAACTGTGAGCTCATTGGATGAAAAAGATGATGAGGAGAGCAAAGAACAAAAGGAGGAAGAGCGGATTAGCTACCCGTGCCCACCTTCTAATGAGAGTAACTCTTCAACTCATACATTGTTTAACTTCCCTTCGTGCTTACCGAAGGATGATTGCTATGATAATTGCTATGACCCCGTTGATTCTCTTGAAATATCCCTTTTTGATGATGCTTGCTATGCTTGTGGCCAAGATGCCAATATGAATTATGCTTATGGAGATGAACTTGCTATAGTTCCTTATGTTAAACATGAAATTGTTGCTATTGCACCCACGCATGATAGTCCTATTATCTTTTTGAATTCTCCCAACTACACTATATCGGAGAAGTTTGCACTTATTAAGGATTATATTGATGGGTTGCGTTCTACTATTACACATGATGATTTTGATAGATATAATATGCATGTGCTTTCTGCTCCTACTTGCAATTATTATGAGAGAGGAACTATATCTCCACCTCTCTATGTTTCCAATATGATAAAATTGCAAGAAACTGCTTATACTATGCATTGGCCTTTACTTTGTGTGCATGAATTGTTCTTTTATGACATGCCGATGCATAGGAAGAGAGTTAGGCTTCGTCTTTGCTTGATATATGTTGCTTTGAGCTCACTACTAAATGCCAAATCATTGCTAATTAAAATTGGCTTTGATATACCTTGGGATCCGGGTGGATCCATTACTTGAGCACTATATGCCTAGCTTAATGGCTTTAAAGAAAGCGCTGCCAGGGAGACAACCCGGAAGTTTTAGAGAGTCCTTTATTTTTGTTGTGTGCTTTTATAAAGTTTATAAATAAAAATAATGTGCCAAGGTTTGCCTTTAGGATGTTTACAATGCTTGTTGGTTTGTGCGGTGCAGGACAGAAACTTTGGCTGTAGTGCGTGATTTTTAATTTCTTACTGGAACGTCAAATGGTTCTGATTCTTTTTGCACTGTCTTTCTGTACAAATTGTTTATTTTTCCTAATTTTCAAGTATCAGAAGTATGGTGAATGTTCAGATTATTACAGACTGTTCTGTTTTAGATAGATTCTGTTTTTTATGCATAGTTTGCTTGTTTTGATGAAACTATCGATTTATATCAGTGGATTAAGCCATGGAAAAGTTATATTAAAATAGACACAATGAAAAAACAAAATATGAATTGGTTTGCAACAGTACTTAGAGTAGTGATTTGCTTTATTATACTAACGGATCTTACCGAGTTTTCTGTTGAAGTTTTGTGTGGATGAAGTGTTCGATGATCGAGAAGGTCTCGATGTGAGGAGAAGGAAGAGAGGCAAGAGCTCAAGTTTGGGGATGCCCAAGGCACCCCAAGTAAATATTCAAGGAGACTCAAGCGTCTAAGCTTGGGGATGCCCCGGAAGGCATCCCATCTTTCTTCAACAAGTATCGATATGTTTTCGGATTCGTTTCATTCATGTGATATGTGCAGATCTTGGAGCGTCTTTTGCATTTAGTTTTCACTTATCTTTTATGCACCATGCTGGTATGAGATAGTCCTTGGTTGATTTATAGAATGATCATTGCACTTCACTTAAATCTTTTTAGCATGGCTTTATAGAATGCTTCATGTGCTTCACTTATATCATTTGAAGTTTGGATTGCCTGTTTCTCTTCATATAGAAAACCGCCATTTGTAGAATGCTCTTTTGCTTCACTTATACTTGTTAGAGCGTGGGCATATCTTTTGTAGAAAGAATTGAACTCTCTTTGCTTCACTTATATCTATTTAGAGAGATGACAGGAACTGGTCATTCAAATGGTTAGTCATAAAATCCTACATAAAACTTGTAGATCACTGAATATGATATGTTTGATTCCTTGCAATAGTTTTGTGATATAAAGGTGGTGATATTAGAGTCGTGCTAGTTGAGTAATTGTGAAATTGAGGAATACTTGTGTTGAGGTTTGCAAGTCCCGTAGCATGCACGTATGGTGAACCGTTATGTAACGAAGTCGGAGCATGAGGTGTTCTTTCATTGCTTTCCTTATGAGTGGCAGTCGGGGACGAGCGATGGTATTTTCCTACCAATCTATCCCCCTAGGGGCATGCGTAGTAGTACTTTGCTTCGAGGGCTAATAAACTTTTGCAATAAGTATATGAGTTCTTTATGACTAATGTGAGTCCATGGATTATACGCACTCTCACCCTTCCATCATTGCTAGCCTCTTCGGTACCGTGCATTGCCCTTTCTCACCTCAAGAGTTGGTGCAAACTTCGTCGGTGCATCCAAACCCCGTGATACGATACGCTCTATCACACATAAGCCTCCTTATATCTTCCTCAAAACAGCCACCATACCTACCTATCATGGCATTTCCATAGCCATTCCGAGATATATTGCCATGCAACTTCCATCATCATCATATACATGACTTGAGCATTCATTGTCATATTGCTTTGCATGATCGTAAGATAGCTAGCATGATGTTTTCATGGCTTGTCCGTTTTTTGATGTCATTGCTATGCTAGATCATTGCACATCCCGGTACGCCGCCGGAGGCATTCATATAGATTCATATCTTTGTTCTAGTATCGAGTTGTAATATTGAGTTGTAAGTAAATAAAAGTGTGATGATCATCATTATTAGAGCATTGCCCCAGTGAGGAAAGGATGATGGAGACTATGATTCCCCCACAAGTCGGGATGAGACTCTGGACGAAAAAAATAAAAAAAGAGAAAGGCCAAAAAAAAGAGAAGGCCCAAAAAAAGGAAAAAAACAAAAAAAAATGAGATAAAAGAGAGAAGGGGCAATGTTACTATCCTTTTACCACACTTGTGCTTCAAAGTGGCACCATGTTCTTCATATAGAGAGTCTCTTGAGTTATCACTTTCATATACTAGTGGGAATTTTCATTATAGAACTTGGCTTCTATATTCCAACGATGGGCTTCCTCAAATGCCCTAGGTCTTCATGAGCAAGCAAGTTGGATGCACACCCACTTAGTTTCAGTTTGAGCTTTCATATACTTATAGCTCTAGTGCATCCGTTGCATGGCAATCCCTACTCCTGACATTGACAACAATTGATGGGCATCTCCATAGCCCGTTGATTAGCCGCGTCGATGTGAGACTTTCTCCTTTTTGTCTTCTCCACACAACCTCCATCATCATATGCTATTCCACCTATAGTGCTACATCCATGGCTTGCGCTCATGTATTGCGTGAGGGTTGAAAAGGTTGAAGCGCGTTAAAAAAGTATGAACCAATTGCTCGGCTTGTCATCATGGTTGTGCATGATTTGAATGCTTTGTGTGGTGAAGATGGAGCATAGCCAGACTATATGATTTTGTAGGGATGAGCTTTCTTTGGCTATGTTATTTTGATAAGACATAATTGCTTGGTTGGTATGCTTGAAGTATTATTGTTTTTATGTCAAATGATAGACTATTGCCTTGAATCACTCGTGTCTTAATATTCATGCCATGATTAGATTATGTGATCAAGATTATGCTAGGTAGCATTCCACATCAAAAATTATCTTTTTATCATTTACCTACTCGAGGACGAGCAGCAATTAAGCTTGGGGGTGCTGATACGTCTCCGTCGTATCTATAATTTTTTATTGTTCCATGCCAATATTATACAACTTTCATATACTTTTTGGCAACATTTTATATTATTTTTGGGACTAACATATTGATCCAGTGCCTAGTGCTAGTTCCTGTTTGTTGCATGTTTTATGTTTCATAGAAACCCCATATCAAACGGAGTCCAAACGGGATAAAAACGGACGGAGAATTATTTTGGAATATTTGTGATTTTTGGGAAGTAAAATCAACATGAGACGGTGCCCGAGGTGGCCACGAGGGTCGGGCCCACGCCCACTCCAGGCAGGCGCGCCCCTGACCCTCGTGGGCCCCCCGTAAGGCGGTTGATGCTCTACTTTGTCTGCAAGAAATTTAATTTTTGGAAAAAGATCTGGGCGAAGGTTTCAATCCAATCGGAGTTACGGATCTCCAGATATAAAAGAAACGATGCCAGGGAAGAATCCGAGAACGCAGAAACAGAGAGAGACAGAGAGACAGATCCAATCTCGGAGGGGCTCTCGCCGCTCCCACGCCATGGAGACCATGGACCAGAGGGGAAACAGATGGGAGAAGGTCAAGGAAGAAGAAGGAGGAGGGGGGTCTCTCCCCCTCGCTTCCGGTGGCGCCAGAACGCCGCCGGGGGCCATCATCATCACCGCGATCTTCACCAACACCTCCGCCATCTCCACCAACATCTCCATCACCTTCCCTCCTCTATCTACAACGGTCCACTCTCCTGCAACCCGCTGTACCCTCTACTTGAACATGGTGCTTTATGCTTCATATTATTATTCAATGATGTGTTTCCATCCTATGATGTCTGAGTAGATTTTCGTTGTCCTATCGGTGGTTGATGAATTGCTATGATTGATTTAATTTGCTTGTGGTTATGTTGCTGTCCTTTGGTGCCCATCATATGAGCGCGCGCGTGGATCACACCATAGGGTTAGTTGTATGTTGATAGGACTATGTATTGGAGGGCAAGAGTGACAGAAGTTTCAACCTAGCATAGAAATTGATGCATACGGGATTGAAGGGGGACCCATATATCTTAATGCTATGGTTGGGTTTTACCTTAATGAACGTTAGTAGTTGCAGATGCTTGCTAATAGTTCCAATCATAAGTGCATAGAATTCCAACTAAGGGATGACATGCTAGCAGTGGCCTCTCCCACATAAAACTTGCTATCGGTCTAGTAAAGTAGTCAATTGCTTAGGGACAATTTCGCAACTCCTGCCACCACTTTTCCACACTCGCTATATTTACTTTATTGTGTCTTTATCTAAACAGCCCCTTCTTTTTATTTACACACTCTTTATATTCTTGCAAACCTATTCCAAAAACACCTACAAAGTACTTCTAGTTTCATACTTGTTCTAGGTAAAGCGAACGCTAAGCGTGTGTAGAGTTGTATCGGTGGTCGATAGAACTTGAGGGAATATTTGTTCTACATTTAGCTCCTCGTTGGGTTCGACACTCTTACTTATCGAAAGAGGCTACAATTGATCCCCTATACTTGTGAGTTATCAATGTTATATGCACGAGTAGAACACAATGAGTTGTGGGCCATAATAGTCATACTGCTTACCAGTAACGTCTTACTTTGATTCGGCGGTATTGTTGGATGAAGCGGTCCGGACCGACATTACATGACCGCGTTCATGAGACTGGTTCTACCGACGTGTTTCGCACACAGGTGGCTGGCGGGTGTCTGTTTCTCCAACTTTAGTTGAATCGAGTTTGACTACGCCCGGTCCTTGTTGAAGGTTAAAACAACACACTTGACGAAAAATCGTTGTGGTTTTGATGCGTAGGTAAGAACGGTTCTTGCTAGAAGCCCGTAGCAGCCACGTAAAACTTGCAACAACAAAGTAGAGGACGTCTAACTTGTTTTTGCATGGCATGTTATGATGTGATATGGTCAAGACGTGATGATATATAATTTGTTGTATGAGATGATCATGTTTTGTAACAGTTATCGGCAACTGGCAGGAGCCATATGGTTGTTGCTTTATTGTATGAAATGCAATCGCCATGTAATGGCTTTACTTTATCACTATGCGTTATGAACGTCTGGCAGAGCAAAGCTGATGACTACTCGATAGTTCAGTGTGCCATGCTTTACGGCATAGAATCGGGACTTCAACGACATTTTGAACGTCATGGAGCATATGAGATGTTCCAGGAGTTGAAGTTAATATTTCAAGCAAATGCTCGGATTGAGAGATATGAAGTCTCCAATAAGTTCTATAGCTGCAAGATGGAGGAGAATAGTTCTGTCAGTGAACATATACTCAGAATGTCTAGGTACCACAACCACTTGACTCAACTGGGAGTTAATCTTTCTGATGATAGTGTCATTGACAGAGTTCTTCAATCACTGCCACCAAGCTACAAAGGCTTCGTGATGAACTATAATATACAAGGGATGGATAAGACAATTCTCGAGCTCTTCGCGATGCTAAAGGATGCAGAGGTAGAAATCAAGAAGGAGCATCAAGTGTTGATGATTAACAAGACCACTAGTTTCAAGAAGAAGGGCAAAGGGAAGAAGGGGAACTTCAAGAAGAATGGCAAGCAAGTTACTGCTCAAGTGAAGAAGCCTAAGCCTGAGACTGAGTGCTTCTACTGCAAAGGGACTAGTCATTGGAAGCGGAACTGACCCAAGTATTTGGCGGATAAGAACGATGGCAAAGTGAAAGGTATATTTGATATACATGTTATTGATGTGTACCTTACTAATGCTCGTAGTAGCGCCTGGGTATTTGATACCGGTTCTGTTGCTCATATTTGCAACTCGAAACAGGGGTTACGGGTTAAACGAAGATTGGCTAAGGACGAGGTGACGATGCGCGTGGGAAATGGTTCCAAAGTCGATGTGATCGCGGTCGGCATGCTACCTCTACATCTACCTTCGGGATTAGTTTTAGACCTGAATAATTGTTATTTGGTGTCAGCATTAAGCATGAACATTATATCCGGATCTTGTTTGATGTGAGACGGTTATTCATTTAAATCAGAGAATAATGGTTGTTCTATTTATATGAGTAATATCTTTTATGGTCATGCACCCTTGATGAGTGGTCTATTTTTGTTGAATCTCGGTAGTAGTGATACACATATTCATAATATTGAAGCCAAAAGATGCAAGGTTAATAATGATAGTGCAACTTATTTGCGGCACAGCTGTTTAGGTCATATTGGTGTAAAGCGCATGAAGAAACTCCATGCTGATGGGCTTTTGGAATCACTTGATTATGAATCACTTGATGCTTGCGAACCATGCCTCATGGCCAAGATGACTAAGACTCCGTTCTCAGGAACAATGGAGCGAGCAACTGACTTGTTGGAAATAATACATACTGATGTATGCGGTCCGATGAATGTTGAGGCTCGCGGCGGGTATCGTTATTTTCTGACCTTCACAGCTGATTTGAGAAGATATGGGTATATCTACTTGATGAAACATAAGTCTGAAACATTTGAAAAGTTCAAAGAATTTCAGAGTGAGGTGGAAAATCATCGTAACAAGAAAATAAAGTTTCTGTGATCTGATCGTGGAGGTGAATATTTGAGTTATGAGTTTGGTCTTCATTTGAAACAATGTGGAATAGTTTCGCAACTCACGCCACCTGGAACACCAGAGCGTAATGGTGTGTCCGAACGTCGTAATCGTACTTTATTAGATATGGTGCGATCTATGATGTCTCTTACTGATTTACCGCTATCGTTTTGGGGTTATGCTTTAGAGACGGCTACATTCACGTTAAATAGGGCACCATCTAAATCCGTTCAGACGACACCATATGAACTGTGGTTTGGCAAGAAACCCAAGTTGTCGTTTCTTAAAGTTTGGGGCTGTGATGCTTATGTGAAAAAGCTTCAACCTGATAAGCTCGAACCCAAATCGAAGAAATGTGTCTTCATAGGATACCCAAAGGAAACTGTTGGGTACACCTTCTATCACAGATCCGAAGGCAAGATATTCGTTGCTAAGAATGGATCCTTTCTAGAGAAGGAGTTCCTCTCGAAAGAAGTGAGTGGGAGGAAAGTAGAACTTGAGGAGGTAATTGTACCTGCTCCCGAATTGGAAAGTTGTACATCACAGAAATCAGTTCCAATGATTCCTACACCAATCAGTGAGGAAGCTAATGATGATGATCATGAAACTTTGGATCAAGTTACTACTGAACCTCGTAGGTCAACCAGAGTAAGATCCGCACCAGAGTGGTACGATAATCCTGTTCTGGAAGTCATGTTACTTGACCATGATCAACCTACGAACTATGAGGAAGCGATGACGAGCCTAGATTCCGAAAAATGGCTTGAGGCCATGAAATCTGAGATGGGATCCATATATGAGAACAAAGTATGGACTTTGGTTGACTTGCCCGATGATCGGCAAGCCATAGAAAATAAATGGATCTTCAAGAAGAAGAATGACGTTGACGGTAATGTTACTATCTACAAACCTCGACTTGTTGTGAAAGGTTTTCGACAAGTTCAAGGTGTTGACTACGATGAGACTTTCTCACTAGTAGCGATGCTTAAATCTGTCCGAATCATGTTAGCAATTGCCGCATTTTATGATTATGAAATTTGGCAAATGGATGTCAAAACTGCATTCCTTAATGGATATCTTAAAGAAGAGTTGTATATGATGCAACCAGAAGGTTTTGTCGATCCGAATGGTGCTAACAAAGTGTGCAAGCTCCAGCGATCCATTTATGGACTAGTGCAAGCCTCTCGGAGTTGGAATATACGCTTTGATAGTGTGATCAAATCATATGGTTTTATACAGACTTTTAGAGAAGCATGTATTTACAAGAAAGTGAGTGGGAACTCTGTAGGATTTCTAATATTATATGTGGATGACATATTGGTGATTGGAAATAATACAGAATTTCTGGATAGCATAAAAGGATACTTGAATAAGAATTTTTCAATGAAAGACCTCGGTGAAGTTGCTTATATATTGGGCATCAAGATCTATAGAGATAGATCAAGACGCTTAATTGGACTTTCACAAAGCACATACCTTGATAAAGTTTTGAAAAAGTTCAAAATGGATCAGTCAAAGAAAGGGTTCTTGCCTGTGTTACAAGGTGTGAAGTTGAGTCAGGCTCAATGCCCGACCACTGCAGAAGATAGAGAGAAAATGAAAGTCATTCCCTATGCGTCAGCCATAGGTTCTATCATGTATGCAATGCTGTGTACCAGACCTGATGTGTGCCTTGCTATTAGTTTAGCAGGGAGGTACCACAGTAATCCAGGAGTGGATCACTGGACAGCGGTCAAGAACATCCTGAAATACCTGAAAAGGACTAAGGATATGTTTCTCGTTTATGGAGGTGACAAAGAGCTCGTCATAAATGGTTACGTTGATGCAAGCTTTGACACTGATCCGGATGACTCTAAGTCACAAACCGGATATGTATTTATGTTGAATGGTGGAGCTGTCATTTGGTGCAGTTCTAAGCAGAGCATCGTGGCGGGATCTACGTGTGAAGCGGAGTACATAGCTGCTCTGCTAGCAGCAAATGAAGGAGTCTGGATGAAGGAGTTCATATCTGATCTAGGTGTAATACTAGTGCATCGGGTCCAATGAAAATCTTTTCTGACAATACTGGTGCAATTGCCTTGGCAAAGGAATCCAGATTTCACAAGAGAACCAAGCACATCAAGAGACGCTTCAATTCCATCTGCGATCAAGTCAAGGAGGGAAACATAGAGATTTGCAAGATACATACGGATCTGAATGTTGCAGACCCGTTGACTAAGCCTCTCTCACGAGCAAAACATGATCAACACCAATACTCATGGGTGTTAGAATCACTAATATGTAATCTAGATTATTGACTCTAGTGCAAGTGGGAGACTGAAGGAAATATGCCCTAGAGGCAATAATAAAGTTGTTATTTATATTTCCTTATATCATGACAAATGTTTATTATTAATGCTAGAATTTTATTAACTGGAAACTTAGTACATGTGTGGATACATGATACGTCTCCAACGTATCTATAATTTTTTATTGTTCCATGCTATTATATTATTTGTTTTGGATGTTTAATGGGCTTTATTATACACTTGTATATTATTTTTGGGACTAACCTATTAACCGAAGGCCCAGTCCAAATTGCTGTTTTTTTGCCTATTTCAGTGTTTCGCAGAAAAGGAATATCAAACGGAGTCCAAACGGAATGAAACCTTCGGGAGCGTTATTTTTGGAACAAACGTGATCCAGGGGACTTGGAGTGGACGTCAAGAAAGAAGCAAGGAGGCCACGAGGTAGGGAGGCGCGCCTGCCCCCCTTGGGCGCGCCCCCCACCCTCATGGGCCCCTCGCAGCTCCACTGACCTACTTCTTCCTCCTATATATACCCATATACCCTAAAAACATCAAGGAGCACCATGAAACCCTATTTCCACCACCGCAACCTTCTGTACCCGTGAGATCCCATCTTGGGGCCTTTTCCGGCGCTCCGCCGGAGGGGGAATCGATCACGGAGAGCTTCTACATCAACACCATAGCCTCTCCGATGATGTGTGAGTAGTTTACCACAGACCTTCAGGTCCATAGTTATTAGCTATATGGCTTCTTCTCTTTCTTTGGATCTCAATACAAAGTTCTCCTCGATTCTCCTGGGAGATCTATTTGATGTAACTCTTTTTGCAGTGTGTTTGTCGAGATCCGATGAATTGTGGGTTTATGATCAAGATTATCTATGAATAATGTTTGAATCTCCTCTGTATTCTTTTATGTATGATTTAATATCTTTGCAAGTCTCTTCGAATTATCAGTTTGGTTTGGCCTACTAGATTGATCTTTCTTGCAATGGGAGAAGTGCTTAGCTTTGGGTTCAATCTTGCGTTGCTCGATCCCAGTGACAGAAAGGGAAACGACACGTATTGTATTGTTGCCATCGAGGATAAAAATATGGGGTTTATATCATATTGCTTGAGTTTATCCCTCTACATCATGTCATCTTGCCTAATGCGTTACTCTGTTCTTATGAACTTAATACTCTAGATGCATGCTGGATAGCGGTTGATGTGTGGAGTAATAGTAGTAGATGCAGAATCGTTTCGGTCTACTTGTCGCGGATGTGATGCCCATATACATGATCATGCCTAGATATTCTCATAACTATGCGCTTTTCTATCAATTGCTCGACAGTAATTTGTTCACCCACCATAATACTTATGCTATCTTGAGAGAAGCCACTAGTGAAACCTATGGCCCCCGGGTCTATTTTCCATCATATAAGTTTCCAATCTATTTTTACTTTGCAATCTTACTTTCAATCTTTATCATAAAAATACCAAAAATATTTATCTTATTATCTCTATCAGATCTCACTTTTGCAAGTGGCCGTGAAGGGATTGACAACCCCTTTAGCGCGTTGGTTGCAAGGTTCTTATTTGTTTGTGTAGGTACGAGGCGACTTGTGTGTAGTCTCCTACTGGATTGATACCTTGGTTCTCAAAAACTGAGGGAAATATTTACGCTACTTTGCTGCATCACCCTTTCCTCTTCAAGGGAAAAACCAACGCAAGCTCAAGAGGTAGCAAGAAGGATTTCTGGCGCCGTTGCCGGGGAGGCTACGCCAAGTCAAGTCAAGATTGGATCTTCCAGTAGCTAGCCATCTCTAGCGCAGTTGCCAAGTCAAGTCAAGACATACCAAGTACCCATCACAAACTCTTATCCCTCGCATTACATTATTTGCCATTTGCCTCTCGTTTTCCTCTCCCCCACTTCACCCTTGCCATTTTATTCGCCTTTTCTTCGTCTTCTTCCCGTATGTCCTTTTGTTTGTGTTTCCATGTGCCTTCTATTTGCTTGCATCTTTGCTTGCTAAAAATCTATTGATATGGATCCACTTAAAGTGTTCTACTTGGATCATCTTTGATCCTTATGCGCTCGTGCTGAAACCCCAACTAGCCTAGTTGATGGGAAATCTTTAGATGAGCATGCTCATTTTGTGCGTCATCGTTTGTCTGAAAAGGGGAAGCTCTTATGGTATCAAATAAATAGTTTGCTATTCTATGCTTGGAATCTTTGTGAAATTTATGATTTTACTTGTTGCTCTAAGAACCCTAAAAAACACCTTCCCTACCTATGTGAGTTTAATAATAATGAAATCTTATCTTCTTATGGAAACGGTGTTTATAGTTACTATGATATCGAGCAAATTGAAGAATTTGTCGTTTTTAAGGGTGCTCATGAAGTTTCTTCTTTGATTGAAAAGTATGATACCACTTTCCACAAATCTGAAAATTCCGATATACTTAAATATTGCTATGAAAACTATGCTCATAATGTCTATGTCAAAGAATTTATTGAGAGAATGACCGTTGCTTTGGAAGAAAATAATGATATGCATGAATTTATAGATAATGATGATTCCGATGATTCGATTGAAATTTCCCTTGATGAACATGATGCTTGCTATTCTTGTGGCCATGATGCCAATATTTTTGAAGGCGAATTGGCTATAGTTCCTTATGTTAATCATGAGATCGTTGCTATTGTGCACATACTTGATAGTTCCTTTGATGAAAAGCATGATTGCAATGATGTTATTATAAATTCTATTGATGTCAATTGTGTTAATGATATGCAAAACCTCAAGCTTGGGGATGCTAGTTTTGCTATGACTACTATTTGTTGCAATGATCATGATTGGGGTGATTCTTCTTATGATCTTGAAAATTTATTTAAGCCCCATGGTGAATATGAGATTGATAATAATTTTTGCAATAATATTGAAAGTGGGTTTGGAAGAGTGTCAACTTTAGATCCCACATATTTGGAGAATGTTCAATCTTATGAATTTTTTGATAAAAGTGGGTATGGAGAGGTCATGACTTTAGTTAATGTTAATCCCACTATTTTGGAAGAGTGTTAACTTTGCATGCATGTGGATCGTGTTCAAAATATTTTATGTGATAGCTATTTTGTTGAATTTTCTTATGATCCTACATGTAATTATTATGAGAGAGGAAAATATGGTTGTAGAAATTTTCATGATAATAAATTACCTCTCGTTATGTTGAGATTGCTATTGTTTCTTTCTTCTTCCTTTCATATGCTAGTTTTTGCTTGCTATGATAATTTGTTTGCCTATAAGATGCCTATGCATAGGAAGTATGTTAGACTTAGATGTGTTTGTCACTTGTTTCATGATGCTCTCTTTGCGCTTCAATTCTTGTATTTCATGTGAGCATCATCGAAATCTCAATGCCTAGCTAGGGGCGTTAAACGATAGTGCTTGTTGGGAGGCAACCCAATTTTATTTTTGTTCTTTACTTTTTGGTTCTGTTTAGTAATAAATATTTGATCTAGCCTCTGGTTAGATGTGATTTTATGTTTTAATTAGTGTTTGTGCCAAGTAAAACCTTTAGGATAACCTACGGTGATAGTTGAATTGATCTTGCTGTAAAAAACAGAAACTTTGCGCTCACAAAAATAATTTTCATAAATCACAGAAAAGAGTTTTTACCCTGATTCTTTTTGCAGTATACTAATATAAACATTACCCAGGGCTTCCAAATTTGGTTGAAGTTTTGGAGTTCCAGAAGTTTGCGTTAGATACAGATTACTACAGACTGTTCTGTTTTTGATAGATTCTGTTTTTCGTGTGTTGTTTGCTTATTTTGATGAATCTATGGCTAGTATCGGAGGTTATGAACCATAGAGAAGTTTGAATACAGTAGGTTTAACACCAATATAAATAAAGAATGAGTTCATTACGGTACCTTAAAGTGGTGGTTTGTTTTATTTCGCTAATGGAGCTCATGAGATTTTCTATTGAGTTTTGTGTTGTGAAGTTTTCAAGTTTTTGGGTAAAGATTTGATGGGTTATGGAACAAGGAGTGGCAAGAGCCTAAGCTTGGGGATGCCCAAGGCACCCCAAGGTAAAATTCAAGGACAACCAAAAGCCTAAGCTTGGGGATTCCCTGGAAGGCATCCCCTCTTTCATCTTCGTCTATCGGTAACTTTACTTGATGCTATATTTTTATTCACCACATGATATGTGTTTTGCTTGGAGCGTCTTTTATGATTTTAGTCATTTCTTTTTAGTTTACCACAATCATCCTTGCTGTACACACCTTTTGGGAGAGACACACATGAATCGGAATTTATTAGAATACTCTATGTGCTTCACTTATATCTTTTGATCTAGATAATTTTGCTCTAGTGCTTCACTTATATCTTTTTAGAGCACGGTGCTGGTTTTATTTTATAGAAATTATTTATCTCTCATGCTTCACTTATATTATTTTGAGAGTACTTTAGAACAGCATGGTAATTTTCTTTGGCTAGAAAATTAGTCCTAATATGATAGGCATCCAAGATGGATATAATAAAAACTTTCATATAGAGTGCATTGAATACTATGAGAAGTTTGATACTTGATGATTGTTTCGAGATATGAAGATGGTGATATTAAAGTTGTGCTAGTTGAGTAATTGTGAATTTGAGAAATACTTGTGTTGAAGTTTGCAAGTCCCATAGCATGCACGTATGGTAACCGTTGTGTAACAAATTTGAAACATGAGGTGTTCTTTGATTGTCATCCTTTGTGTGGAGGTCGGGATCGCGCGATGGTTAACTCCTACCAACCCTTCCCCTAGGAGTATGCGTTTAGTGCTTGGTTTTGATGACTTGTAGATTTTTGCAATAAGTATGTGAGTTCTTTATGACTAATGTTGAGTCCATGGATTATACGCACTCTCACCCTTCCATCATTGCTAGCCTCTTCGGTACCGTGCATTGCCCTTTCTCACCTTGAGAGTTGGTGCAAACTTCGCTGGTGCATCCAAACCCCGTGATATGATACGCTCTATCACACATAAACCTCCTTATATCTTCCTCAAAACAGCCACCATACCTACCTATTATGGCATTTCCATAGCCATTCCGAGATATATTGCCATGCAATTTTCCACCGTTTCATTTATTATGACACGCTTCATCATTGTCATATTGCCTTGCATGATCATGTAGTTGACATCGTATTTGTGGCAAAGCCACCATGCATAATTTATCATACATGTCACTCTTGATTCATTGCTCATCCCGGTATACCGCCGGAGGCATTCATATAGTCATATTTTGTTCTAGTATCGAGTTGTAATCATTGAGTTGTAAATAAATAGAAGTGTGATGATCATCATAAATAGAGTATTGTCACAAATAAAATAAAATAAAATAAAATAAAATAAAAAAGAGAAAGGCCAAATAAAAAAAAGAGGTCCCAAAAAAAGAAGAGAAATAAAAAGGGACAATGCTACTATCCTTTTTTCCACACTTGTGCTTCAAAGTAGCACCATGATCTTTATGATAGAGAGTATCTTGTTTTGTCACTTTCATATACTAGTGAGGAGTTTTCATTATAGAACTTGGCTTGTATATTCCAACAATGGGCTTCCTCAAATGCCCTAGGTCTTCGTGAGCAAGCAAGTTGGATGCACACCCACTTAGTTTCTTTTGTTGAGCTTTCACACATTTATAGCTCTAGTGGATCCGTTGCATGGCAATCCCTACTCCTTGCATTGACATCCATTGATGGGCATCTCCCTAGCTCGTTGATTAGCCGCGTCAATGTGAGACTTTATCCTTTTTTGTCTTCTCCACACAACCCCCATCATCATATTCTATTCCACCCATAGTGCTATGTCCATGGCTCACGCTCATTTATTGCGTGAAAGTTGAAAAAGTTTGAAAATTCTAAAGTATGAAACAATTGCTTGGCTGAAACCGGGGTTGTGCATGATTTGAATATTTTGTGTGACAAAGATGGAACATAGCCCAACTATATGATTTTGTAGGGATGAACTTTCTTTGCCCATGTTATTTTGAGAAAACATAATTGCTTAGTTAGTATGCTTGAAGTATTATTATTTTTTATATCAATGTTAAACTTTTATCTTGAATCTTTTGGATCTGAATATTCATGCCACAATAAATAAAATTACATCGAAAAATATGCTAGGTAGCATTCCACATCAAAAATTCTGTTTTTATCATTTACCTACTCGAGGACGAGCAGGAATTAAGCTTGGGGATGCTTGATACGTCTCCAGCGTATCTATAATCTTTTATTGTTCCATGCTATTATATTATTTGTTTTGGATGTTTAATGGGCTTTATTATGCACTTTTATATTATTTTTGGGACTAACCTATTAACCGAAGGCCCAGTCCAAATTGTTGTTTTTGCCTATTTCAGTGTTCCGCAGAAAAGGAATATCAAACGGAGTCCAAACGGAATGAAACCTTCGGGAGCGTTATTTTTGGAACAAACGTGGTCTAGGGGACTTGGAGTGGACGTCAAGAAAGAAGCAAGGAGGCCACGAGGCAGGGAGGCGCGCCTGCCCCCCTGGGCGCGCCCCCACCCTCGTGGGGCCCTCGCAGCTCCACCGACCTACTTCTTCCTCCTATATATACCCATATACCCTAAAAACATCAAGGAGCACCACGAAACCCTATTTCCACCGCTGCAACCTTCTGTACCCGTGAGATCCCATCTTGGGGCCTTTTCCGGCGCTCCGCCGGAGGGGGAATCGATCACGGAGGGCTTCTACATCAACAACGTAGCCTCTCCGATGATGTGTGAGTAGTTTACCACAGACCTTCGGGTCCATAGTTATTAGCTAGATGGCTTCTTCTCTTTCTTTGGATCTCAATACAAAGTTCTCCTCGATTCTCTTGGGAGATCTATTTGATGTAACTCTTTTTGCAGTGTGTTTGTCGAGATCCGATGAATTGTGGGTTTATGATCAAGATTATCTATGAATAATGTTTGAATCTCCTCTGTATTCTTTTATGTATGATTTAATATCTTTGCAAGTCTCTTCGAATTATCAGTTTGGTTTGGCCTACTAGATTGATCTTTCTTGCAATGGGAGAAGTGCTTAGCTTTGGGTTCAATCTTGCGTTGCTCGATCCTAGTGACAAAAAGGGAAACGACACGTATTGTATTGTTGCCATCGAGGGTAAAAATATGGGGTTTATATCATATTGCTTGAGTTTATCCCTCTACATCATGTCATCTTGCCTAATGCGTTACTCTGTTCTTATGAACTTAATACTCTAGATGCATGCTGGATAGCGGTCGATCTGTGGAGTAATAGTAGTAGATGCAGAATCGTTTCGGTCTACTTGTCGCGGACGTGATGCCTATATACATGATCAAGCCTAGATATTCTCATAACTATGCGCTTTTCTATCAATTGCTCGACAGTAATTTGTTCACCCACCGTAATACTTATGCTATCTTGAGAGAAGCCACTAGTGAAATCTATGGCCCCGGGTCTATTTTCCATCATATAAGTTTCCAATCTATTTTTACTTTGCAATCTTTACTTTCAATCTTTATCATAAAAATACCAAAAATATTTATCTTATTATCTCTATCAGATCTCACTTTTGCAAGTGGCCGTGAAGGGATTGACAACCCCTTTATCGCGTTGGTTGCAAGGTTCTTATTTGTTTGTGTAGGTACGAGGCGACTTGTGTGTAGTCTCCTACTGGATTGATACCTTGGTTCTCAAAAACTGAGGGAAATACTTACGCTACTTTGCTGCATCGCCCTTTCCTCTTCAAAGGAAAAACCAACGCAAGCTCAAGAGGTAGCAATACATAGACAAACGGAGTGTCCCTAGTATGCCTCTGCTTGACTAGCTCGTTAATCAAAGATATTTCAGTTTCCTAGCCATAGACATGTGTTGTCATTTGATGAACGGGATCACATCATTAGAGAATGATGTGATGGACAAGACCCATCCGTTAGCTTAGCATAATGATCGTTTAGTTTTTCTGCTATTGCTTTCTTCATGACTTATACATGTTCCTCTGACTATCAGATTATGCAACTCCTGCATACCAGAGGAACACCTTGTGTGCTATCAGACGTCACAACGTAACTGGGTGATTATAAAGATGCTCTACAGGTGTCTCTGATGGTGTTTGTTGAGTTGGCATAGATCGAGATTAGGATTTGTCACTCCGTGTATCGGAGAGGTATCTCTAGGCCCTCTCGGTAATGCACATCACTATGAACCTTACAAGAAATGTGACTAATGAGTTAGTTACGGGATGAAGCATTACAGAACGAGTAAAGAGACTTTCCGGTGACGAGATTGAACTAGGTATGATGATACCGATGATCGAATCTCGGGCAAGTAACATACCGATGACAAAGGGAACAATGTATGTTGTTATGCGGTTTGACCGATAAAGATCTTCGTAGAATATGTAGGAGCCAATATGAGCATCCAGGTTCCGCTATTGGTTATTGACCGGAGATGTGTCTCGGTCATGTAAATAGTTCTCGAACCCGTAGGGTCCGCACGCTTAACGTTTGATGTCGATTTGTATTAAGAGTAATGTGATTTGATGACCGAAGTTGTTACGGAGTCCCGGATGAGATCACAGACAAGACGAGGAGTCTCGAAATGGTCGAGAGGTAAAGATTCATATATTGGAAGGTTACATTCGGACATCGGTATGGTTCGGGTCGTTTCGGATAAGTTTCGGAGTACCGGGGGTTACCGAACCCCCCCCCCCCCCGGGGAATTGATGGGCCTTCATGGGCCCTAGTGGAGAGAGGAGGCGGCTGCCAGGTGGAGGCGCCCCCCCCCCCCCAAGCCCAAACCGAATTGGACTGGGGTTGGGGGCGGCCCCCCTTCCCTTCTTCTCCTCCACCTCTTTCCCCTTCCCCTCTTCCCTTGGGCCGGCCACCTCTCCTCCCCCCTTTATATACGTGGGATGGGGACACCCCAAAGGCACACCAAGTCTTCTCTTAGCCGTGTGCGGTGCCCCCCTCCATAGTTACACACTGTTGGAAATATGCCCTAGAGGCAATAATAAAATGGTTATTATTGTATTTCCTTGTTCATGATAATTGTCTATTGTTCATGCTATAATTGTATTAACTAGAAACCGTAATAATGTGTGAATACATAGACCACAACATGTCCCTAGTAATCCTCTAGTTTACTAGCTCGTTGATCAATAGATGGCTATGGTTTCCTGACCATGGACATTGGATGTCATTGATAACGGGATCACATCATTAGGAGAATGATGTGATGGACAAGACCCAATCCTAAGCATAGCACAAGATCGTGTAGTTCGTTTGCTAAGAGCTTTTCTAATGTCAAGTATCGTTTCCTTAGACCATGAGATTCTGCAACTCCCGGATACCATAGGAATGCTTTGGGTGTACCAAACGTCACAACGTAACTGGGTGGCTATAAAGGTGCACTGCAGGTATCTCCGAAAGTGTCTGTTGGGTTGGCACGAATCGAGACTGGGATTCGTCACTCCGTATGACGGAGAGGTATCTCTGGGCCCACTCGGTAATGCATCATCATAATGAGCTCAATGTGACTAATGAGTTAGCCACAGGATCATGCGTTACGGAACGAGTAAAGAGACTTGCCGGTAACGAGATTGAACAAGGTATAGGGATACCGAGATCAAATCTCGGGCAATTAACATACCGATAGACAAAGGGAATTCTATACGGGATTGATTGAATCCCCGACATCGTGGTTCATCCGATGAGATCATCGTGGAACATGTGGGATCCAACATGGGTATCCAGATCCCGCTGTTGGTTATTGGCCGGAGAACGTCTCGGTCATGTCTGCATGGTTCCCGAACCCGTAGGGTCTACACACTTAAGGTTCGGTGACGCTAGAGTTGTTATGGGAAATAGTATGTGGTTACCAAAGGTTGTTCGTAGTCCCGGATGAGATCCCGGACATGACGAGGAGCTCCGGAATGGTCCGGAGGTGAAGATTTATATATGGGAAGTCATCATACGGTCACCGGAAATATTCGGGGGTATACCGGTATTGTACCGGGACCACCGGAGGGGTTCCGGGGGTCCACCGGGAGGGTCCACTTGCCCCGGAGGGCCTTATGGGCTGTAGGTGGAAGGGAACCAGCCCCTAAGTGGGCTGGGCGCCATCCCCCCTAGGGCCCATGCGCCTAGGGTTTGGGGGAACCCTAAAGGGGGCGCCCCCCTTGCTTGGGGGGCAAGCCCCCTCCCCCTTGGCCGCCGCCCCCCCTCTAGATCTCATCTAGAGGGGCCGGCCCCCTTCCCCCATCTCCCTATAAATAGAGGGTGGAGGGAGGGCTGCAGCACCACATCCCTGGCGCAGCCCTCTCCTCCTGCAACTCCTCCTCCTCCTCCGTAGTGCTTAGCGAAGCTCTACCGGAGAACCACGAGCTCCATCGCCACCATGCCGTCATGCTGCTGGAGTTCTCCCTCAACTTCTCCTCTCCCCTTGCTGGATCAAGAAGGAGGAGACGTCCCCGGGCTGTACGTGTGTTGAACGCGGAGGCGTCGTCCGTTCGGTGCTAGATCGGATATTCCGCGATTTGAATCGCCGCGAGTACGACTCCATCAACCGCGTTCTTGTAACGCTTCCGCTTAGCGATCTTCAAGGGTATGAAGATGCACTCCCTGTCTCTCGTTGCTAGCATCTCCTAGATTGATCTTGGTGACACGTAGGAAAATTTTGAATTTCTGCTACGTTCCCCAACAGTGGCATCATGAGCTAGGTCTATGCGTAGATTCTATGCACGAGTAGAACACAAAGTAGTTGTGGGCGATGATTTGTTCAATTTGCTTACCGTTACTAGTCTTATCTTGATTCAGCGGCATTGTGGGATGAAGCGGCCTGGACCGACCTTACACATACTCTTACGTGAGACAGGTTCCACCGAATGACATGCACTTGATGCATAAGGTGGCTAGCGGGTGTCTGTCTCTCCCACTTTAGTCGGATCGGATTCGATGAAGAGGGTCCTTATGAAGGGTAAATAGCAATTGGCATATCACCGTTGTGGCTTTTGCGTAGGTAAGAAACGTTCTTGCTAGAAACCCATAGCAGCCACGTAAAACATGCAACAACAATTAGAGGACGTCTAACTTGTTTTTGCAGGGTATGCTATGTGATGTGATATGGCCAAAAGGATATGATGAATTATATATATGTGATGTATGAGATTGATCATGTTCTTGTAATAGGAATCACGACTTGCATGTCGATGAGTATGACAACCGGCAGGAGCCATAGGAGTTGTCTTAATTTATTGTATGACCTGTGTGTCATTGAAAAACGCCATGTAATTACTTTACTTTATTGCTAACCGTTGGCCATAGTAGTAGAAGTAATAGTTGGTGAGACAACTTCATGAAGACATGATGATGGAGATCATGATGATGGAGATCATGATGATGGAGATCATGGTGTCATGCCGGTGACGAAGGTGATCATGCCGCGCCTCGAAGATGAAGATCAAAAGGCGCAAGATGATATTGGCCATATCATGTCACTTTATGATTTGCATATGATGTTTGTCATGTTTACATCTTATTTGCTTAGAACGACGGTAGCATAAATAAGATGATCCCTCACTAAAATTTCAAGAGATGTGTTCCCCCTAACTGTGCACTGTTGCGAAGGTTCGTTGTTTCGATGCACCATGTGATGATCGGGTGTGATAGATTCTAATGTTCGCATACAACGGGTGTAAGCCAGATTTACACATGCGAAACACTTAGGTTGACTTGACGAGCCTAGCATGTACAGACATGGCCTCGGAACACAAGAGACCGAAAGGTCGAACATGAGTCGTATAGTAGATACGATCAACATGAAGATGTTCACCGATGATGACTAGTCCGTCTCACGTGATGATCGGACACGGCCTAGTTGACTCGGATCATGTATCACTTAGATGACTAAGAGGGATGTCTATCTAAGTGGGAGTTCATTAAATAATCAGAAGAACTTAATTGTCATGAACATAGTCAAAAGGTCTTTGCAAATTATGTCATAGCTTACGCTTTAGTTCTACTGTTTAAGATATGTTCCAAGAGAAAATTTAGTTGAAAGTTGACAGTAGCAATTATGCGGACTGGGTCCGTATACTGAGGATTGTCCTCATTGCTGCACAGAAGGCTTATGTCCTTAATGCACCGCTCGGTGTGCTGAACCTCGAGCGTCGTTTGTGGATGTTGCGCACATCTGACATACCTGTTTTGATGACTACGTGATAGTTCAGTGCGTAATGCTAACGGTTAAGAATTGAGGCGCCAAAGACGTATTTGAAACGTCGCAGAACATATGAGATGTTCCAAAGACTGAAATCGGGATTTCAGACGAGTGCCCACATCAAGAGGTATGAGACCTCTGACAAGTTTCTTAAGCCTGCAAACTAAGGGAGAAAAGCTCAATCGTTGAGCATGTGCTCAGATTGTCTGAGTACTACAATCGCTTGAATCGAGTGGGAGTTGATCTTCCAGACGAGATAGTGATGGTTCTCCATAGTCACTGCCACCAAGCTATTAGAGCTTCGTGATGAACTATAACATATCAGGGATAGACATGATGATCCTTGAGCAACTCGTGATGTTTGACACCGCGAAAGTAGAAATCAAGTAGGAGCATCAATTGTTGATGGTTAGTAAAACCACTAGTTTTCAAGAAGGGCAAGGGAAAGAAGGGATACTTCATGAAACGGCAAATCAGTTGCTACTCTAGTGAAGAAACCCAAGGTTGAACCCAAACCCGAGACTAAGTGCTTCTGTAATGAGGGGAACGGTCACTGAAGCAGAACTACCCTTGATACTTGGTAGATGAGAAGGCAGGCAAGGTCGACAAAAGTATATTGGATATACAATGTGTACTTTACTAGTACTCCTAGTAGCACCAGGGTATTAGATACTAGTTCGGTTGCTAAGTGTTGGTAACTCGAAATAAAAGGCTACGGAATAAACGGAGACTAGCTAAAGGTGAGGTGACGATATGTGTTGGAAGTGTTTCCAAGTTTCATGTGATCAAGCATCGCATGCTCCCTCTACCATCGAGATGTGGGGAATGTAGTAATTTAAAAAATTTCCTACGCACACGCAAGATCATGGTGATGCATAGCAACGAGAGGGGAGAGTGTTGTCCATGTACCCTCGTAGACCGATAGCGGAAGCGTTATCACAACGCGGTTGATGTAGTCGTACGTCTTCACGATCCGACCGATCAAGTACCGAACACACGGCACCTCCGAGTTCTACACACGTTCAGCTCAATGACGTCCCTCGAACTCCGATCCAGCCGAGTGTTGAGAGAGAGTTTTGTCAGCACGACGACGTGATGACGATGATGATGTTCCACCGACGCAGGGCTTCGCCTAAACTCCGCAACGGTATTATCAAGGTGTAATATGGTGGAGGGGGGCACCGCACACGGCTAAGAGATCTCAAGGATCAATTGTTGTGTCTATGGGGTGCCCCCTGCCCTCGTATATAAAGGAGCAAGGGAGGAGGAGGCCGGCCCTAGGAGGGGGCGCACCAAGTGTGGAGTCCTACTAGGACTCCCTAGTCCTAGTAGGATTCCACCTCCCATATGGAATAGGAAAAGAGGAAGGGAAAAAGAGAAGGAAGGAAGGGGGTGCCCCCCTTCCCTAGTCCAATTCGGACCAGACCAAGGGGAGGGGTGCGGCCACCCTTGAGGCCCTTTTCCTTCTTTCCCGTATGGCCCAATAAGGCCCAATACGTATTCCCGTAACTCTCCGGTACTCCGAAAAATACCCGAATCACTCGAAACCTTTCCGAAGTCCGAATATAGTCGTCCAATATATCGATCTTTACGTCTCGACCATTTCGAGAATCCTCGTCATGTCCCCGATCTCATCCGGGACTCCGAACTCCTTCGGTACATCAACATACATAAACTCATAATAAAACTGTCATCGTAACGTTAAGCGTGCGGACCCTACGGGTTCGAGAACTATGTAGACATGACCGAGACACGTCTCCGGTCAATAACCAATAGCGGGACCTGGATGCCCATATTGGCTCCCACATATTCTACGAAGATCTTTATCGGTCAGACCGCATAACAACATACGTTGTTCCCTTTGTCATCGGTATGTTACTTGCCCGAGATTCGATCGTCGGTATCTCGATACCTAGTTCAATCTCGTTACCGGCAAGTCTCTTTAGTCGTTCCGTAACACATCATCCCGCAACTAACTTATTAGTCACAATGCTTGCAAGGCTTATAGTGATGTGCATTACCGAGTGGGCCCAGAGATACCTCTCCGACAATCGGAGTGACAAATCCTAATCTCGAAATACGCCAACCCAACAAGTACCTTTGGAGACACCTGTAGAGCACCTTTATAATCACCCATTTACGTTGTGACGTTTGGTAGCACACAAAGTGTTCCTCCGGTAAACGGAAGTTGCATAATCTCATAGTCATAGGAACATGTATAAGTCATGAAGAAAGCAATAGCAACATACTAAACGATCGGGTGCTAAGCTAACGGAATGGGTCAAGTCAATCACGTCATTCTCCTAATGAGGTGATCCCGTTAATCAAATGACAACTCATGTCTATGGCTAGGAAACATAACCATCTTTGATTAACGAGCTAGTCAAGTAGAGGCATACTAGTGACACTCTGTTTGTCTATGTATTCACACATGTATTATGTTTCCGGTTAATACAATTCTAGCATGAATAATAAACATTTATCATGATATAAGCAAATAAATAATAACTTTATTATTGCCTCTAGGGCATATTTCCTTCAGTCTCGCACTTGCACTAGAGTCAATAATCTAGTTCACATCGCCATGTGATTTAACATGAATAGTTCACATCACCATGTGATTAACACCCATAGTTCACATCGTCATGTGACCATCACCCAAAGGGTGTTTACTAGAGTCAGTAATCTAGTTCACATCGCTATGTGATTAACACCCAAAGAGTACTAAGGTGTGATCATGTTTTGCTTGTGAGATAATTTTAGTCAACGGATCTGTCATATTCAGATCCGTAAGTATTTTGCAAATTTCTATGTCTACAATGCTCTGCATGGAGCTACTCTAGCTAATTGCTCCCACTTTCAATATGTATTTAGACCGAGACTTAGACTTATCTAGATTAGTGTCAAAACTTGCATTGATGTAACCTTTTACGACGAGCCTTTTGGCACTTCCATAATCGAGAAACATATCCTTATTCCAGTAAGGATAATTTTGACCGCTGTCTAGTGATCTACTCCTAGATCACTATTGTACTCCCTTGCCAAAATCAGTGTAGGGTATGCAATAGATCTGGTACACAGCATGGCATACTTTATAGAACCTATGGCCGAGGCATAGGGAATGACTTTCATTCTTTTTCTATCTTCTGCCGTGGTCGGGTTTTGAGTCTTACTCAATTTCACACCTTGTAACACAGGCAAGAACTCTTTCTTTGACTGTTCTATTTTAAACTACTTCAAAATCTTGTTAAGGTATGTACTCATTGAAAACTTTATCAAGCGTCTTGATCTATCTCTATAGATCTTGATGCTCAATATGTAAGCAGCTTCACCGAGGTCTTTCTTTGAAAAACTCCTTTCAAACACTCCTTTATGCTTTGCAGAATAATTCTACATTATTTCCGATCAACAATATGTCATTCACATATACTTATCAGAAATGCTGTAGTGCTCCCACTCACTTTCTTGTAAATACAGGCTTCACCGCAAGTCTGTATAAAACTATATCCTTTGATCAAGTTATCAAAGCGTATATTCCAACTCCGAGATGCTTGCACCAGTCCATAGATGGATCGCTGGAGCTTGCATATTTTGTTAGCACCTTTAGGATTGACAAAACCTTCTGGTTGCATCATATACAACTCTTCTTTAATAAATCCATTAAGGAATGTAGTTTTGTTTATCCATTTGCCAGATTTCATAAAATGTGGCAATTGTTAACATGATTCAGACAGACTTTAAGCATAGATACGAGTGAGAAACTCTCTCATCGTAGTCAACACCTTGAACTTGTCGAAAACCTTTTTGCGACAATTCTAGCTTTGTAGACAGTGACACTACTATCAGTGTCCGTCTTCCTCTTGAAGATCCATTTATTTTCTATGGCTTGCCGATCATCGGGCAAGTCAACCAAAGTCCATACTTTGTTCTTATACATGGATCTCATCTCAGATTTCATGGCCTCAAGCCATTTTGCGGAATTTGGGCTCACCATCGCTTCTTCATAGTTCGTAGGTTCGTCATGGTCTAGTAACATAACCTCCAGAACTGAATTACCCTACCACTCTGGTGCGGATCTCACTCTGGTTGACCCTACGAGGTTCAGTAATAACTTGATCTGAAGTTCCATGATCATCATCATTAACTTCCTCACTAATTGGTATAGGCGTCACAGAAACTGGTTTCTGTGATGAACTACTTTCCAATAAGGGAGCAGGTACAATTACCTCATCAAGTTCTACTTTCCTCCCACTCACTTCTTTCGAGAGAAACTCCTTCTCTAGAAAGGATCCATACTAAGCAACGAATGTCTTGCCTTCGGATCTGTGATAGAAGGTGTACCCAACTGTCTCCTTTGGGTATCCTATGAAGACACATTTCTCCGATTTGGGTTTGAGCTTATCAGGATGAAACTTTTTCACATAAGCATCGCAACCCCAAACTTTAAGAAACGATAACTTTGGTTTCTTGCCAAACCTCAGTTCATAAGGCGTCGTCTCAAT
Source organism: Aegilops tauschii subsp. strangulata (assembly GCF_002575655.3). Lineage (NCBI taxonomy): Eukaryota > Viridiplantae > Streptophyta > Magnoliopsida > Poales > Poaceae > Aegilops > Aegilops tauschii. Next base: position 566,055,265 of record NC_053039.3, on the reverse strand, counting down.
GGATTTTGATGGTGCCCTATTTAACGTGAATGCAGTTGTCTTTAATGCATAACTCCAAAACGATAGTGGTAGATCGGTAAGATACATCACATATCGCACCATATCTAATAAAGTACGATTACAACATTTGGACACACCATTAAACCGTGGTGTTCCAGGTGGCGTGAATTTGTGAAACTATTCCACATTGTTTTAATTGAAGACCAAACTCGTAACTCAAATATTTGTCTCCGCGATCAAATCATAGAAACCTTATTTTCTCGTCACGATGATTTTCTACTTCACTCTGAAATTCTTTGAACTTTTCAAATGCTTCAGACTTATGTTTCATCAAGTAGATATACCCATATCTGCTCAAATCATCTGTGAAGTTCAGAAAATAATGATACCTGCTACGAGCCTCAATATTCATCGGACCACATACATCTGTATGTATGATTTCCAACAAATCTGTTGCTCTCTCCATAGTTCCGGAGAACGGCATTTTTAGTCATCTTGCCCATGAGGCACGATTCGCAAGTATCAAGTGATTCATAATCAAGTGATTCTAAAATCCCATCAGTATGGAGTTTCTTCATGCGCTTTACACCAATATGACCTAAACGGCAGTGCCACAAATAAGTTGCACTATCATTATTAACTTTGCATCTTTTGGCTTCATTATTTTGAATATGTGTATCACTACGATCGAGATCCAACAAACCATTTTCGTTGGTGTGTATGACCATAGAAGGTTTTTATTCATGTAAACAGAACAACAATTGTTCTCTAACTTAAATGAATAACCGTATTGCAATAAACATGATCAAATCATATTCATGCTCAACGCAAACACCAAATAACACTTATTTAGTTTCAACACTAATCCCGAAAGTATAGGGAGTGTGCGATGATGATCATATCAATCTTGGAACTACTTCCAACACACATCGTCACCTCGCCTTTTACTAGTCTCTGTTTATTCTGCAACTCCCGTTTTCGAGTTACTACTCTTTAGCAACTGAACCAGTATCAAATACTGAGGGGTTGCTATAAACACTAGTAAGTACACATCAATAACATGTATATCCAATATACCTTTGTTCACTTTGCCATCCTTCTTATCCACCAAATACTTGGGGCAGTTCCGCCTCCAGTGACCAGTTCCTTTGCAGTAGAAGCACTTAGTCTCAGGCTTAGGTACAGACTTGGGCTTCTTCACTTGAGTAGCAACTTGCTTGCCGTTCTTTTTGAAGTTCCCCTTCTTCCCTTTGCCCTTTTCTTGAAACTAGTGGTCTCGTCAACCATCAACACTTGAAGTGGTCTCGTCAACCATCAACACTTGATGTTTTTCTTGATTTCTACCTTCGTCGATTTCAGCATCACGAAGAGCTCGGGAATTACTTTCGTCATCCCTTGCATATTATAGTTCATCACGAAGTTCTACTAACTTGGTGATGGTGACTAGAGAATTCTGTCAATCACTATTTTATCTGGAAGATTAACTCCCACTTGATTCAAGCGATTGTAGTACCCAGACAATCTGAGCACATGCTCACTAGTTGAGCGATTCTCCTCCATCTTTTAGCTATAGAACTTGTTGGAGACTTCATATCTCTCAACTCGGGTATTTGCTTGAAATATTAACTTCAACTCCTGGAACATCTTATATGGTCCATGACGTTCAAAATGTCTTTGAAGTCCCGATTCTAAGCCGTTAAGAATGGTGCACTAATCTATCAAGTAGTCATCATATTGAGCTAGCCAAACGTTCATAACGTCTGCATCTGCTCCTGCAATAGGTCTGTCACCTAGCGGTGCATCAAGGACATAATTTTTCTGTGCAGCAATGAGGATAATCCTCAGATCACGGATCCAATCCGCATCTTTGCTACTAACATCTTTCAACATATTTTTTCTCTAGGAACATATCAAAAATAAACACAGGGAAGCAACAACGCGAGCTATTGATCTACAACATAATTTGCAAAATACTATCAGGACTAAGTTCATGATAAATTTAAGTTCAATTAATCATATTACTTAAGAACTCCCACTTAGATAGACATCCCTATAATCCTCTAAGTGATCACGTGATCCATATCAACTAAACCATGTCCGATCATCACGTGAGATGGAGTAGTTTCAACGGTGAACATCACTATGTTGATCATATCTACTATATGATTCACGCTCGACCTTTCGGTCTCCGTGTTCCGAGGCCATATCTGTTATATGCTAGGCTCGTCAAGTTTAACCTGAGTATTCCGTGTGTGCAACTGTTTTGCACCCGTTGTATTTGAACGTAGAGCCTATCACACCCGATCATCACGTGGTGTCTCAGCACGAAGAACTTTCGCAACGGTGCATACTCAGGGAGAACACTTATACTTTGATAATTTAGTGAAGGATCATCTTATAATGCTACCGTCAAACAAAGCAAGATAAGATGCATAAAGGATTAACATCACATGCAATCAATATAAGTGATATGATATGGCCATCATCATCTTGTGCTTGTGATCTCCATCTCCGAAGCACCGTGCTTGTGATCTCCATCTCCGAAGCACCGTCATGATCACCATCGTCACCGGCGCGACACCTTGATCTCCATCGTAGTATCGTTGTCGTCTTGCCAACTTTTTGCTTTTACTACTATCGCTACCGCTTAGTGATAAAGTAAAACTATTACATGGAAATTGCATTTCATACAATAAAGCGACAACCATATGGCTCCTGCCAGTTGTCGATAACTCGGTTACAAAACATGATCATCTCATACAACAAATTATATCACATTATGTCTTGACCATATCACATCACAACATGCCCTGCAAAAACAAGTTAGACGTCCTCTACTTTGTTGCTGCAAGTTTTACGTGGCTGCTACGGGCTTAGCAAGAACCGTTCTTACCTACGCATCAAAACCACAACGATAGTTTGTCAAGTTGGTGCTGTTTTAACCTCCGCAAGGACCGGGCGTAGCCACACTCGGTTCAACTAAAGTGAGAGAGACAGACACCCGCCGGTCACCTTTAAGCAACGAGTGCTCACAACGGTGAAACCAGTCTCGCGTAAGCGTACGCGTAATGTCGATCCGGGCCGCTTCATCTCACAATACCGCTGAACCAAAGTCTGACATGCTGGTAAGCAGTATGACTTATATCGCCCACAACTCACTTGTGTTCTACTCGTGCATAGCATCAACGCATAAAACCAGGCTCGGATGCCACTGTTGGGGAACGTAGTAATTTCAAAAAAATTCCTACGCACACGCAAGATCATGGTGATGCATAGCAACGAGAGGGGAGAGTGTTGTCCACGTACCCTCGTAGACCGATAGCGGAAGCGTTATCACAACGCGGTTGATGTAGTCGTACGTCTTCACGATCCGACCGATCAAGTACCGAACGCACAGCACCTCCGAGTTCTACACACGTTCAGCTCGATGACGTCCCTCGAACTCCGATCCAGCCGAGTGTTGAGGGAGAGTTTTGTCAGCACGACGGCGTGATGACGATGATGATGTTCCACCGACGCAGGGCTTCGCCTAAGCTCCGCAACGGTATTATCGAGGTGTAATATGGTGGAGGGGGGCACCGCACACGGCTAAGAGATCTCAAGGATCAATTGTTGTGTCTATGGGGTGCCCCCTGCCCCCGTATATAAAGGAGCAAGGGAGGAGGAGGCCGGCCCTAGGAGGGGGCGCACCAAGTGTGGAGTCCTACTAGGACTCCCTAGTCCTAGTAGGATTCCACCTCCCATATGGAATAGGAAAAGAGGAAGGGAAAAAGAGAAGGAAGGAAGGGGGTGCCCCCCTTCCCTAGTCCAATTCGGACCAGACCAAGGGGAGGGGTGCGGCCACCCTTGAGGCCCTTTTCCTTCTTTCCCGTATGGCCCAATAAGGCCCAATACGTATTCCCGTAACTCTCCGGTACTCCGAAAAATACCCGAATCACTCGAAACCTTTCCGAAGTCCGAATATAGTCGTCCAATATATCGATCTTTACGTCTCGACCATTTTGAGACTCCTCGTCAGGTCCCCGATCTCATCCGGGACTCCGAACTCCTTCGGTACATCAACATACATAAACTCATAATAAAACTGTCATCGTAACGTTAAGCGTGCGGACCCTACGGGTTCGAGAACTATGTAGACATGACCGAGACACGTCTCCGGTCAATAACCAATAGCGGGACCTGGATGCCCATATTGGCTCCCACATATTCTACGAAGATCTTTATCGGTCAGACCGCATAACAACATACGTTGTTCCCTTTGTCATCGGTATGTTACTTGCCCGAGATTCGATCGTCGGTATCTCGATACCTAGTTCAATCTCGTTACCGGCAAGTCTCTTTAGTCGTTCCGTAACACATCATCCCGCAACTAACTTATTAGTCACAATGCTTGCAAGGCTTATAGTGATGTGCATTACCGAGTGGGCCCAGAGATACCTCTCCGACAATCGGAGTGACAAATCCTAATCTCGAAATACGCCAACCCAACAAGTACCTTTGGAGACACCTGTAGAGCACCTTTATAATCACCCATTTACGTTGTGACGTTTGGTAGCACACAAAGTGTTCCTCCGGTAAACGGGAGTTGCATAATCTCATAGTCATAGGAACATGTATAAGTCATGAAGAAAGCAATAGCAACATACTAAACGATCGGGTGCTAAGCTAACGGAAGGGTCAAGTCAATCACGTCATTCTCCTAATGAGGTGATCACGTTAATCAAATGACAACTCATGTCTATGGCTAGGAAACATAACCATCTTTGATTAACGAGCTAGTCAAGTAGAGGCATACTGGTGACACTCTGTTTGTCTATGTATTCACACATGTATTATGTTTCCGGTTAATACAATTCTAGCATGAATAATAAACATTTATCATGATATAAGCAAATAAATAATAACTTTATTATTGCCTCTAGGGCATATTTCCTTCACGAGATTGGTGTTAAACCTAAATAATTGTTATTTGGTGTTTGCGTTGAGCATAGACATGATTGGATTATGTTTATCGCAATACGGTTATTCATTTAAAGAGTAATGGTTACTCTGTCTATTTGAATAATACCTTCAATGGTCTTGCACCTAAAATGAATGGTTTATTGAATCTCGATCGTAGTGATACACATGTTCATAGTAATGATAGTACCAAATACTTGTGGCACTGCCATTTGAGTCATATTGGTATAAAACGCATGAAGAAGCTCCATGTTGATGGATCTTTGGACTCACTCGTTTTTGAAAAGATTGAGACATGCGAACCATGTCTATTGGTAGATATGCAGGAAGAAACTCCATATAGATGGATCGTTTGGACTCACTTGATTTTGAATCACTTGAGACATGCAAATCATAACACATGGGCAAGATGACTGAAAGGCCTCGTTTTCAGTAAGATGGAACAAGAAAGCAACTTGTTGGAAGTAATACATTTTGATGTGTGCAATCCAATGAGTGCTGAGGCACGCAGTGAATATCATTATGCTCTTACTTCATAGATGATTTGAGTAGATTCTAAGTATATTTACTTGATGAAACACAAGTCTGAATTATTGAAAGGTTTAAGTAATTTCAAAGTGAAGTTGAAGATCGTCGTGACAAGAGGATAAAATGTCTATGATATGATCATAGAGATGAATATCTGAGTTACGAGTTTGGTACAAAATTAAGACATTGTGGAAATTGTTTCACAACTAATACCGCCTGGAACACCATAGTGTGATGGTGTGTCCGAACATCATAAATGCACCCTATTGGATATGGTGCATACCATGATGTCTCTTATCAAATTACCACTATAGTTTATGGGTTAGGCATTAGAGAAAACCGCATTCACTTTAATAGGGCACCACGTAATTCCGTTGAGACGACACCATATGAACTATGGTTTAGAGAAACCTAAGCTGTCGTTTCTTAAAAGTTTGGAGCTGCGACGCTTATGTGAAAAAGTTTCAGGCTGATAAGCTCAAACCCAAAGCGGATAAATGCATCTTCATAGAATACCCAAAACAGTTGGGTATACCTCCTATTTCAGATCTGGAAGCAAAAGTGATTGTTTCTAGAAATGGGTCCTTTCTCGAGGAAAAGTTTCTCTCGAAAGAATTGAGTGGGAGGATGGTGGAGACTTGATTAGGTTATTGAACCGTCACTTCAACTAGTGTGCAGCAGGGCACAGGAAGTTGTTCCTGTGGCGCCTACACCAATTGAAGTGGAAGCTGATGATAGTGATCATGAAACTTCAGATCAAGTCACTACCAAACCTCGTAGGTCGACAAGGATGCGTACTACATCATAGTGGTACGGTAATCCTGTCTTGGAAGTCATGTTGCTAGACAACAATGAACCTACGAGCTATGGAGAAGCGATGGTGGGCCCGGATTCCGACGAATGGCTCGAGGCCATAAAATCCGAGAGGATCCATGTGTGAAAACAAAGTATAGACTTTGGAAGAACTACTTGATGGTCGTAAGGTTGTTGGGTACAGATGGATTTTAAAAGGGAAGACGGACAATGATGGTAAGTATCACCATTAAGAAAGCTTGACTTGTCGTTAAGATGTTTTCCGACAAGTTCAAGGAGTTGACTACGATGAGACTTTCTCACTCGTAGCGATGCTAAGATTCTGTTGGAATTATATTAGCAGTTACTGCATTATTTATGAAATCTTGCAGATAGGATGTCAAAACATTGTTTCCTCGACGATTTTCTTGAGGAAAGGTTGTATGTGATACAACCAGAAGGTGCTAACAAGTATGCAAAGCTCCAACAATCCTTCTAAGGACTGGAGTAAGCATCTCGGAGTTGGAATATACACTTTGATGAGATGATCAAAGATTTTGGGTTTATGCAAAGTTTATGAGAAACTTGTATTTCCAAAGAAGTGAGTGGGAGCACTATAGAATTTCTTATGAGTATATGTTGTTAACATATTGTTGATCAGAAATGATGTAGAATTTCTGGAAAGCATATAGGGTTATTTGAAAAGTGTTTTTCAATGGAAAACCTGGATTAAGCTACTTGAACATTGAGCATCAAGATCTATAAGGATAGATAAAAAAGCTTAATAGTACTTTCAAATGAACACATACCGTGACAAGATTTTGAAGGAGTTCAAAATAGATCAGCAAAGAAGGAGTTCTTGGCTATGTTACAAGGTGTGAGTATTGAGTAAGACTCAAGACCTGACCACGGCAGAAGAGAGAGAAAGGACGAAGGTCGTCCCCTATGCTTTAGACGTAGGCTCTACAGTATGCTATGCTGTGTACCGCACCTGAAGTGTGCCTTGCCATGAGTTAGTCAAGGGGTACAATAGTGATCCAGGAAGGGATCACATGACAGCGGCCGAACTTATCCTTAGTATCTAGTGGACTAAGGAATTTTCTCGATTATGGAGATGGAAAAGGAGTTCGTCATAAAGGGTTACGTCGATGCAAACTTTGACACTAATCCGGATGACTCTGAGTAGTAAACCGGATTCGTATAGTAGAGCAGTTATTTGGAACAGCTCCAAGTAGCGCGTGGTAGCTGCATCTACAAAATGACATAGAGATTTGTAAAGCACACACGGATCTGAAAGGTTCAGACCCGTTGACTAATAATCTCTCTCACAAGCGAGATATGAACAAACCCCATGGGTGTTGGATTCATTACAATCACATAGTGATGTGAACTAGATTATTGACTCTAGTGCAAGTGGGAGACTGTTGGAAATATGCCCTAGAGGCAATAATAAAATGGTTATTATTGTATTTCCTTGTTCATGATAATGGTCTATTGTTCATGCTATAATTGTATTAACTGGAAACCGTAATACATGTGTGAATACATAGACCACAACATGTCCCTAGTAAGCCTCTAGTTGACTAGCTCGTTGATCAATAGATGGTTATGGTTTCCTGACCATGGACATTGGATGTCATTGATAACGGGATCACATCATTAGGAGAATGATGTGATGGATAAGACCCAATCCTAAGCATAGCACAAGATCGTGTAGTTCGTTTTCTAAGAGCTTTTCTAATGTCAAGTATTGTTTCCTTAGACCATGAGATTGTGCAACTCCCTAATACTGTAGGAATGCTTTGGGTGTACCAAACGTCACAACGTAACTGGGTGGCTATAAAGGTGCACTGCAGGTATCTCCGAAAGTGTCTGTTGGGTTGGCACGAATCGAGACTGGGATTTGTCACTCCGTATGACGGAGAGGTATCTCTGGGCCCACTCGGTAATGCATCATCATAATGAGCTCAATGTGACTAATGAGTTAGCCACAGGATCATGCGTTACGGAACGAGTAAAGAGACTTGCCGGTAACGAGATTGAACAAGGTATAGGGATACCGACGATCAAATCTCGGGCAATTAACATACCGATAGACAAAGGGAATTGTATACGGGATTGATTGAATCCCCGACATCGTGGTTCATCCGATGAGATCATTGTGGAACATGTGGGAGCCAACATGGGTATCCAGATCCCGCTGTTGGTTATTGGCCGGAGAACGTCTCGGTCATGTCTGCATGGTTCCCGAACCCATAGGGTCTACACACTTAAGGTTCGGTGACGCTAGAGTTGTTATGGGAAATAGTATGTGGTTACGGAAGGTTGTTCGGAGTCCCGGATGAGATCCCGGACATGACGAGGAGCTCCGGAATGGTCCGGAGGTGAAGATTTATATATGGGAAGTCATCATACGGTCACCGAAAATATTCGGGGGTATACCGGTATTGTACCGGGACCACCGGAGGGGTTCCGGGGGTCCACCGGGAGGGTCCACCTGCCCCGGAGGGCCTTATGGGCTGTAGGTGGAAGGGAACCAGCCCCTAAGTGGGCTGGGCGCCATCCCCCCTAGGGCCCATGCTCCTAGGGTTTGGGGGAACCCTAAAGGGGGGCGCCCCCCTTGCTTGGGGGGCAAGCCCCCTCCCCCTTGGTCGCCGCCCCCCCTCTAGATCTCATCTAGAGGGGCCGGCCCCCTTCCCCCTTCTCCCTATAAATAGAGGGGTGGAGGGAGGGCTGCAGCACCACATCCCTGGCGCAGCCCTCTCCTCCTCCAACTCCTCCTCCTCCTCCATAGTGCTTAGCGAAGCTCTGCGGGAGAACCACGAGCTCCATCGCCACCATGCCGTTGTGCTGCTGGAGTTCTCCCTCAACTTCTCCTCTCCCCTTGCTGGATCAAGAAGCAGGAAACGTCCCCGGGCTGTACGTGTGTTGAACGCGGAGGCGCCGTCCGTTTGGCGCTAGATCGGATCTTCCGCGATTTGAATCGCCGCGAGAACGACTCCATCAACCGCGTTCTTGTAACGCTTCCGCTTAGCGATCTTCAAGAGTATGAAGATGCACTCCCTCTCTCTCTCTTGTTGCTAGCATCTCCTAGATTGATCTTGGTGACACGTAGGAAAATTTTGAATTTCTGCTATGTTCCCCAACACACACCTCGGTCATATCATCGTAGTGCTTAGGCGAAGCCCTGCGCCGGTAACTTCATCATCGCCGTCGCCACGCCGTCGTGTTGACAGAACTCTCCCTCGACCTCAACTGGATCAAGAGTTCGAGGGACGTCATCGAGCTGAAAGTGTGCTGAACGCGGAGGTGCCATACGTTCGGTGCTTGGATCGGTTGGATCGCAAAGACGTTCGACTATGTCAACCGCGTTACTAAACGGTTCCGCTTTCGGTCTACGAGGGTACGTGGACACACTCTCCCCGCTCGTTGCTATGCATCTCCTAGATAGATCTTGCGTGATTGTAGGTAAAATTGTTGAAATACTGCGTTCCTCGACAAGAAATGAGTGGGAGGAAAGTAGAACCTTATGAGTTAGTTGTACCTTCTCTCGAATTGGAAAGTAGTTCATCACAGAAATTAGTTCTAGTGATTCCTACACCAACTAGTGAGGAAGCTAATGATGATGATCATGAAACTTCAGATCAAGTTACTACCGAACCTCATAGGTCAACCAGAGTATGGTCCGCACCAGAGTGGTACGGTAATCCTTTCTGGAAGTCATGTTGCTAGACCATGACGAACCTACGAACTATGAGGAAGCGATGATGAGCCCAGATTCCCCGAAATGGCTTGAGGCCATGAAATCTGAGATGGGATCCATGTATGAGAACAAAGTATGGACTTCGATTGACTTGACCAATGATCGGTGAGCCGTTGAGATTAAATGGATCTTCAAGAGGAAGACGGACACTGATAGTAGTGTTACTATCTACAAAGCACGAATTGTCGCAAAAGGTTTTCAACAAGTTCAAGGTGTTGACTACGATGAGAGTTTCTCACTCGTATCTATGCTTAAAGTCTGTCCGAATCATGTTAGCAATTGCCGCATTTTATGAAATTGGCAAATGGATGTCAAAACTACATTCCTTAATGGATTTCTTAAAGAAGAGTTGTATATGATACAACCATAAGGTTTTGTCGATCCGAAAGGTGCTAAAAAAGTGTGTAAGCTCCAATGATCCATTTATGGACTGGTGCAAGCATCTTGGACTTGGAATGTATGCTTTGATAGTGTGGTCAAAGCATATGGTTTTATACAGGCTTTTGGAGAAGTCTGTATTTACAAGAAAGTGAGTGGGAGCTCTATAACATTTATGATATTATATGTGGATGACATATTGTTGATTGGAAATAATACAGAATTTCTGGATAGCATAAAAGGATACTTGAATAAGAATTTTTCAATGAAAGACCTCAGTGAAACTACTTACATATTGGGCATCAAGATCTATAAAGATAGATCAAGATGCTTGATAAGACTTTCGATGAGTACATACCTTGATAAGATTTTGAAGGAGTTCAGAATGGATCATTCAAAGAAGGAGTTCTTGCCTGAGTTGTAAGGTGTGAAGTTGAGTAAAGACTCAAAACCCAACCACGGCAGAAAATAGAAAGAGAATGAAAAGTCATTCCCTATGCCTCACTCATAGATTCTATAAAGTATGCTATGACGTGTACCAGACCTATTGTGTACCTCACCATGAGTTTGGAAAGAGGGTACAATAGTGATCCAGGAGTGGATCACTTGACAGCGGTCAAAATTATCCTTAGTGGAATAAAGACATGTTTCTCGGTTATGGAGGTGACAAAAAGTTCGTTGTAAAGGGTTATATCGGTGCAAGCTTTGACACTGATCCGCATGACTCTAAGTCTCAATCTGGATACATATTGAAAGTGGGAGCGATTAGCTAGAGTAGCTCGATGCAGAGCATTGTAGACATAGAAAATTTTCAAAATACATACGGCTCTGAATGTGGAAAACCCGTTGACTAAACTTCTCTCACAAAGCAAAATATGATCACTCTTTGGGTGTTAATCACATAGCGATGTGAACTAGATTATTGACTCTAGTAAACCCTTTGGGTATTAGTCACATGGAGATGTGAACTAATCACATAAAGATGTGAACTATTGGTGTTAAATCACATGACGATGTGAACTAGATTATTGACTCTAGTGCAAGTGGGAGACTGAAGGAAATATGCCCTAGAGGCAATAATAAAGTTGTTATTTATATTTCCTTATATCATGATAAATGTTTATTATTCATGCTAGAATTGTATTAACCGGAAACTTAGTACATGTGTGAATACATAGACAAAACAGAATGTCCCTAGTATGCCTCTACTTGACTAGCTCGTTAATCAAAGATGGTTAAGTTTCCTAACCATAGACATGTGTTGTCATTTGATGAATGGGATCACATCATTGGGAGAATGATTTGATGGACAAGACCCATCCGTTAGCTTAGCATTATGATCGTTTAGTTTTATTGCTATTCCTTTCTTCATGACTTATACATATTCCTCTGACTATGAGATTATGCAACTCCCGAGTACCGAAGGAACACTTTGTGTGATATCAAACATCACAACGTAACTAGGTGATTATAAAGATGCTCTACAGGTGTCTCTGATGGTGTTTGTTGAGTTGGCATAGATCGAGATTAGGATTTGTCCCTCCGTGTATCGGAGAGGTATCTCTGGGCCCTCTCGGAAATGCACATCACTATAAGCTTTGCAAGCAATGTGACTAATGAGTTAGTTACGGGATGATGCATTACGGAACAAGTAAAGAGACTTGCCGGTAACGAGATTGAACTAGGTATGAGGATACTAACGATCGAACCCTGGGAAAGTAACATACCGATGACAAAGGGAACAACGTATGTTGTTATGCGGTTTGACTGATAAAGATCTTCGTAGAATATGTAGGAGCCAATATGAGCATCCAGGTTCCGATATTGGTTATTGACTAGAGATGTGTCTCGGTCATGTCTACATAGTTCTCGAACCCGTAGGGTCCGCACGCTTAATGTTTGATGGCGATTTGTATTATGAGTTATGTGATTTGATGACCGAAGTTTGTTTGGAGTCCCGGATGAGATCATGGACATGACGAGGAGTCTCGAAATGGTCGAGAGGTAAAGATTGATATATTGGAATGGTTTTGGGACGTTTTGGATATCTATCGGGAACCGAGGGGTTACCGGAACCCCCCGGGGAAGTTATGGGCCTTGATGGGCCATAAGGGGGAAGGAGAGGAAAGGCCACAAGGTGGCGCCCCCCCCCCCCAAGGGCAGTCCGAATTGGACTAGGGGGAGGGGACGCGGCCCCCCTTCCTTCCCCTCTCCCTCTCCCTCCTTCCCCTTGTTGGAATAGGAAAGGCGGGAGGCCGAATCCTACTTGGACCGGGAGTCCAAGTAGGACCCCCCCCCCTTGGCGCGCCCCCCTTGGGCCGGCCTCCTCCTCCCCCCTCCTTTATATACGTGGGAGGGGGGCACCCCAAAGGCACACCAAGTCTTTTCTTAGCCGTGTGTGGTGCCCCCCTCCACAGTTACACACCTCGGTCATATCTTCGTAGTGCTTGGGCGAAGCCCTGGCGCCGGTAACTTCATCATCACCGTCGCCACGCCGTCGTGCTGACGGAACTCTCCCTCGTCCTCAACTGGATCAAGAGCTCGAGGGACGTCATCGTGCTGAACGTGTGCTGAACACAGAGGTGCCGTACATTCGGTACTTGGATCGGTTGAATCGTGAAGACGTTCGACTACATCAACCGCGTTACTAAACGCTCCCGCTTTCGGACTACGAGGGTACGTGGACACACTCTCCCGTCTCGTTGCTATGCATCTCCTAGATAGATCTTGCGTGATCGTAGGAAATGTTTTTGAAATACTGTGTTCCCCAACAACCATAACCTAGCCCATGACCTGTGATCTGTCTCTCCATTGGAGTGACCTTCGTTATGTTCCAGCCAATCTGTCTGTTGCTGCTTGGTAGAGGATAAGAGCCTGTACGCAGACTACACTGTAAACCGTTCATAATGCCAAGACCAAAAATCCTCACGGACCCTAGATCTTAAAGGTATATTTAGAATTGCTTCCTTGTCCATCGCATAGAAGTGCTCCTCGAGAGCAGCCCCGTCCCATGTCAAGGTAGTCGGATTAATAATCTCTGAAACCTTCTACGGGGGATTGGAAGATTTTGGGCACACTGATACGTCTCCAAAATATCTATAATTTTTTATTGTTCCATGCTATTATATTATCTGTTTTGGATGTTTAATGGGCTTTATTATACACTTTTATATTATTTTTGGGACTAACCTACTAACCCAAGGCCCAGTACAAATTGCTGTTTTTTTGCCTATTTCAGTGTTTCGCAGAAAAGGAATATCAAACGGAATCCAAACGGAATGAAACCTTCGGGAACGTGATTTTTGGAACAAACGTGATCCAGAGGACTTGGAGTGGATGTCAAGAAACGAACGAGGAGGCCACGAGGCAGGGAGGCGCGCCTGCCCCCTGGGCGCGCCCCCCACCCTCGTGGGCCCCACGTAGCTCCACCGACCTACTTCTTCCTCCTATATATATCCACGTACCCAGAAAACATCCAGGAGCACCACGAAACCCTATTTCCACCGCCGCAACCTTCTGTACCCATGAGATCCCATCTTGGGTCCTTTTCCGGCGCTCCGTCGGAGGGGGAATCAATCACGGAGAGCTTCTACATCAACAACATAGCCTCTCCGATGATGTGTGTGTAGTTTACCTCAGACCTTAGGGTCCATAGTTATTAGCTAGATGGCTTCTTCTCTCTCTTTGGATCTCAATACAAAGTTCTCCTTGATCTTCTTGGAGATCTATTCGATGTAATTCTTTTGCGGTGTGTTGGTCGAGATCCGATGAATTGTGGGTTTATGATCAAGATTATCTATGAACAACTTTTAATCTCCTCTGAATTCTTTTATGTATGATTGGTTATCTTTGCAAGCCTCTTCGAATTATCAGTTTGATTTGGCCTACTAGATTGATCTTTCTTGCAATGGGAGAAGTGCTTAGCTTTGGGTTGAATCATGTGGTGCTCGATTCCAGTGACAGAAAGGGAAACGACACGTATTGTATTGTTGCCATCGAGGATAAAAATATGGGGTTTATATCATATTGCTTGAGTTTATCCCTCTACATCATGTCATCTTGCCTAATGTGTTACTCTGTTCTTATGAACTTAATACTCTAGATGCATGCTGGATAGCGGTTGATGTGTGGAGTAATAGTAGTAGATGCAGGCAGGAGTCGGTCTACTTGTCACGGACGTGATGCCTATATACATGATCATGCCTAGATATTCTCATAATTATGCACTTTTCTATCAATTGTTCGACAGTAATTTGTTCGCCCACCGTAATACTTATGCTATCTTGAGAGAAGCCACTAGTGAAACCTATGGCCCCCGGGTCTATTTTCCATCATATAAGTTTCCGATCTATTTTATTTTGCAATCTTTACTTTTCAATCTATACAACAAAAATACCAAAAATATTTATCTTATTATCTCTATCAGATCTCACTTTTGCAAGTGGCCGTGAAGGGATTGACAACCCCTTTATCGCGTTGGTTGCAAGGTTCTTATTTGTTTGTGCAGGTATAAGGCGACTTGCGTGTGGCCTCCTACTGGATTGATACCTTGGTTCTCAAAAACTGAGGGAAATACTTGCGCTACTTTGCTGCATCGCCCTTTCCTCTTCAAGGGAAAAACCAACGCAAGCTCAAGAGGTAGCAAGAAGGATTTCTGGCGCCATTGCCGGGGAGTCTACGCACAAGTCAAGACATACCAAGTACCAATCACAAACTCTTACCCCTTGCATTACATTATTTGCCATTTGCCTCTCCTTTTCCTCTCCCCCACTTCACCCTTGCCGTTTTATTCGCCCTCTTTTCCGTTTTCCTTTTTCTCGCTTGCTTCCTGTGTGCTTGTGTGTTGGATTGTTTGTTTGTCACGATGGCTCAAGACAATACTAAATTGTGTGACTTTTCCAATACCAACAACAATGATTTTCTTAGCACTCCGATTGCTCCTCTTACCGATGTTGAATCTTGTGAAATTAATGCTGCTTTGTTGAATCTTGTCATGAAAGATCAATTATCCGGCCTTCCTAGTGAAGATGCCGCTACCCATCTAAACAACTTTGTTGATTTGTGTGATATGCAAAAGAAGAAAGATGTGGATAATGATATTGTTAAATTGAAGCTATTTCCGTTTCCGCTTAGAGATCGTGCTAAAACTTGGTTTTCGTCTTTGCCTAAAAATAGTATTGATTCTTGGAATAAGTGCAAAGATGCTTTTATCTCTAAGTATTTTCCTCCCGTTAAGATCATCTCTCTTAGAAACGATATTATGAATTTTAAGCAACTTGATCATGAGCATGTTGCACAACCTTGGGAGAGGATGAAATTGATGATATGTAATTGCCCTACACATGGATTGAATTTATGGATGATTATACAAAAATTTTATGCCGGATTGAATTTTGCTTCTAGAAATCTTTTACATTCGGCTGCGGGGGGGGCACTTTTATGGAAATCACTTTAGGAGAAGCTACTAAACTCCTAGACAATATTATGGTTAATTATTCTCAATGGGACCCCGAAAGATCTACTTGTAAAAAGGTTCATGCGATAGAAGAAATTAATGTTTTGAGTGGAAAGATGGATGAACTTATGAAGTTCTTTGCTAATAAGAGTGCCCCTATTGATCCTAATGATATGTCTTTGTCTACTTTGATAGAGAATAATAATGAATCTATGGATGTGAATTTTGTTGGTAGGAACAATTTTGGTAACAACGCGTATAGAGGAAACTTTAATCCTAGGTCGTTTCCTAGTAATTCCTCTAATAATAATTATGGTAATTCCTACAACAACTCTTATGGAAATTTTACTAAGGTTCCTTATGATTTTGAGACTAGTGTTAAAGAATTTATGATTTCACAAAAGAATTTCAATGCTTTGCTTGAAGAAAAATTGCTTAAGGTTGATGAATTGGCTAGGAAAGTGGATAGAATTTCTCTTGATATTGATTCTTTGAAACTTAGATCTATTCCACCAAAGCATGATATCAATGAGTCTCTCAAAGCTATGAGAATTTCCATTGATGAATGCAAAGAAAGAACCGCTAGGATGCGTGCTAAGAAAGATTGCTTTGTAAAAGCGTGTTCTTCTAGTTTTCATGATAATAGGGATGAAGATCTAAAAGTGATTGATGTGTCTCCTATTAAATCTTTGTTAGCCAATATGAATCTTGATAATGATGGGACTGGAGATGAGTCAACTTTAGTTAAAAGGCGTCCCAATAATTCGGAGTTTTTAGATCTTGATGCAAAAATTGGTAAAAGTGGGATTGAAGAGGTCAAAACTTTACATAGCGATGAACCCACTATTTTGGATTTCAAGGAATTTAATTATGATAATTGTTCTTTAATAGATTGTATTTCCTTGTTGCAATCCGTGCTAAATTCTCCTCATGCTTATAGTCAAAATAAGGCTTTTACTAAACATATCGTTGATGCTTTAATGCAATCTTATGAAGAAAAGCTTGAATTGGAAGTTTCTATCCCTAGAAAACTTTATGATGAGTGGGAACCTACTATTAAAATTAAAATTAAAGATCATGAGTGCTATGCTTTATGTGATTTGGGTGCTAGTGTTTCCACGATTCCAAAAACTTTGTGTGATGTGTTAGGTTTCCGTGAATTTGATGATTGTTCTTTAAACTTGCACCTTGCGGATTCCACCATTAAGAAACCTATGGGAGGGATTAATGATGTTCTTATTGTTGCAAATAGGAATTATGTGCCCATAGATTTTATTGTTCTTGATATAGATTCCAATCCTACATGTCCTATTATTCTTGGTAGACCTTTCCTTAGAACGATTGGTGCAATTATTGATATGAAGGAAGGGAATATTAGGGGAAAGGCATGGAGCACTTTACTAGGAAGAAAATTAAAGTACCTTATGAATCTATTATGACAGACACTTATGGATTGCATGCTAAAGATGATGATACCTAGATCTATCCTTGTTTTTGGGAACTTGAGGGACCAAATGTATGCGAAAAAATCTTGAGGGACCAATTTTATGCCTAGCTAGGGGCGTTAAACAATAGCACTTGTTGGGAGGCAACCCAATTTTATTTTTGTTTCTTGATTTTTCGTTCTGTTTAGTAATAAATAATTCATCTAGCCTCTGGTTAGATGTGGTTTTATGTTTTAATTAGTGTTTGTGCCAAGTAAAACCTATAGGATCTTCTTGGGTGATAATTATTTGGTCTTGCTGAAAAAGTCAGAAACTTTCTGCTCACGAAAACAATTGTTAAAAATCACCAGAACGTGATAAAATACTGATTCCAATTGCAGTAAATCAATAATCAAATTGTCTAGGTCTTCCTATTTTGGTAGATTTGTTTGTGTTCAGGAAGTTTGCGTATGATACAGATTACTACAGACTGTTCTGTTTTGACAGATTCTGTTTATCGTGTGTTGTTTGCTTATTTTGATGAATCTATGGCTCGTATCGGAGGTTATGAACCATAGAGAAGTTGGAATACAGTAGGTTTAACACCAATATAAATAAATAATGAGTTCGTTACATTACCTTAAAGTGGTTGTTTGTTTTCTTTCGCTAACGGAGCTCATGAGATTTTCTGTTGAGTTTTGTGTTGTGAAGTTTTCAAGTTTTTGGGTAAAGATTTGTGGATTATGGAACAAGGAGTTGCAAGAGCCTAAGTTTGGGGATGCCCAAGGCACCCCAAGGTAAAATCTAAGGACAACCAAAATCCTAAGCTTGGGGATGCCCCGGAAGGCATCCCCTCTTTCGTCTTCGTCCATCGATAACTTTACTTGATGCTATATTTTTATTCACCACATGATATGTGGTTATCTTGGAGCGTCTTGTATGATTTGAGTCTTTGCTTTTTAGTTTACCACAATCATCCTTGCTGTACACACCTTTTGGGAGAGACACACATGAATCAGAATTTATTAGAATACTCTATGTGCTTCACTTATATTTTTTGAGCTAAATAATTTTGCTCTAGTGCTTCACTTATATCTTTTTAGAGCACGGTGGTGGATTTATTTTATAGAAATTATTGATCTCTCATGCTTCACTTATATTATTTTGAGAGTCCTCTAGAACATCATGGTAATTTGCTTTGGCTATAAAATTAGTCCTAAAATGATAGGCATCCAAGATGGATATAATAAAAAACTTTCATATAAGTGTGTTGAATACTAAGAGAAGTTTGATACTTGATGATTGTTTTGAGATATGGAGATAGTGATATTAAAGTTGTGCTAGTTGAGTAGTTGTGAATTTGAGGAATACTTGTGTTGAAGTTTGCAAGTCCCATAGCATGCACGTATGGTAAACGTTGTGTAACAAATTTGAAACATGAGGTGTTCTTTGATTGTCATCCTTTATGTGGAGGTCGGGATCGCGCGATGGTTAACTCCTATCAACCCTTCCCCTAGGAGCATGCGCGTAGTGCTTGGTTTATGATGACTTGTAGATTTTTGCAATAAGTATATGAGTTCTTTATGACTAATGTTGAGTCCATGGATTATAAGCACTCTCACCCTTCCATCATTGCTAGCCTCTTCGGTACCGTGCATTGCCCTTTCTCACCTTGAGAGTTGGTGCAAACTTCGCCGGTGCATCCAAACCCCGTGATATGATACGCTCTATCACACATAAACCTCCTTATATCTTCCTCAAAACAGCCACCATACCTACCTATCATGGAATTTCCATAGCCATTCCGAGATATATTGCCATGCAACTTTCCACCGTTCCGTTTATTATGACACGCTTCATGATTGTCATATTACCTTGCATGATCATGTAGTTGACACCGTATTTGTGGCAAAGCCACCATGCATATTATTTTATACATGTCACTCTTGATTCATTGCCCATCCCGGTACACTGCCTGCGGCATTCATATAGAGTCATATTTTATTCTAGTATCGAGTTGTAATCATTGAGTTGTAAATAAATAGAAGTGTGATGATCATCATTAATAGAGCATTGTCCCAAATAAAAAAAGAAGAAGAAAGGCCAAATAAAAAAAGGAAGGCCCAAAAAAGAGAAAAAAAAAGAAAAAAAGAAAGAAATAAAAAGGGGCAATGCTACTATCCTTTTTCCACACTTGTGCTTCAAAGTAGCACCATGATCTTTATGATAGAGAGTCTCTTGTTTTGTCACTTTCATATACTAGTGGGAATTTTTCATTATAGAACTTGGCTTGTATATTCCAACAATGGGCTTCCTCAAATGCCCTAGGTCTTCGTGAGCAAGCAAGTTGGATGCACACCCACTTAGTTTCTTTTGTTGAGCTTTCATACATTTATAGCTCTAGTGCATCCGTTGCATGGCAATCCCTAATCCTTGCATTCACATCAATTGATGGGCATCTCCCTAGCCTATTGATTAGGCGCATCAATGTGAGACTTTCTCCTTTTTTGTCTTCTCCACATAACTCCCATCATATTATTCTATTCCACCCATAGTGCTATATCCATGGCTCACGCTCATGTATTGCGTGAAAGTTGAAAGAAGTTTGAAAATTCTAAAGTATTAAACAATTGCTTGGCTGAAACCGGGGTTGTGCGTGATGAGAGCATTCTTGTGTGACGAAGATGGAACATAGCCAAACTATATGATTTTGTAGGGATAAACTTTCTTTGGCCATGTTATTTTGAGAAGACATAATTGCTTAGTAAGTATGCTTGAAGTATTATTATTTTTATGTCAATATTAAACTTTTGTCTTGAATCTTTCGGATCTGAACATTCATGCCACAATAAAGAAAAATTACATTGAAGAGTATGCTAGGTAGCATTCCACATCAAAAATTCTGTTTTTATCATTTACCTACTCGAGGACGAGCAGGAATTGAGCTTGGGGATGCTGGATACGTCTCCAGCGTATCTAGAATTTTTTATTGTTCCATGCTATTATATTATCTGTTTTGGATGTTTAATGGGCTTTATTATACACTTTTATATTATTTTTGGGACTAACCTACTAACCCAAGGCCCAGTGCAAATTGATGTTTTTTGAAATATTTCAGTGTTTCGCATAAAAGGAATATCAAACGGAATCCAAACGGAATGAAACCTTTGGGAACGTCATTTTTGGAAGAAACGTGATCCAGAGGACTTGGAGTGGACGTCAAGAAACGAACGAGGAGGCCACGAGGCAGGGAGGCGCGCCTGCCCCCCTAGGCGTGCCCCCACCCTCGTGGGCCCCACGTAGCTCCACCGACCTACTTCTTCCTCCTATATATATCCACGTACCCCGAAAACATCTAGGAGCACCACGAAACCCTATTTCCACTGCCGCAACCTTCTGTACCCGTGAGATCCCATCTTGGGGCCTTTTCCGGCGCTCCGCCGGAGGGGGAATCGGTCGTAGAGGGCTTCTACATCAACACCATAGCCTCTTCGATGATGTGTGAGTAGTTTACCTCAGACCTTCGGGTCCATAGTTATTAGCTAGATGGCTTCTTCTCTCCCTTTGGATCTCAATACAAAGTTCTCCTCATCTTCTTGGAGATCTATTCGATGTAATTCTTTTGCGGTGTGTTTGTCGAGATCCAATGAATTGTGGGTTTATGATCAAGATTATCTATGAACAATATTTTAATCTCCTCTGAATTCTTTTATGTATGATTGGTTATCTATGCAAGTCTCTTCGAATTATCAGTTTGGTTTGGCCTACAAGATTGATCTTTCTTGCAATGGGAGAAGTGCTTAGCTTTGGGTTCAACCATGTGGTGCTTGATTCCAGTGACAAAAAGGGAAACGACACGTATTGTATTGTTGCCATCGAGGATAAAAATATGGGGTTTATATCATATTGCTTGAGTTTATCCCTCTACATCATGTCATCTTGCCTAATGCGTTACTCTGTTCTTATGAACTTAATACTCTGGATGCATGCTGGATACCGATCGATGTGTGGAGTAATAGTAGTAGATGCAGGCAGGAGTCGGTCTACTTGTCACGGACGTGGTGCCTATATACATGATCATGCCTAGATATTCTCATAATTATGCACTTTTCTATCAATTGCTCGATAGTAATTTGTTCACCCACCGTAATACTTATCTATCTTGAGAGAAGCCACTAGTGAAACCTATGGCCCCCGGGTCTATTTTCCATCATATAAGTTTCCGATCTATTTTATTTTGCAATCTTTACTTTTCAATCTATACAACAGAAATACCAAAAATTATTATCTTATTATCTCTGTCAGATCTCACTTTTGCAAGTGGCCGTGAAGGGATTGACAACCCCTTTATCGCGTTGGTTGCAAGGTTCTTATTTGTTTGTGCAGGTATAAGGCGACTTGCGTGTGGCCTCCTACTGGATTGATTCTCAAAGGAAATACTTACGCTACTTTGCTGCATCACCCTTTCCTCTTCAAGGGAAAAACCAACGCAAGCTCAAGAGGTAGCACACACTGGTCAGAGCTTGAAGTACCATGGAATCCAATTGTCATGCCAGATATCTGTATCCTCGGCCGAGCCAATCCGCTTCACTAGTCCCAGTTTAAACATGTCCCTCCCTTCAACTATTGAACGCCAAACCTATGACGGATTCTTTCCCACCGCCGCTTCAAGGATCGAGGATGTGGGGTAGTAGACCGCCTTCAGTATCCGGGCACTAAGAGAGTTGGGTTCTTGAAGAAGACGCCAAGCTTGCCTTGCAAGCAAGGCCAAGTTGAAAAGCTCAATATCGCGGAACCCCATGCCTCCCATGAATTTGAGCTGTGACATAACTTCCCAAGAGACCCAGGCGGTCTTCCTTTCACCATTCTTTGATCCCCACCAAAACTTCCGCACGAGACCGTTAATATGTTGACACAAGCCCCTTGGCAGTTTGAAACATGACATGGAGTACGTGGGAATTGCTTGAGCAACAAACTTGATGAGCACTTCCTTTCCTCCAACTGAAAGCGCCTTCTCCATCCAGCCCTGGACTTGCTTCCAAATCATGTCCTTAAGGTACTTGAATGACCCCTCCTTTGCTCTCCCCATGTCGGCAGGGAGGCCAAGGTACTTATCGGATAGCTTCTCATCCTAGACTGCAAGAATTTGTTTGACCTCCTGCCTTAAGGTTTCCGAACAGCCCATAAATATTGAAGATTTGTCCTTGTTTATTCACTGCCCTGAAGCGGCACAATATCTGTGTAGCAGGAGATCCACTCTGTTTGCCATCTCAGGTGTAGCGTCAAAAAATAGAAGGCTATCATCAGCAAAAAGGAGGTGATTTACCTGGGGGGCACCCGCTGCCGCCGTAAGAATAAGTATGGCAGTATCGGATCACCCTGTCTTAGACCTCGAGAAGGCCTAAATTCCTCTTGCTTCCCTCTGTTAAAGATGACCGAGAACGAGACAGATGTGACACACCTCATCACTATCTCTGTGAAACGTGGGATGATCCCTAACTTAAGCATAACTCTCTTTAGATAGTTCCACTCGAGTCTATCATAAGCTTTCATCATATCAAGTTTTAGGGCACAAAATTTGTTGCCCTTCAGCTTCTTCCTCTTCATATAATGCAGGCATTCATAGGCCGAGATGAAATTGTCAGTAATGAGACGTCCTGGTACAAATGATGACTGTTCCTCAGAGATGATGTCGGGGAGAATGAGCTTGAACTGGTTAGCCAAAACCTTTGACACGATCTTGAAGATCACATTGCAGAGGCTAATCGGTCAAGACTGTGCTAAATTTTTTGGACTAGCAATCTTGGGAATAAGTACGATGAACATTTTGTTTATCTCCTCCAGGGAATCCTCTCCATTAAGAAATCAAAGCACCATATCAGTAACCTCATCACCACACAACTCCCAATGCCGCTGAAAAATATGTGCTGGGAAGCCGTCAGGCCCTGGAGCCTTTGTGGGAAACATCTGGAACAAAGCCAATTTTACATCAGCCTTGCTATACCGAGCATTAAGCGTGGTGTTCATTGCAACATCAACCTTGGTTGGGGTGTGAGATAGAACTTCCTCAATCCCAACCGTGCTCTCTGTAGCATACAGATTACTGTAGAAATTTGTGGCCATATCCGCCATCAACACGCTGCAGCTCAACTATACGATTCTTTGCTTTACGGGCGCTGGCTTTGCGGTGGAAAAATTTCGTGTTGCTATCGCCTTCCGCTAGCCATTGGATGTGTGCCCGCTGGCGCCACATAATTTCCTCTCGTAAACATAACTCCACCATCCGGGTTTCTACCCTGTCTTCCTCGGCAGACGGCCCTGTTCGATTTGGGAGCGAGCGCAACAACTGAAGTTGTTGCCATAGAGATCGCAGTTCCGCCAGGACCGCACCAAAGGTGGTGCGACCCCATCGTTGCAGACGACCCGCGACGGTAGCCAACTTATCTGACAATGCTGAAATGGTCTGGGCTCGTCCGGCTGAGGTCCAGGCATCAGCAAGAACATCCCCAAACCTTGAATCTCGTTCCCACATGCACTCATAGCGGAACTGTTTTTATTTCGCACGTACACTTGTATCAACAAGTTCGGTAACCAGAAGTATAGGACAGTGATCTGACTTTGCCACTGTGAGGTGCTCGATAGTAGCAAAAGGGAAAAGAGTCGACCAACAAGCCAAAGCCAAGGCTCTGTCAAGACGAGCGCGGCAATAATGCCCCCTGCGACCTTCTTCTCCCACGTCCAGTCCAACCCACGGTACCCCAGGTCGGCAAGTCCGCATACATCGACTACTTCTCGGAATGCTTCAATTTGTGCACTATCACGTGCATTAGGGCCATGTTGCTCGTTCGGCCTGAGGATCTCGTTGAAATCTCCAATGCACATCCATGGGAGGGAGCTCTCTCCGCTCAGCCTCTTCATGGTATCCCATGTCTTGTATCGAAGACTTCGGGTTGCTTCACCATAAAAGCATGACAGTCTCCACTGGTTCTTACCCGGTTCTGTGACCCAGGCATCCACATGATACTCAGAAAAGTTCTTTATTGCAACATCCAAGGGATTTTTCCAAAAGATACAAATTCCGCCACTGCGGCCACTACTACCAACTCCAAAACTAAAATCATAGCCTAAAGAAAAACGAAGACCTTCAACACGACTCTTTTGCAACTGAGTTTCAACTAAACACAAGATAGCAGGCGAACTGATCTCCACTAAGTCGCGGAGCTCTCGAACTGTCGCGGGATCGCCAATCCCATGACAATTCCAACTTAGGATTTTCATTGGGCCTGGCGGTGCCCCGGCTCGGATCCCGCCAATAATGCCATCTTATTCTTGCTCTGCTTCGTTGGTGATTCTGATTTCCTTGCCTTCTTTGCGTCTCTGGGAGAGACATATGCTGGAGGGAGTGGCGGGACAACCACTAGGGCTTGTTTATCAACCAGTGGTGGTGTACTATTTGCTCCAGACCCCTGTGTCGTACCATTCAAGTGCAGATCATGGTCAGACGGGATATCAGACAAGGCAAAATTCAGATTTCTGCGTGCCGTAGGATATCCTACTCCATGCTCCTCCTCCATTGTAGCTGCTGGTTTTAGTGGGCTTGTGACGTCTTCCCCATCCTCCGCTTCCTCATCCAGTCCGGCCTCTTGGGATGACCATTTTCATGGTGATCTTGGACGAGCCGGGGGGACCCCCCTGCCTGTCCTTCCTCTGCCTCGACCCCCTGAACGGCTACCTCGTGGGACACGGCCTCCCCCTTGCTGCTCTGGTACTGTCTCCCTTCTCTGTGCTAGCATCCATCTTCCCCACTGCTTGTCTTTAGCCTCCCAAACTCCATCTCCACACTCCTCATGGTTATGACCCATGAAGCCACAAACTTGACAAAAGTAAGGGATTTTCTCGTACTTGACAGGGAGGAACTTCCTTCCTTCTCCCGCAATATTCAGCGGCGTCACCCTTGTAAGAGGTTTGTTCACCAGAAACCTTGCTCGTACTCTGACATAGTCTCCCTCGTAGAAGAGCCTTGGAGAGGGTTGAGTTTCCTTAACCCGACCAATGTGTCGTGCCAGTTGATCCATTACCTCAGTTTTCCTGTACAGCTCTGGTATATTGTGAATCTAAGCCCAAACATAAAGGCCATCAAAAACATAGGAGGTTGGTTCCTGCTTGCCGTCGTAGTCTTCAATGAGCATCCCCATCCCTCTAAACAGCCACGGTCCTCCATGGACCACCTTCTTCCAATCCCCAAGCAAAACATCTGGAAGATATAAAGATTCTCTCCAGCCTCTCTATACTTGGGCACATGCGCTAGTCCCCATATTGACTTCATGGTTTCAAACATCGCCGATGAGCTAAAGATTCGGGTCGTGTTTACCTTCCCGGTCACCAACCACCTTGCATCCGCTTCGTATTTCTTCAGATCCTCCTCCCCCACAACCACGTTATCCAACTCATCATCCTGAAGATCCAGGTGTTGCAGCATCTCCTCCAGATTCTTCCCCATACATCCCGTAGTAGACGAACCCGCCTGAGCCGCCATCTAGGGTTTGCCCCTTCGACTGCGTGCCAACTACTGATGAGCCGTGCGATCTTCTCTGAGAACACACCACAGGCCAGGCAAATAGTTTGGCCGAGGGCGGACCTGCGATAGGCCATGATCTCTAGGCGGCGATGGAGACGCCGCCAGAGGCGAAAACCCTAAACTAGAGGGTAGAAGATCTCGGGTTTTTGCGGTGCAAGTCGAAAA
Source organism: Aegilops tauschii subsp. strangulata (assembly GCF_002575655.3). Lineage (NCBI taxonomy): Eukaryota > Viridiplantae > Streptophyta > Magnoliopsida > Poales > Poaceae > Aegilops > Aegilops tauschii. Next base: position 566,029,223 of record NC_053039.3, on the reverse strand, counting down.
TACACAGGGAGTACATAGAGAGTTATAGGTGGGCTTAGATCTCTCGTGGGTTGTTCCAAAATTTTCAACACGTCAAGCAAATTTTGGCAACGACGTGATTATCTCAAGGGGGGCCAAATCCTATTTGCCGCTTATCGCAACAAATAATCTACCAATCGCACAGATTTCACCAGGAGAGCGACTAACCGGACAGGCCCATTTTGCTAACGTGGGAAGATTTTAACTGTAAATTTTCCAGGTCTTCAGAACGTTCTAGAATGTTTGCCTTAGTTTTTTCTTTCTTTTTCTACACCTGTGTTTACCTTTTTCTTCTTATTTTCCCCCTTTTCTTTCCTTTTTTTGTTTCCTTTTATTTTCAGAAAAAGGTTCTCAAATTCTAAAAAATGTGCACTTTTAATTCAATTAATTATTTGAATTGGGGAACATTTTCAGTATTCCAGAACATTTTAAATTAGAGAACATCTTTCAAATTTTGAGATTGTTTTTCAATGTGCGCATTTTGTACTCGAGAACATTTATTAATTTAAGAGCATATTTTTCAAACATTTTTTAAGTTCGCGGCCATCTTTACCTTAAATTTTTTATATTTAAGAGGTGTAACTGTCTATTTTTTTTTCAAAGCCAGCAAGAAAAATCCAAGGTGGGGAAGTTGTTGGATGCGGCGGTTGTGCCTGGTGTCGTACGACCGGAAAATGGGCGGCGGCGGCTAGGGCAGCGAGGAGTGGGAAACGAGTGAGGAGGGGAGGCGGGCCAGGGAGAGGACAAGGGCGGGCGTCGTGCGCGTCCGCGCCTTCTTAACGCTGGCGCAAAATCAACTCAAACTTGGGCCGGAAATGGGACGGCCCATAATACCACTACATCAGATTACCCTCCTCCCCCCTGCACATCGCTCTGCTTCGAGTGTTACTCAAAAAAAAAAATCACTCTGCTTCAAGTTCGACCACGACTAGACAGTCGGCCATGCTTCTTCCTCCCAGCAGCATACCACCACCTCCTCCTCCGGTACTCCGCTCACCGCGCGCGCCTCCATCTTTACGCACGGTATCCTCCTCTCCTCCTCGCCTTCCTCGATCTGCAATGGTGTTAGTCTCAGCGCCTTCTACTCCAGTGCCCACAACCTGTTTGTCGAATTGCTTGCTATAGTCCGGCTGGCCAACACAACACTAGTTTTGTGGCCGCAAGCCCGCAAGCGCTTCTGGATGCCGCTATGGTCTGAACTGGGCATGACCATGAACTCTTGGGAGCCGGCCAGCTCTGTTCTAGTGTGCTCCTACTGATGAATGTGTTACTTTCATTCAGACACTGCTTAACTGAAGATGCTTTCTAGTTTGCGTTGTCCGACACTGTTCGTGATTACAACACAGATTACCTACTTTGCAATCTTTGATCGATCATGCTAACGAGTCAAGTGTATGTTCATCTCCACCTTCTTCCATCTCATGTGCCAATCCAAAGTTTCTTTAGTCTCGCAGGAATCACCCAGCCGGCATGTCATAGCACATTGTGACACTTCATGGAACAAGCCAAGAATATCTTAAACTGAGGCTACACTTGCTGAACCTTCAGGAGCTTCCCAATATGGTTTTGCCCCTCTGGTTCAGGCACTGGAATCAACTGCAGCCGAAGACGTGTCTTGCTTTCACTTCCCTGGACACAACCAAGGGAAAGCTGTTCCATCTTCATTGTCGAACCTAATTGGCGCGGGGGCGTTTTTGCATGACTTGCCCGAGCTACCTGAGCTGGATGACCTCTTCTACCCTAAGGGTGTGATTTTGGATGCTCAGAACCGGGCAGCTCAACTGTTTGGATCATCTAAGATGTGGTTCCTAGTCAACAGGCGTACCTGTGGAATCCAGGCCGCTGTGATGGGCACCTGCTGCCCCGGTGACTACATCGTTGTGCCTCGAAACTGTCACATTTCAGTGATCTCTGCCCTGATTCTGTCAGGTGATGTGCCCAAGTACAGTTCTATGTGAGACATTACTGGTGTGTTACGCCGCCACTGAACGAACTCCAGAAGGATGGGAAGAAAGTAGGTGTTGTTCTTGTTACTTCACCGACCTACCATGGCATATGCAGCGATGTGCAAGGTATCGTCGATGTTTGCCATCCCTTACATTTCGGTTATAGTTGACTTGACGAGGCTCATGATGCGCACTTCAGGTTCCATGACAGTTTTCCAAGCACGGCGATTGAGCAAGGTGCTGACTTGGCTGTGAATCAATGCACAAGGTTCTGAGCTCTCTTACACAGTCCTCGATGCTTCACATGGCTGGAGGTCTGGTTGATGCAGATAAAGTGAGCCACTGCATTCAGTTGCTCCAAAGCTCAAGCCCGAGTTACCTCCTACTGTCGTCTTTAGATGCTGCAAGAGCTCAGTTGAGTGAGAATGGAAAATATTTTGATGACTCGGTGGCGATGGCTTTAGAAACAAAAGATCAACTGATGGTAATCCCAGGAGTATCTGTCCTGGACTTGCCATGCTTCGCTTCTGACTTCCCTGCCATTTATCCTTAGCGTATCACACTAAGTGCTTCAGATCTACATTTATCTGGATACGAAGCAGACGACATTTTGGAAGAGCCTCAAATTGTATCTGAGCTTGTTGGAACACAGGCGGGGACAATTGCAGTTAACTTAGGGACCAGAAGGCAAGATGTTCAAAAGCTTGTACAGTGTGCAAAGCATGTATCAGAAAAATATTTCCTCAATGAACGATTACGGTTGCAAGCAACGTTTTACAACTTTTATGTTGTGTTTTATTTATGAAACAGTTATCTACTAAGAGTTATTGTATTCGACAACCTTTTCTGTCGGGAACAAGTGCAGAATATTAGAATTACCAAAATTTTGTTCAAAAGGTTAAGCAAAGTTTGCTACAAGTTATTCGCAAAAAAAAAAAGTTCGCTACAAGTTAAAATAGATAGGATTTCTGTATGAGTATCTGCAAATGCAAATTCAAAAAAATAATGTCTGGGCCCAGGTTCGAACTGGGGACCTTTAGTGTGTGAGACTAACATGATAAGAGCATCTACAGCCGGGCGCCCCAAACCCGCCTTATACGCCCGGGCGGGCCGCCCGGTCACTGACCGGTCACGATTTCTGACCCCAAGCGGCCCCCTCAAACGCCCGGGCTGACCGGCACCCCTCATATCCAGCCCAAATATGGGGCGGATATGGGGGCGCCCGGACACGTCCGCCACATAAGACTGACGAAGGGGTCCCACACGGACTCGCCCGGAAAACCAGCGGTCCGACGGACGCCTCCTCCGTCGCCGTGGTGTGAACGCCGCGTGGCGTTGCTCCGGCTCGCCGCCCGAGAGCAAATCCGCCTGTTTAACCCGGCCTGAGTCCCGCAACCCTAGTCCATCCACCTCCCTCCCCCCGTGCCGCCAGTCCGAGGCCATCCACCTCCTCCCTCTCCCGCTCCGACGCTCTGCCCACGCTCCGGCACTCCGCCATGGTTCGGAGGAAGATCACCTACTATGCAATGCCATGGGCGGATCTGGGCCCCAGGCAGCCCAGGCCATTGCCTGGGGCGTTGGAATTTTCCTCAGCCCATATTTAAAAAAAGAATAAGGTTTGGCCTGGGGCGCAGCCCACTTGTAAGCCCAGCCATTGCCTGCTTTGCTGCCACACGAACAGAGCCGGTCTGGACAAACCAGACGCCCCCGACCAGGACGAACCCTAGGATTGGCCCTCCTCTGCCCGCCGCCGCCCGAGGAATCTCCGGCCACCGGAATCCCTTCTCTCCTCCGTCCGGCGGATCGGCTCCACCGTCCTTCCCAAATCCTTGCCTCCGAGCTTCCCCTTTCTCCTCCGCGCCTTACGTCGCCCCCGACAACCGAGGTCACTGATGCCGTCGTCCTCGCCTACAACGCCGCCGCCCGAACCTCCTCTCTTCCCACGCCGCCCACCGCCTTGAGCCCCTGATCACTTCAGACGCCGCTGGCCCGCCTGCTTCACCTCCGAATCCAAGGTAGCGCCATCACCATCATTTCTTAGTTATGCTGCTGATCTAGCTGGTTTCCCTGGAGTGAAGTTTAGAAGTTTTTGCGCTGACCACTAGTTCTTAAGGACATGTATAAGATCAAATATATATACTTGGTTTTGAACTTCGAAAGGAAGCTCAAATTTTTGTTTCTAGATGCCACTGTAAATTGTTTTTGTTCCCAGATGCCATTGTAAACTGTTTGATGATGATTTTCGTTGCTAGATGTCAATGTTGTTGCTTGATGCTACATTGCCACTGTTTGTTAGATGTGGAAACTGATTTAGACATCTAGTATTTTTTGTTTATATGTAATATTACAGGAAGTCAAGATGAGTAAACGAAACAAGACACTGAATTCTTTTTTTCAAGTTATGCTGCTGATCTATGGAGTAAATGGGTATGTGTTTGACACCAGTACCTTTGCTCGTATTGTATGTGTGTGTGTGTGTGTGTTATTGTAGCCTTGTAGGTGTATTTTCTTATAGTTTTATATATTAATCATGCTCCCTTGTCTTATGTAGGTATCTCGGAAAACAAGGGGAGGTGATTGAGAGATTCATGGCAGTTGAGCATGTTCCTGATTGAGGAACAAAATGAGTGATGATTGGATGAATCATAGAATGGTATGTTACATTGAGCGAGATGCATGTGTTAGTATTGAAGAATGAAAGGTCATCAAGCGATTTCAAGGTTATCGCACACGCAAAGGCCTTTTGCCTCGTCCGACGTAAGTTTTCACTTTTGCATTTGTTATTAACTAGTTTTACCTGCTATATTATGCATTGATTTGCATTTCAAAATATATGATTGAAGGTTTAGCTTCTTCTACTATTGAAGATGTAGTCATGGGAGGCTCAGGTCAACCAATCCTTTGATTTGGTATCAATCGTTTGTATCATCTATGTATGCTATATATTGTCTTTTGATTTGTCTCGCTTTATTAGTTGACCCATCATGGAACAAATGTTGCCATTGAATATTATGTATGGTTTTTTATTAGTAATGCAACATAGATTGACTTTTGTATGACTTGAAACTGAATTTTTTTGGGGTCGTTTTTAGCCCTTAGTTTCTCGCCTGGGGCGTCAGCGAATCCTGGGTCCGCCATTGCGCAATGCTCACACCGGAGCGCCGCTACAAGATCTGGCATGAGATCCGGGCAAGACAAGTCGCGTGCGCCGCCCGCATCACTGTCGGGCTGCCTCCGGACTCGCCGGAGCCGGACGAGGAGGAGCAGCCGGGGAAGAGGAGGAGTAGCTGGCTTCGATGGAGGTGGAGGAGGCGGAGCAGCTAGAGCAACAGTTGCTAGGCTTCAACATGGAGCAGGTGGCGGCGGAGTTCGCCGTCACCCAGTCCGACGAGATGGTGGAGCAGCAGGCCATCCTGAAGTCCATCCAGGATGAGGCCTATGTGAAGGCCAACCCGGCGTTCCTCCAGCAGAAGCAGGCGGCGTCCGACGCACTCTTCGCCGAAGCCGGCGCGGAGATAGCGAAGGAGGAGGCCGGAGCCAAGCAGCCGGAGGAGCCAGAGCTGCAACTGCCGCCAATGCTGCCGGAGTCGGGCACGGAGATTGTCGATATCTCCGACGATGAGTAGCTAGGTGATCGACGTAGTATGTAGGTTTATTTCGTTTGCATGTCTTTGTATGGATTTAAAAATCTAGAATGAGATGTTCTGCAACTAGTCAAATTTGAGGCATGCCCGATCACTGTCCGCAGACGCGCCCTCCGCGTGCGTTTGAGGGGCCATATTTGACATATCCGACTATAGATGCTCTAACCTACTACACCACCCAGACCTATCCGTCAAGCAATTGCCGGTTTTGTATTTATTCAGAAGTAGGCTTAGTTTGGCAGAGGTGCAACGGAAGAAAAACATATCACATGCCCGTAACCCAAATAATCATGAGTCAAGAAACCAATAGATCCATGTTCTTTATTTCAACATGACATCCCATCTTGTTGTCATTTGTCCGTCGTTGCATTCTCGCATACGATGATATAGTGCTTATAAAACCACGATGCACTTGAATGTGTTCAATCGTAAGCCGTCTCTCTCATGGCATAAGATGAGATTTTTCTCTTGCTACATTTATTTCGTCTCCAATTTTTTGGGCAGATGCTACCCATCATCCGACTGATCCTCCCACGTTATAAGTCGCCTTGTGCACCGTCCGATGTGAGGCTTCACAGTCGCTAGATTCTTTCACACACGCCTCGCAGGACCCCTCGACCCGTGCTCTCCCCGCTCGCAACTACTGGCAGTCGTCGCATCCAATAGCCTTGGCAGACGGTGCAGCGCGACCCTTATTCGTCAGAGCTCAAGACAACGCAATGATGTTTCGTTACAGCTCCAGACCAGCACGCCTCCCTCGGCGACGCTACAAGGAGCTCCATCACGACACCGCACACCCCGTGATGCTTCGTCGCACCACCGACGACCCCCGATGTTGCTCCATTGCAGCTCGCGTCACTGCACCTCGCCGCCCGGTGATGCTCCGTCGCAGCACCGACGCCCCGCATCGCTGCACCATGCCGACCGGTGATGCTCCTACGCATCACCGAAGGCCGCAGACAGTGTTGTGACGCTGGAAGACAGTCTATGCGACATCTACAGTTGGTTCCCAGCGACTAGCGTGGGGAGGAAGCCGCCTCTGCAGTTGCTTTCAGTCTGAGATTGTGCGACGCAGCCGCGTCCGCGTCTTAGGTTGTTCCCGGCGGTGGTAGAGTGAGTCAATGGCGTCTGCAATTGGTTCCCAGCAGCTAGCGGTAGGAGTCATTCGCCTCTGCGGGAGGTTCCCATTGGAGGTGAAGGGAGGCAACGGAGGTAGTAGGAGGTACCCGACACAGGTAGAGGAAGGCAACGGAGTCCTCCTGTCTGACGCCGCGCGTACCTCCTCCAAGCTCCTGGTGTGCATACCTAGTTTGATGATCTACATGTATTTCATCCTCCAGGCTCCAGGCACACTCCGCCTTGGATGGCCGCCGAGCTCCACTACCTTCTCCTTTGCCATTCCGTCTCCGCCGCCTTCCTGCTTCGCCACGACGATCGTAATTCTAAATATACTAAACCAAGCGAGGATTCTTTGTTGTGGTTGTTTTGAATTTTTTTACTGCCTTAAGTCAATCAATCAGGGATTAACACGTGTTATTATTGGGGGATTTGGAGGGGTAGCTACTCGGATGCATCTAGCGATTTTTGGTGGGGGCGTTGGATGTTGACTGGATTGACGGGCGTTGATTCGTTTCTTTTATACTATATCGGAGCTGCTAAAAATCAGTCGACTCTCAGTCGACGCCTCAACCTTTGGATCCTTGTTGCTTTAAGATTCGCGCAGCTCAGTGTCTTTTTCTCAGTTCGGCCTGTTAAAGCGTGAGTCTGGCCTGTTTATCCCGTCCGTTTCATTGTTTTTCTCAGTTGTGGCGGGGGCTGGGGTTTGCCCGTGGGCTGTGCAGGTGTTCGGCCCTTTTTTGTTGTTTGCTTTTTATTCTTTTTGTTTCTTTTGTAAACTTTTACCACTAAAGAGAGAGAAAGGGAAGTTGTCACCATTACTGTCTGTGACTTAGGGAGCGGAAGGGGTACTGTCACAAACACTCCTCTCTCCGTACTCTCTTTGTAGTATAGGTGTTTCTCCTTCTGTGCAAGTGGTCATGTTTTTTACTTGAAAAAGTGTGTTTCTGTTGTTGTTGCGTAATCTATGTGTTTATTTCACTTCTATTTTTATTTTTTTCTTCATAATTTATCTATGTACTAAAAATATCATCTATCATTGCTTCTTTATTCTTGTTTTCTCTTTTAAATTCTTTTTTATTGTCTAGTTGCACTATCTTTTTCAATGTGCAACGTGAGTTAAGCAAATTTCCAGTAAGTCATTATTTTTATTTTTATATTTTTTGTGATGTAATTTTTTTAATATTTTAGCGTACCAGTTGAATATTTCTAGCCACACGATAGCCGTAGCTTTTTTCTTCTTTTTTTTTTGGTTTTTTGTCATTGTTCTTGGGCCGTTTTGAAGCCCGCAATTATTAACATTTAGCATGTGAGTTTCCTACTTAATCATTAGCTATTGTATTAAATATGTATATGTGTCAACAATAACACAACCCCCGCAACTGCAAGTGTCGCACCCGACCGCAACTGCATGTCTTGTAACCCGACCGCAACTGGACTTTTTTATTCTGTCGGAGGGGGTGGGCCAGTTGCAAGCTCGACAACATCCCTGCAACTGCAAGCGCCGCACCCGACCGCAACTGCATGTCCTCGAACATGGTTGCAATTGAACCTTTACTTTGTCAGAGGGGGCGGCGGGAGAAGGGGTGGGCCAGTTGCATGTCCGACACTAGGAATGCAACAGCAAGTGTCGCACTCGACCGCAACTGCATGTCTCGTAACCCGACCGCAACTGGACTTTTTTGTTCTGTCGGAGGGGGTGGGCCAGTTGCAAGCTCGACAACATCCCTGCAACTGCAAGCGCCGCACCCGACCGCAACTGCATGTCCTCGAACATGGTTGCAATTGAACCTTTATTTTGTCAGAGGGGGCGGCGGGAGAGGGGTGGGCCAGTTGCATGTACGACACTAGGAATGCAACTGCAAGTGTCGCACCCGATCGCAACTGCATGTCTCATAACCCGACCGCAACTGGACTTTTTTGTTCTGTCGGAGGGGGTGGGCCAGTTGCATTCCCGCAAACACAAATCAAGCACCCGATCTCACAACCAGTTTGTGTTTTTTTTCTTATTTTTTGAAAACATACACATTTTTTCCTTTTTTTCTTTTTGCATTTTTTTTGTTTTTCCAAGGATGAAGAAAAAAATTATTTTTTGTTTTTTGTATCTGATTCTGATAGCAGAGCTTATTTTCTCAAAAAAGGAGCATATTAAAGGAGAGAAGAGTTACTTGCCCAGATCCTCGGACACATTTTTAATGCTGTTGTGAAGGGAGTTTGCTAGTAGGCACGCAACTGCAAGCTTCGCCCCGACTGCAAATTGCATGTGTTTCAATAGTTACGCAATTGCATGTGCGTCTTCTGATTGCAACTCCAACTCAGTATTGTTCTGTCCGGGTGAAGGAAGGCAATTGCAGTTGCTACTATGCACGCAAGTGCAAGCGTCGTCCGACTATAATTGCATGTCTTCAAAGATATTGCAACTCTTGATTGTTTTGTAAGGGACGAGGGAAGATTCAAATTCGTATTTTAAATATTTGCCAGCAAACTTAACATTTTTTTTAATATTTGCCATCAGGTGGCATACACGTTGGCCACATGAGTTGCTTGTTTGGCTACCGAGTTGCACACATGTCAGCCGCATGCAATTGCATGTCCTCGATCGAACACAATTACATGTTATTCGCATGAAAATTACTTTTTCCCCTTCCAAAATAATATTGATACCCATTTGCACACTAGTCGGCCACATATAGTTATTCGTTGCTCACAGACAATTAAATTGTCTTCTTCTTTATATTTTGTTTGTTTTTATTTTTTCTTTGTTGCATTAAATATTTCTTTATCATTTAAAAATACAAATTTTTTTTGTAAAAAAGATTAAAAAAGAAACAAGATGACATAAAAAGAAGGAACAGAGCATTGGCAATGCTAGCGTAAAAAATAAGAGCTACATTTGTGTTGTGTAGCAATACACCAACGGGACAATGTTCTAGCAACTCCAGTAAAAAGCACAAATAAAAAAACAAAAAAACTCAGGCACAACAAATGAACAATGTCAACACAGCCCAACAGCAGCCCACGTGGTGAGCCAACAAAGGCCAACACAAAACGTACAGGGAAACTTACTCCAGGCATGCGACGGAGTTAAATCGTGCGATCTAATTTATATATGACGTCAGTCGCGAAGTCTAAGCCGATTGAGATCTAGACAGACCCTAGTCGGTTGTTGCATGCTGAATTGGCGTGGCATGACCACGTGTGTGCATGCAATTCTGCATGTCGTGTTAATTCTAGACACAACCTCTGAATCTGCTGTTTGTTTGGTCTGCTCTAGATCTCTCTCGTGGATCCGGACGAACCCAGCGACACCGCTCCGCCGCCTTTCACGCGGCTATAAAAAGCTCTCTCACCCGCCAGTTCCTTCCTCACCTCCTCCCCTCCCGTTCCCCTCCGTGCGTCGCCTCCACCTTCCATCTCTTCGTGAAGAAGAGACCGGTGTGCCGCGCGTGCCATGGTGTTCCTTGTCTCTGCCGCCACCAGCACAAAGCATGAGGTTGCAAACGTCAGAGATGGACGCGACGCGGCAGGCGATTGCGTCGGACCAGTAGGAGGTGGAGCACTCGGACTCGGACGTGGCCGGCAAGCGGTGTTCGTGATGCTGCTGCAACACACGGTGCGCAAGGACGAGAGCGCGCCGGTGCATGCGTCCCTGGCGGTGCTGAAGAGCGCCGGTGTGGCGGGCATCATGGTGGACTCGTGGTGCGTCGCCAAGAGCGAGCGCCCGATCGGTGCAAATTCGACAGCCGTCTCCGCACTCTACACCATGCACAACGACTTCGCTGACGCCATCAAGGACAAGCGCATCTCCCTCATCGTGCTGCCCTTACACAAGCGCTAGCACACCGGCCACGGCCACGGCAGCGTCGACGGAGTCGAGAATCTCGGCCCGAGTGGTGCGCCGTTAATCGGAGGAGAGGCCCCGTGCGCGGCTTCAGCAGTGGTGAGCAGGAGAGCCCGGATGGCGAGCACCCCGGCGTGCAGATCACGGTCGTCCAATTCCTTGATGGGAAGGCCGACAGCGAGGAGCACACGGAGGTCACGCTGCGTCCGTTCCATGAAGGAGCAGATGCTTGCACGCATGAGCTTGACAAGGCCGCCGTTGCGGAGTTCCGTCAGAGGATGGGCGACGCGGTGCGGTTCGAGGAGTGTGTAGTGGCCGGAAACGTGATCGGGGAGGTGGTGGAAATCAGCAGGAGCCGGGAGTACGGGCTGGTGGTGGAGCGCAAGGGGCGGCTGCCGTCGACGACAGTGGGGGAGCTGGCCGTCCGCGGACCGCCGGCGCGCGCGTGATGTACCACCTATACACCGTGGAATGCATGCCACCCATTTGGAGCGACGACAGCGCGAGAAGTTCTGGCCGGAGTAGTGTCTGACGGGCGCCAGCGGGAGGTTCGTGCAGGAGAGCCTTTACAGGTACCCGGTGTTCTAGGCTGGGTTCCGCGTTTGCCTCGGCAAGGAGCTCGCCGTGCTGGAGATGAAGACCGTGATGGTGGCAGTGGTGAAGCAGTCAGACTTGGAGGTGGTTGGAGAAAAGACCACCGTGTCCATGTTTCGCTCCGGGGCTGATGGCATCCATCAGCGGCGGGCTCCCTGTTCGGGTCAGGTGAGATATGTTCACAGTAGTAGCAGTAGCTAGACTCTGTTTCCATACTGTACATAGGGAAATTAAGAGCAGAAATCAACGAGAAGGGGAACTGTTCGTAGTGACAAAAGAAGAGAAACTGATGGATTTGCTTCTTCTTGCAGAACTATTTTGTGATACTACATGATTCCTCTTATGGTAACAGCAAGAAGGGAAGTGATGATGGTGAGTACAGTATATTTATCCTTGACTCTGACAATCAGCAATTGTTAGAAATGACATTGGTGCAGCCGGTGACTACCAGGATTATCTTTTTCTCTGTTCAAATTTGTCATGATGTCTACATTCCGCCTCAACCGTTTGCAATGGGTCATCTCCAAGCGTGATTGGCAATAGGGCCAAGGATCTTGCTGCAAAGTCTAATTATTTTTTAATAAGTGCTGATAATGAAACTGGTATGTTTCCATCTATACAATTTTAGCAGGTTAAAAGTACCTTCCGATAACACCAAGTTCATCCATGTAGTTCAGTTTCTTCATTTCCCCTGTAAACTCATGTTTATCAGTTTGCAAGTTTTTTTTAGGAAATATCAGTTTGCAAGTAGGTTGCCTTTGGGAACTCGATCGGCAGCCCCATAGGTCCTGACACACACACCCTACTGCTGTGTCTCAGGTGATAATGTTTTTTTTTCATATATGAGAACTTTGGGCATGCATGCATTATAATGATAGATCTGAGGAAAGGTAGATGGCCTCCATAGGCTTTCCAATTGGTTTACTAATTGATGATTCTATCCTAATTAGATATACTAGCACACATGCCCGTGCGTTGCAACGGGATAATAAAATTGCATACCTCTAGCTCATTATAAGAATGCATCAAGACCCCCACATATCCGTATTCTCTTGTATTGGCACGTGCCCACAATTCCTTTCAATTATAATTACCAGCATATTCTCTTTTATTGGCACAGGGAAGTCAATAAGTTATGGTGTCCTTTATTTTGAACAAGCCGACTCAGCTCCATGTGCCGGATGCGGGCCAGGCCCAGTATGGGAGTGATCGAACTCACGACCTCAAAGACCAGACCACATGTCGCTAGCCACTCAAACAAACGCATCCTGTTAACGAATGGTCAGCGTGAATATTAAAGAATATAATGCAATGTCGAAACATTTTTATTTATTTTTTGAACTTTTCCAAATCTGATAACTATGGAAACGTGAACATTTTCCAAATTACAAACAGTTGTTTTTTTTTGTAAATTCCATACATTTTTGGACAAAGAAAGAACAAAAAATTTGAATGCAACATCTCCTGGAATTCACAAACATTTCTTAGAAACATGAACCTTTTATAAAACTGCGAACATTTTTTAAGTTGTGAACAATTTTTAAAAATAGGAATATGTTTTGAAGATTCAGAAGAGTTTTAGTAATTTTTTTCTTTAATGCAAATATTATTTTCAATTTTTGAACATATCGCGAAAACAAAAATATTTTTCGAATTTGGAACATTTTGAAAATGCATTTTTCTAAATATTGATTTTTTAAAAAATACAGTAATTTTTTAACAAATGGGAATATTTTTAAAATTTCCAAAAAAATTTGGCACAACAAAAAATCCAAACATTTTTTAGAATAGGAACACATTTATTTAATTCGTAACTTTTTCTGAATTTTTGAAAAAAAATGAAATTGCAATTTTTATTGAAAATTTTGAATTAAAAAAAGTAAAAAATAGACTTAGAATGGGAAAAATAAAAAGAAATAGGAAACAAAGAGAGAATGAAACAGAAAAAGAAAAATGGAAACAGAACACAAGCATAAATGGGCCGCTGAGTTTTGGGCGCCCTGTGCGTACCTGAAACTATTTACCGCCTTGTGCGGGAAATAGGATTTTTATTGCAACATGGGCAGGAAAAATGGGCTGACTTTACGGGGCCATAGTGCGCGCGGCCCATGTACGAAATTCTGCACAAATTGTTTTTCCTTTGCTAATAGACGAACATAGAAAGTTTAGTACCACCTTGGATAGAAACATAATAATCTTTTGACGGTGAACGGATGAAGAAATCGGAGAAACGCACCTTGCTTTATTAGTAGGTATAGATTTGCATACCATGGTGGTTCTGTGAAGATTTATGTTATGATAGTGACTTTGGGTTTGATTTCAATACAGTGCATACCACTACCTTCTGATTATGTTGTGATGAATTTTGATGGCACACTACTAACTTACATAACTTACATAATAAGATTCTTAATGGTAAAAAAAAGCAAGCAATGGCAAGGAATTAGCACTCTATTTGTCTCATGTTGCTTACTGAAGCTGAACAACACGGTGCATTTTAATGGCTCTCTTGACATGCTACTTATTTTAGATTCAGGTTGGGCCAGATTTTATTCATATGAAAAATGTGAAGATTGTGCTATCATGTTCTAGCTGTGTTAAAATGCTTACCATGTCAACAAGACATTCCAAGGTGTTGTTGTGAGTAGTCATTTTCAGTATTCATTATTTTCTGCAGCAAACCAACTTTATAGAGATGGTTTACATTTTTCTCCGAGTGCATGTTTTGGAAAGCTTACCTTTCTTTGCTGGTGCATATTTTGGACAGAAGCAAACTTAGTTCGTGAGTCAAGCTTTGTATGCGCAGTCTACTGGGTTTATACTGCGGTCACTGTACATTTTCTTTGTGCGTGTTTCCATCGCGCTAGCTATGTCTCTGTTGTATTTTGTTTTCCCTCTGAACGTTGTAAGATAATGAGTAGTCTAAAAGCTCAGTGAAATGTGTTATACTTTTGTGTGGTTTCTGTCAGAGAAAATGTTCTCTAATTGCTATGCCATGGATGCAAGTTAGTCACCAGACCAAAGAAACTGCAACAGATGGTTACTGCTATTTTTTTCTATACATAAAAGCTGGTAGTTCCATTTTTATACACAAACATTATTTTGATTGTATAGCTGAAGTCTATATGGTCATAAATTATGGATTCGGGCACATGTTCATGCACATTATTTGCCCCATATACAAACTCACGTTACTACTGATATCATACTCCCTCGATTAATGGTGCCTTCATATACTGAAACAAATGGAAGGAAGTTATCACATGTTTCTTCTTATAGCACTGAAGTTTCACAGCAATCACAGCATTAGAACCACTAGGGTGTGCCTTTTTGCTTAATGGGTTTCACGTCAGATGCACGAGTCCAGTAATGCAAAAAAGAGTTTATGCTGCCAGGCCAACATTCGCAAGGGCGTCAAGCAGCACTAGTAGAAAAATAGGCTTCCATACGTTTCCATTAGTCCCCAAAATAATCGAACCGCGACCAAAGGGGTCTTTAGTCGCGGTTCGGGAGGAGACCCGCGACCAATTATCTGGGCCCAGCGCGCTCGGTCGACAGCTGGCGGACGGGAGGGGCTTTAGTCCCGGTTGGCCAACCGGGACTAAAGGTCCTCAGGCTGGCCCGAAGGCCTTTAGTCGCGGTTGGCCAGACCAACCGGGACTAAAGGACCTTTAGTCCCGGTTGGTGCCACCAACCGGTACTAATGGAATTTGAGGCATTAGTACCGGTTCATGGCACGAACCGGTACTAAAGGCCTCATTTTCAAACTCTACCCCCCCCCCCCCCCCCCCCAATCGCCTTTTCAGTTTTAGAAAAAACAAAAGAAAATGATGGAAATGTCAAAAAAATAAAATAAAATAAGTTTCCCATGTGATATGTGGTCTAGTTGTTGGGAAAATTAACAAATATGAATTTCGACTTTATTTGCAAAATCTCTCTGGAATTTCTTAAAATGGGCATAACTTTTGCATACGAACTCGGATGAAAAAGTTTTTTATATGAAAAATCATCTACTCGAAAAGTTACATCCGAATTTAATCGGGGGAACCCCGTTAAACATTTTCAAAATCCTCAAAAACCTAACAGAAAAAAAGATACAGGGCTTTTAAGATTTGGAGAGGCAAAAAATTCAAAAAAATTCAAATTGTGGTCAGACTGTGGTCAAACAATGGTCAAACTAATTATTCTAGAATATTAGTGTTACTAAATAATTATTTCAGTTTTTTTAAAATTTTGGTCAAATCTGGTCAAACAGTGGTCAAACAATGGTCAAACTAATTATTCCAGAAATATTAGTGTTACTAAATAATTATTGTTTTTTAAAACAATAGTTTCAAACTCAAACAGTGAAATGTGTCACTTCATGCTCAAGCTAAATTTCTGAGGGTTAATAGAATTGACATCCTACTATTGTCAGGAAAACAACAAGTGCAGACTTGGAAACGAGGGAGAATAGAACCCGGAAGTTAAGCGTGCTCAGGCTGGAGTAGTGAAAGGATGGGTGACCGTCCGGGAAGTTAGATGATTTGGAGGTGATTAGAGATTAGAGGATAAATTGAGCAGTGATGAGGGGTGGTGATTAGAGATTAGAGGTTAAAATAATTCAGAAATTTGAAAATAAAAAAATAAAAAAATTCGCAAGAAAACCAGGTTTAGGGGGGCTAAAACCCTAAACCTGCGGAGGAGGCCTTTAGTCCCGGTTAGCCACGAGAACCGGGACTAAAGGTCTTTAGTCGTGGTTCGTAAGAGGCGCGACTAAAGGGGGGAGCCTTTAGTCGCGCATATTTAGTCCCGGTTGCACAGCCGGGATTAATGGCCTTTGCGAACCGGGACTAAAGGCCTATTCTCTACCAGTGCAGATTGTTCATGGAAGGGGGTCAAGCAAAGTACTCTATTTGCTACACATGTACAGAAATGGGGAGCAAATAAGATGATCATAGAGTGGCTTAAATTTGTATCAAGTAGTACCCAAAATCAAATTTTTAGCATTTGGATATTTGTTACATCTTTGCGGACAGGATTAGTCGGGGATTGTGTGAAAGAAGGCAATGATACAAAAAACCAATAAAATAGCCCAAATAAAATAAGATCGAATACATATAGAATCTTACACAAAACAAAAAACATAGAAGACTGCAAAGCAATCAGCGAGGCGCAACATTGTTATGCTTCCATATAACCGACCTATACAATTACACATCAACGGTTCTCAAATGCCCGTGCCAAAAATATGGTGACCAAACTAGCAACTAATCAAACATTAAAAAACTAACAAACATGAGTCTTTCGTTTATCACATATGGAACCCCAACATTAAGTATCAATTGCGCGCGGCGGCAACGCCGCGCGAGCAAGGCTAGTCATGCTCTATAGGTTTGGAGCATTCTCAATGATCTGTGGCCTGTCTTTTTTTATCATCAAAAAATGAGTCATACAAGTGCCTCTTTTAGTGCCATGTCTTCATACAACAACTCTGTTTTCACCAATTCAACTCAGTTTTTGAACCCACCAAATGCAGCAGCAACATCTCCAGATGCCGGCCAGTTTTGATTTTTTTTTTAACACCACCAAACTCATCCACACCAGTTTTACCCAACAAACTCTGATCAAGAGACTGGCCAGTCTCCCTCACAAACTCTACTTAACCATGCAACGAATTAAGACATATTTATTCTCATGGTTCATAGGTTTGGACAGCAAACTCTATGATACAGTATCATCCATGGTTATATTACAAGGAACATCATAGTCTCAACAACATAAAATACATACGACAAAGCAGAGCATTTCCTCTCTTGTTTGGTGTATCCGTGGACGACAAGCCACACTCCACACCCTACCTTTCACTCGAACATCGATATGTCGAGTGCCCATGTTGGCCCGCCCGTGAACATGACGTGATGGTGAGCAACCCTGTCACGTTGTTCCACACGCGAACCCTCTCGTCCTCATAGGCGTGGGAGTCAGCTGAGGGAGTCCTGGACTAAGGGGTCCTCGGGCGTCCGGCCTGTTAGCCATGGGCCGGACTGATGGGCTGTGAAGATACGAAGACCGAAGACTGCACCCGTGTCCGGATAGGACTCTCCTTGGCGTGGAAGGCAAGCTTGGCGACCAAATATGTAGATTCCTTTCTTTGTAACCGACCTTGTGTAACCCTAGATCCTCCCGGTGTCTATATAAACCGGAGGACTTAGTCCGGAGGGAGATATTCATGACCATAGTCATACAGGCTAGGCTTTTAGGGTTTAGCCATTACGATCTCGTGGTAGATCAACTCTTGTAACACTCATATTCATCAAGATCAATCAAGCAGGAAATAGGGTATTACCTCCATAGAGAGGGCCCGAACCTGGGTAAACATCATGTCCCCTGTCTCCTGTTACCATCGACCTTAGACGCACAGTTCGGGACCCCCTACCCGAGATCCGCCAGTTTTGACACCGACATTGGTGCTTTCATTGAGAGTTCCACTATGACGTCGATGACAGGATCGATGGCTCGCCTTGTTCTCAAGGACGATATCACCGCCGGAGGAGCACCGGCCCCAGGCCAAACCCTCCGGCTAGGCGGCTTTACCATGACCGCCCGTTCGGTCGTTGAGCCGACGATGACCTCCCAGGTCATCGAAAATCCCCTTCGTATCGACTCCGAACACTCCAAGCAGATGGATCCAGCGGAGCTTTCGTCCTTAAATGAGCTCCTAGATCGCATCGCCTCCCTGGGGTCGCTACAGACTATGATCGAATTGGGCTTAAACCCGATCAGAGAGAAACCAAATCTCCACCGATCACCCACCAGATAGAGGTAGTCGAGGAGCAAGACGACGACTCTTCCTCCATACTAAGGACGGACTATGCCCGGATCTCCGGTTTCGAGGAGCCGGACACCCACCTGCGAGGAGATGTATGCCTTCCGAACATAGAATCGGACGGGCCTAAGAAATCGGTGGATATCCCAGAGCCCGATCTGTTAAGTTTGGAAGACCTTCAGACTCCGGATCTAAAATTGGGTCAGGGTTCGGATTCAAAACCACCCGCCCACCCAAATATAAGCGCTCTCATGAGCATACAACAGCAGTCTCAGGAAACGGTACATCACTTCTAAGCCAGATTCCTTCTTGCCAAAGACAAGATTAAAGATTGCCGCGATGAGGAAGCGATCTCAGCGTTCCGCAATAATTGCATGGACAAAGGAATCCTCAACACCATCAACTGCCGTCGCATATTACACTTCGCTGACTTGGCAACTATCGTACAGAAGTACAGCGCAATGGAAAGCGGCTGGAAAATTTAGGCATCCCGTTGGGAACCATCGATCCCCACTCTACCCCTCATTCAGGCAAAAAGGGCGCACCCTTGTAACACGCCCGGTCCAATAGTAAAGAAATATAAGTCCATTACAGGGCCCGGAACCGTTCTGGAAGGATGGCTCGATGGGCCATGCAAAATACAGGCAACACCGGATAACATACCAACACATAGCCTTAGATCATGTTGGATACTCCGGCAAGTGGCCAAGAGCGGCGAGGATATCCTCACCAAGAATACCCCAGAACAACACCCCCCAGAAGACGACGACCCCAAAGTACTGACGGTCTTCGAGACATTCGCCTCAAACAATAGGCGCAAAAGGGCACTCCGCGGACTCAGCGAAGTCTGTCAAATAGCAACAATAAACCCTTGGAACGACACGGCTGTAACTTTTAATGCCGGTGACGAACCAAAATATAGGACAGTCCGAGCACCCGCCGTCTTGGTCCTTAGTCCAATCGTGGACAGCTTTCGGCTCACCAAGGTTCTCATGGACGGCGGCAGCGGACTAAACCTCATCTATGAAGGTACACTCCATAAAATGGAAATAGACAGGAGCCGCATCGAGCAATGCAGCACGACCTTCCGAGGAATCATTCCCGGTCGAGAGGCGTGGTGTGCGGGAAAAATAACACTCGACGTGGTATTCGGCACGCCGAAGAATTATCGGTCTGAAGAAATAACCTTCCAAGTGGCCCTTTCAACAGCGGGTATCACGCCCTCTTGGGGCGAGAGGCATTTACACGCTTTCAATCTATACCTCATTACGGGTACATGAAGCTTAAGATGCCCGGGCCCAACGGCATAATCACTCTCGCCAGTGATCCGGACATAGCACTCCGTGCCGAAAATAAAACCGCATCCCTGGCCCTTGAGGCATTATCTGAAGCCCTCGCGGTCGAAGAATTAACCGCACTACGCTCCACGGTGGATAGGGACGATGTGATCTTAGACAAACGCCCCAAATCCACCTCCTTCAAGCCAGCGGAAGAAATAGTCAAATTCCAGGTCTATCAACAGACCCCAAAAAGACAGCATCTATTGGGGCACAACTAGACCCAACGGCCGACGCCGCGCTACGGGATTTTCTTCGCGAAAACTGGGATATATTCGCCTGGCACCCTTCTGACATGCCAAGAATCCCACGCAAGCTGGCCGAACACAGCCTCAACATATTAAAGGGATATAAACCGGTCAAACAAACACTGCGGCGCTTTTCCGAACCCAAACGCCAAGCCATGGGAGAGGAGCTAGCCAAGCTAATCGAGGCCAGATTCATTAGAGAAATAAAACATCCGGACTGGCTAGCAAACCTGGTGATGGTACCAAAGAAGGATAAATCCTGGCGCCTGTGCGTCGATTTTAAAGACCTCAATAAGGCTTGCCCTAAGGATCCCTTTCCCCTCCCCCGCATTGATCAAATCATTGATGCTACTGTAGGACACGACTTACTGTGTTTCCTCGACGCATATTCTGGATACCATCAAATCAAAATGAAGGAGTCTGATCAAGCTGCAACAGCATTCATCACCCCATATGGGCCATTCTGCTTCAACACCATGCCCTTCGGGCTCAAGAACGCCGGCGCCACCTACCAACGCATGATCGAAACATGTCTGGAGAAACAGATCGGAAAGACAGTCGAAGCCTACGTGGACGACGTCGTAATCAAGACAAGGCGCGTCGAAACACTAATAGACGACCTACGTCTCACATTCGACAACCTCCGCGCATATGACATTAAGCTCAATCCGGAAAAGTGTGTTTTTGGTGTCCCCGCAGGAAAGCTGCTGGGCTTCATCGTTTCCAATAGAGGAATTGAAGCAAATCCAGCCAAAATTCGAGCTCTGTCACAATTGGCTACGCCAACATACCTTAAACAAGTCCAAAAACTCACGGGTTGCATGGCAGCTCTAAGCCGCTTTATCCCCAGATTGGGAGAAAAGGCACTGCCACTCTATTGCCTTCTACGGCAAACCGATCACTTCGAGTGGACGGACGCGGCAACAACTGGACTGGAAGAAATAAAAACCCTTCTAGCGAGCAACCCAATCCTGGCTGCGCCAAATGTCGGTGAACCCATGTTACTATACATATCGGCAACACATCAGGTGGTGAGCGCCGTGCTCGTCGTTGAACGAGAACAGGACGGACATAAATTCCCGCTTCAGAAGCAACTATACTACGTATCCACTGTCCTTACACCATGCAAATCTCGGTACCCCCGTTATCAAAAGATAGCACACGCGGTCTTCATGGCATCCCGAAAGCTACGACACTACTTCCAGGAGTGTTCGATCACGGTGGCTTCCGAAGTACCACTCAACGACATAATAAACAACCGCGATGGCACGGGCCGGATTGCCAAATGGGCCATTGAGCTCCTTCCATTTGATATTACATACAAACCACGTCGAGCTATTAAATCCCAAGTACTGGCTGACTTCGTCGCCGAATGGACAGAGGCCGAACTCCCTAAAGAGTACGGCACATATTCCAATTGGGTTCTGCATTTCAATGGCTCCAAAATGCTGGCAGGGCTAGGAGCGGGTGTCGTTTTAATGTCCCCCACTGGAGACGTTGTTCAGTATGTACTCCAAATACTATACACACACTCCAATAACGCCGACGAGGCCTTATTGCATGGTCTCCGGATGGCTGTCTGTTGGAAATATGCCCTAGAGGCAATAATAAATGGTTATTATTATATTTCTTTGTTCATGGTAATTGTCTATTATTCATGCTATAATTTTATTGTCCGGAAATCGTAATACATGTGTGAATACATAGACCACAACATGTCCCTAGTTAGCCTCTAGTTGACTAGCTCGTTGATCAACAGATAGTCATGGTTTCCTGACTATGGACATTGGATGTCGTTGATAATGGGATCACATCATTAGGAGAATGATGTGATGGACAAGACCCAATCCTAAGCATAGCATAAAAGATCGTGTAGTTTCATTTGCTAGAGCTTTTCCAATGTCAAGTATCTTTTCCTTAGACCATGAGATCGTGCAACTCCCGGATACCGTAGGAGTGCTTTGGGTGTGCCAAACGTCACAACGTAACTGGGTGACTATAAAGGTGCACTACGGGTATCTGTTGGAAATATGCCCTAGAGGCAATAATAAATGGTTATTATTATATTTCTTTGTTCATGGTAATTGTCTATTGTTCATGCTATAATTGTATTGTCCGGAAATCGTAATACATGTGTGAATACATAGACCACAACGTGTCCCTAGTAAGCCTCTAGTTGACTAGCTCGTTGATCAACAGATAGTCATGGTTTCCTGACTATGGACATTGGATGTCGTTGATAACGGGATCACATCATTAGGAGAATGATGTGATGGACAAGACCCAATCCTAAGCATAGCATAAAAGATCGTGTAGTTTCGTTTGCTAGAGCTTTTCCAATGTCAAGTATCTTTTCCTTAGACCATGAGATCGTGCAACTCCCGGATACCGTAGGAGTGCTTTGGGTGTGCCAAACGTCACAACGTAACTGGGTGACTATAAAGGTGCACTACGGGTATCTCCGAAAGTGTCTGTTGGGTTGGCACGGATCGAGACTGGGATTTGTCACTCCGTGTGACGGAGAGGTATCTCTGGGCCCACTCGGTAATGCATCATCATAATGAGCTCTATGTGACTAAGGCGTTAGTCACGGGATCATGCATTGCGGTACGAGTAAAGAGAATTGCCGGTAACGAGATTGAACAAGGTATTGGGATACCGACGATCGAATCTCGGGCAAGTAACATACCGATTGGCAAAGGGAATTGTATACGGGATTGATTGAATCCTCGACACCGTGGTTCATCCGATGAGATCATCGTGGAACATGTGGGAGCCAACATGGGTATCCAGATCCCGCTGTTGGTTATTGACCGGAGAGGCATCTCGGTCATGTCTGCATGTCTCCCGAACCCGTAGGGTCTACACACTTAAGGTTCGGTGACGCTAGGGTTGTAGAGATATGTGTATGCGGAAACCCGAAAGTTGTTCGGAGTCCCGGATGAGATCCCGGACGTCACGAGAGGTTCCGGAATGGTCCGGAGGTGAAGAATTATATATAGGAAGTCCAGTTTCGGCCACCGGGAAAGTTTCGGGGGTTACCGGTATTGTACCGGGACCACCGGAAGGGTCCCGGGGGTCCACCGGGTGGGGCCACCTATCCCGAAGGGCCCCATGGGCTTAAAGTGGAAGGGAACCAGCCCCTAGTGGGCTGGGCGCCCCCCCATGGGCCTTCCCCATGCGCCTAGGGTTGGGAACCCTACGGTAGGGGGGGGGGGCTTCCCCCTTGCCTTGGGGGGCAAGGCAACCCCTTCCTCCCTTTGGCCGCCGCCCCCCCCCCCCTTGAGATCCCATCTCCAGGGCCGGCGCCCCCATCCCAGGGGGGAGGGAGGGCAGCAACAGAACAGCCTTGGGCGCCTCCCTCCTCCCCTGCTACACCTCTCCGTCTCGCAGAAGCTCGGCGAAGCCCTGCCGAGACCCACTACATCCACCACCACGCCGTCGTGCTGCTGGATCTCCATCAACCTCTCCTTCCCCTTGCTGGATCAAGAAGGAGGAGACGTCACTGCACCGTACGTGTGTTGAACGCGGAGGTGCCGTCCGTTCGGCACTCGGTCATCGGTGATTTGGATCACGGCGAGTACGACTCCGTCATCCACGTTCATTGGAACGCTTCCGCTCGCGATCTACAAGGGTATGTAGATGCACTCCTTTCCCCTCGTTGCTAGTATACTCCATAGATGCATCTTGGTGAGCGTAGGAAAATTTTAAATTATGCTACGATTCCCAACAGTGGCATCATGAGCCAGGCCTATGCGTAGTTACTATGCACGAGTAGAACACAAAGCAGTTGTGGGCGTTGAGTTTGCCAATTCTTCTTGCCGCTACTAGTCTTTTCTTGTTTCGGCGGCATTGTAGGATGAAGCGGCCCGGACCGAGCTTACACGTACGCTTACGTGAGACAGGTTCCACCGACTGACATGCACTAGTTGCATAAGGTGGCTAGCGGGTGTCTGTCTCTCCTACTTTAGTCGGAACGGATTCGATGAAAAGGGTCCTTATGAAGGGTAAATAGAAATTGGCAAATCACGTTGTGGTCATACGTAGGTAAGAAACGTTCTTGCTAGAAACCTACAAACCACGTAAAAAAACTTGCAACAACAATTAGAGGACGTCTAACTTGTTTTTGCAGCAAGTGTTATGTGATGTGATATGGCCAGAAGATGTGATGAATGATATATGTGATGTATGAGATTGATCATATTCTTGTAATAGGAATCACGACTTGCATGTCGATGAGTATGACAACCGGCAGGAGCCATAGGAGTTGTCTTTATTATTTTGTATGACCTGCGTGTCATTGAATAACGCCATGTAATTTACTTTACTTTGTTGCTAAACGCGTTAGCCATAGAAGTAGAAGTAATCGTTGGCGTCAAGACTTCATGAAGACACAATGATGGAGATCATGATGATGGAGATCATGGTGTCATGCCGGTGACGGAGATGATCATGGTGCCCCGAAGATGGAGATCAATGGAGCATAATGATATTGGCCATATCATGTCACTATTTGATTGCATGTGATGTTTATCATGTTTTTGCATCTTATTTGCTTAGAACGACGGTAGTAAGTAAGATGATCCCTTATAATAATTTCAAGAAAGTGTTCACCCTAACTGTGCACCGTTGCGAAGGTTCGTTGTTTCGAAGCACCACGTGATGATCGGGTGTGATAGATTCTAACGTTCGAATACAACGGGTGTTGACGAGCCTAGCATGTACAGACATGGCCTCGAAACACACGCAATACACTTAGGTTGACTTGACGAGCCTAGCATGTACAGACATGGCCTCGGAACACGGAGGACCGAAAGGTCGAGCATCAGTCGTATAGAAGATACGATCAACATGGAGATGTTCACCGATCTTGACTAGTCCGTCTCACGTGATGATCGGACATGGCCTAGTTAAACTCGGATCATGTTTCACTTAGATGACTAGAGGGATGTCTATCTGAGTGGGAGTTCATTAAATAATTTGATTAGATGAACTCAATTATCATGAACTTAGTCTAAAAAATTTACACTATGTATTGTAGATCAAATGGCCAACGTTGTCCTCAATTTCAACGCGTTCCTAGAGAAAACCAAGCTGAAAGATGATGGCAGCAACTATACGGACTGGGTCCGGAACCTGAGGCTCATCCTCATAGTAGCCAAGAAAGATTATGTCTTAGAAGCACCGCTAGGTGATGCACCAATCCCTGAGAACCAAGACGTTATGAACGCTTGGCAGCAGCGTGCTGATGATTACTCCCTCGTTCAGTGCGGCATGCTTTACAGCTTAGAACCGGGTCTCCAAAAGCGTTTTGAGAAACATGGAGCATATGAGATGTTCGAGGAGCTGAAATTGGTTTTCCAAGCTCATGCCCGGGTCGAGAGATATGATGTCTCCGACAAGTTCTTCAGCTGTAAAATGGAGGAAAATAGATCTGTAAGTGAGCACATACTCAGAATGTCTGGGTTGCACAACCGCTTGACTCAGCTGGGAGTTAATCTCCCGGATGATGCGGTCATTGACAGAATCCTTCAGTCGCTTCCACCAAGCTTCAAGAGCTTTGTGATGAACTACAATATGCAGGGGATGGAAAAGACCATTCCTGAGGTATATTCAATGCTGAAATCAGCGGAGGTGGAGATCAGAAAAGAACATCAAGTGTTGATGGTGAATAAAACCACTAGGTTCAAGAAGGGCAAGGGTAAGAAGAACTTCAAGAAGGACGGCAAGGGAGTTGCCGCACCCGGTAAACCAGTTACTGGGAAGAAGTCAAAGAATGGACCCAAGCCCGAGATTGAGTGCTTTTATTGCAAGGGAAGTGGTCACTGGAAGCGGAACTGCCCCAAATACTTAGCGGACAAGAAGAAGGCCGGCAACACCAAAGGTATATGTGATATACATGTAATTGATGTGTACCTTACCAGTACTCGTAGTAGCTCCTGGGTATTTGATACCGGTGCGGTTGCTCATATTTGTAACTCAAAACAGGAACTGCGGAATAAACGGAGACTGGCGAAGGACGAGGTGACGATGCGCGTCGGGAATGGTTCCAAGGTCGATGTGATCGCCGTCGGCACGCTACCTCTGCATCTACCCACGGGATTAGTTTTAAACCTCAATAATTGTTATTTAGTGCCAGCTTTGAGCATGAACATTGTATCTGGATCTCGTTTAATTCAAGATGGCTACTCATTTAAATCCGAGAATAATGGTTGTTCTATTTATTTGAGAGATATGTTTTATGGTCATGCCCCGCTGGTCAATGGTTTATTTTTGATGAATCTCGAACGTGATGTTACACATGTTCATATTGTGAATACCAAAAGATGTAAAGTTGATAACGATAGTCCCACATACTTGTGGCACTGCCGCCTTGGTCACATTGGTGTCAAGCGCATGAAGAAGCTCCATGCAGATGGACTTTTGGAGTCTCTTGATTACGAATCATTTGACACGTGCGAACCATGCCTCATGGGTAAGATGACCAAGACTCCGTTCTCCGGAACAATGGAGCGAGCAACCAACTTATTGGAAATCATACATACCGATGTGTGCGGTCCAATGAGTGTTGAGGCTCGCGGAGGATATCGTTATGTTCTCACTCTCACTGATGATTTAAGTAAATATGGGTATGTCTACCTAATGAAACACAAGTCTGAAACCTTTGAAAAGTTCAAGGAATTTCAGAGTGAAGTTGAGAATCAACGTGACAGAAAAATAAAATTCTTACGATCAGATCGTGGTGGAGAATATTTAAGTCACGAATTTGGTCCACACTTAAGGAAATGTGGAATAGTTTCACAACTCACGCCGCCTGGAACACCTCAGAGAAATGGTGTGTCCGAACGTCGTAATCGCACTCTATTGGATATGGTGCGATCTATGATGTCTCTTACCAATTTACCGCTCTCATTTTGGGGCTATGCTTTAGAGACTGCCGCATTCACTTTAAATAGGGCTCCGTCGAAATCCGTTGAGACGACACCGTATGAATTATGGTTTGGGAAGAAACCTAAGCTGTCGTTTCTAAAAGTTTGGGGATGCGATGCTTATGTCAAGAAACTTCAACCTGAAAAGCTCGAACCCAAGTCGGAAAAATGCGTCTTCATAGGATACCCTAAGGAAACTATTGGGTATACCTTCTACCTCAGATCCGAAGGCAAGATCTTCGTTGCCAAGAACGGGTCCTTTCTGGAGAAGGAGTTTCTCTCGAAAGAATTGAGTGGGAGGAAAGTGGAACTTGATGAGGTGATAGTCACCCCTTCCGAACCGGAAAGTAGCGCAGCGCGGGAAAATGTTCCTGTGGTGCCTACACCGACTGGGGAGGAAGTTAATGATGATGATCATGAAGCTTCGGATCAAGTTACTGAACTTCGTAGGTCCACAAGGACACGTTCCGCACCAGAGTGGTACGGCAACCCTGTCCTGGAAATCATGTTGTTAGACAACGGTGAACCTTCGAACTATGAAGAAGCGATGGCGGGCCCGGATTCCGACAAATGGCTAGAAGCCATGAAATCCGAGATAGGATCCATGTATGAAAATGAAGTATGGACTTTGACTGACTTGCCCGATGATCGGCGAGCCATAGAAAACAAATGGATCTTTAAGAAGAAGACGGACGCGGATGGTAATGTGACCATCTACAAAGCTCGACTTGTTGCTAAGGGTTATCGACAAGTTCAAGGGGTTGACTACGATGAGACTTTCTCACCCGTAGCGAAGCTGAAGTCCGTCCAAATCATGTTAGCAATTGCCGCATACTATGATTATGAGATATGGCAGATGGACGTCAAAACGGCATTCCTTAACGGCTTCCTTAAGGAAGAGTTGTATATGATGCAGCCGGAAGGTTTTGTCGATCCTAAGAATGCTAACAAAGTATGCAAGCTCCAGCGCTCAATCTATGGGCTGGTGCAAGCATCTCGGAGTTGGAACATTCGCTTTGATGAGATGATCAAAGCGTTTGGGTTTACACAGACTTATGGAGAAGCCTGTGTTTACAAGAAAGTGAGTGGGAGCTCTGTAGCATTTCTCATATTATATGTGGATGACATATTATTGATGGGAAATTGATATAGAATTCTTGGAAAGTATAAAGGCCTATTTGAATAAGTGTTTTTCAATGAAGGACCTTGGAGAAGCTGCTTATATATTAGGCATCAAGATCTATAGAGATAGGTCGAGACGCCTCATTGGTCTTTCACAGAGTACATACCTTGACAAGATATTGAAGAAGTTCAATATGGATCAGTCCAAGAAGGGGTTCTTGCTTGTATTGCAAGGTGTGCAATTGAGCACGGCTCAATGCCCGACCACGGCAGAAGATAGAGAAAAGATGAGTGTCATCCCCTATGCCCCGGCCATAGGGTCTATTATGTATGCCATGCTGTGTACCAGACCTGATGTAAACCTTGCCGTAAGTTTGGTGGGAAGGTACCAAAGTAATCCCGGCATGGAACAGTGGACAGCGGTCAAGAATATCCTGAAGTACCTGAAGAGGACTAAGGATATGTTTCTCGTTTATGGAGGTGATGAAGAGCTCGTCGTAAAGGGTTACGTCGACGCTAGCTTCGACACAGATCTGGATGACTCGAAGTCACAAACCGGATACGTGTATATTTTGAATGGAGGAGCAGTAAGCTGGTGCCGTTGCAAGCAAAGCGTCGTGGCGGGATCTACATGTGAAGCAGAGTACATGGCAGCCTCGGAGGCAGCACAGGAAGCAGTCTGGATGAAGGAGTTCATTACCGACCTAGGGGTGATTCCCAATGCGTCGGGCCCGATGACTCCCTTCTGTGACAACACTGGAGCTATTGCCCTTGCGAAGGAGCCCAGGTTTCACAGGAAGACCAGGCATATCAAGCGTCGCTTCAACTCCATTCGTGAAAGTGTTCAAAATGGAGACATAGATATTTGTAAAGTACATACGGACCTGAATGTAGCAGATTCGTTGACTAAACCTCTCCCTAGAGCAAAACATGATCAACACCAGGACGCAATAGGTGTTCGATTCATCACAATGTAACTAGATTATTGACTCTAGTGCAAGTGGGAGACTGTTGGAAATATGCCCTAGAGGCAATAATAAATGGTTATTATTATATTTCTTTGTTCATGGTAATTGTCTATTGTTCATGCTATAATTGTATTGTCCGGAAATCGTAATACATGTGTGAATACATAGACCACAACGTGTCCCTAGTAAGCCTCTAGTTGACTAGCTCGTTGATCAACAGATAGTCATGGTTTCCTGACTATGGACATTGGATGTCGTTGATAACGGGATCACATCATTAGGAGAATGATGTGATGGACAAGACCCAATCCTAAGCATAGCATAAAAGATCGTGTAGTTTCGTTTGCTAGAGCTTTTCCAATGTCAAGTATCTTTTCCTTAGACCATGAGATCGTGCAACTCCCGGATACCGTAGGAGTGCTTTGGGTTTGCCAAACGTCACAACGTAACTGGGTGACTATAAAGGTGCACTACGGGTATCTCCGAAAGTGTCTGTTGGGTTGGCACGGATCGAGACTGGGATTTGTCACTCCGTGTGACGGAGAGGTATCTCTGGGCCCACTCGGTAATGCATCATCATAATGAGCTCTATGTGACTAAGGCGTTAGTCACGGGATCATGCATTGCGGTACGAGTAAAGAGACTTGCCGGTAACGAGATTGAACAAGGTATTGGGATACCGACGATCGAATCTCGGGCAAGTAACATACCGATTGACAAAGGGAATTGCATACGGGATTGATTGAATCCTCGACACCGTGGTTCATCCGATGAGATCATCGTGGAACATGTGGGAGCCAACATGGGTATCCAGATCCCGCTGTTGGTTATTGACCGGAGAGGCGTCTCGGTCATGTCTGCATGTCTCCCGAACCCGTAGGGTCTACACACTTAAGGTTCGGTGACGCTAGGGTTGTAGAGATATGTGTATGCGGAAACCCGAAAGTTGTTCGGAGTCCCGGATGAGATCCCGTACATCACGAGAGGTTCCGGAATGGTCCGGAGGTGAAGAATTGTATATAGGAAGTCCAGTTTCGGCCACCGGGAAAGTTTCGGGGGTTACCGGTATTGTACCGGGACCACCGGAAGGGTCCCGGGGGTCCACCGGGTGGGGCCACCTATCCCGGAGGGCCCCATGGGCTGAAAGTGGAAGGGAACCAGCCCCTAGTGGGCTGGGCGCCCCCCTATGGGCCTTCCCCATGCGCCTAGGGTTGGGAACCCTAGGGTGGGGGGGCTTCCCCCTTGCCTTGGGGGGCAAGGCAACCCCTTCCCCCCTTTGGCCGCCGCCCCCCCCCCCTTGAGATCCCATCTCCAGGGCCGGAGCCCCCCAGGGGGCCTATATAAAGGGGGGAGGGAGGGCAGCAACAGAACAGCCTTGGGCGCCTCCCTCCTCCCCTGCTACACCTCTCCGTCTCGCAGAAGCTCGACGAAGCCCTGCCGAGACCCGCTACATCCACCACCACGCCGTCGTGCTGCTGGATCTCCATCAACCTCTCCTTCCCCTTGCTGGATCAAGAAGGAGGAGACGTCGCTGCACCGTACGTGTGTTGAACGCGGAGGTGCCGTCCGTTCGGCACTCGGTCATCGGTGATTTGGATCACGGCGAGTACGACTCCGTCATCCACGTTCATTGGAACGCTTCCGCTCGCGATCTACAAGCGTATGTAGATGCACTCCTTTCCCCTCGTTGCTAGTATACTCCATAGATGCATCTTGGTGAGCGTAGGAAAATTTTAAATTATGCTACGATTCCCAACAGTATCTCCGAAAGTGTCTGTTGGGGTGGCACGGATCGAGACTGGGATTTGTCACTCCGTGTGACGGAGAGGTATCTCTGGGCCCACTCGGTAATGCATCATCATAATGAGCTCTATGTGACTAAGGCGTTAGTCACGGGATCATGCATTGCGGTACGAGTAAAGAGACTTGCCGGTAACGAGATTGAACAAGGTATTGGGATACCGACGATCGAATCTCGGGCAAGTAACATACCGATTGACAAAGGGAATTGCATACGGGATTGATTGAATCCTCGACACCGTGGTTCATCTGATGAGATCATCGTGGAACATGTGGGAGCCAACATGGGTATCCAGATCCCGCTGTTGGTTATTGACCGGAGAGGCGTCTCGGTCATGTCTGCATGTCTCCCGAACCCGTAGGGTCTACACACTTAAGGTTCGGTGACGCTAGGGTTGTAGAGATATGTGTATGCGGAAACCCTAAAGTTGTTCGGAGTCCCGGATGAGATCCCGTACATCACGAGAGGTTCCGGAATGGTCCGGAGGTGAAGAATTGTATATAGGAAGTCCAGTTTCGGCCACCGGGAAAGTTTCGGGGGTTACCGGTATTGTACCGGGACCACCGGAAGGGTCCCGGGGGTCCACCGGGTGGGGCCACCTATCCCGGAGGGCCCCATGGGCTGAAAGTGGAAGGGAACCAGCCCCTAGTGGGCTGGGCGCCCCCCTATGGTCCTTCCCCATGCGCCTAGGGTTGGGAACCCTAGGGTGGGGGGGCTTCCCCCTTGCCTTGGGGGGCAAGGCAACCCCTTCCCCCCTTAGGCCGCCGCCCCCCCCTTGAGATCCCATCTCCAGGGCCGGAGCCCCCCCAGGGGGCCTATATAAAGGGGGGAGGGAGGGCAGCAACAGAACAGCCTTGGGCGCCTCCCTCCTCCCCTGCTACACCTCTCCGTCTCGCAGAAGCTCGGCGAAGCCCTGCCGAGACCCGCTACATCCACCACCACGCCGTCGTGCTGCTGGATCTCCATCAACCTCTCCTTCCCCTTGCTGGATCAAGAAGGAGGAGACGTCGCTGCACCGTACGTGTGTTGAACGCGGAGGTGCCGTCCGTTCGGCACTCGGTCATCGGTGATTTGGATCACGGCGAGTACGACTCCGTCATCCACGTTCATTGGAACGCTTCCGCTCGCGATCTACAAGCGTATGTAGATGCACTCCTTTCCCCTCGTTGCTAGTATACTCCATAGATGCATCTTGGTGAGCGTAGGAAAATTTTAAATTATGCTACGATTCCCAACAGTATCTCCGAAAGTGTCTGTTGGGTTGGCACGGATCGAGACTGGGATTTGTCACTCCGTGTGACGGAGAGGTATCTCTGGGCCCACTCGGTAATGCATCATCATAATGAGCTCTATGTGACTAAGGCGTTAGTCACGGGATCATGCATTGCGGTACGAGTAAAGAGACTTGCCGGTAACGAGATTGAACAAGGTATTGGGATACCGACGATCGAATCTCGGGCAAGTAACATACCGATTGACAAAGGGAATTGCATACGGGATTGATTGAATCCTCGACACCGTGGTTCATCCGATGAGCTCATCGTGGAACATGTGGGAGCCAACATGGGTATCCAGATCCCGCTGTTGGTTATTGACCGGAGAGGCGTCTCGGTCATGTCTGCATGTCTCCCGAACCCGTAGGGTCTACACACTTAAGGTTCGGTGACGCTAGGGTTGTAGAGATATGTGTATGCGGAAACCCGAAAGTTGTTCGGAGTCCCGGATGAGATCCCGTACATCACGAGAGGTTCCGGAATGGTCCGGAGGTGAAGAATTGTATATAGGAAGTCCAGTTTCGGCCACCGGGAAAGTTTCGGGGGTTACCGGTATTGTACCGGGACCACCGGAAGGGTCCCGGGGGTCCACCGGGTGGGGCCACCTATCCCGGAGGGCCCCATGGGCTGAAAGTGGAAGGGAACCAGCCCCTAGTGGGCTGGGCGCCCCCCTATGGGCCTTCCCCATGCGCCTAGGGTTGGGAACCCTAGGGTGGGGGGCTTCCCCCTTGCCTTGGGGGGCAAGGCAACCCCTTCCCCCCTTTGGCCGCCGCCCCCCCCCCCTTGAGATCCCATCTCCAGGGCCGGAGCCCCCCCCCCCAGGGGGCCTATATAAAGGGGGGAGGGAGGGCAGCAACAGAACAGCCTTGGGCGCCTCCCTCCTCCCCTGCTACACCTCTCCGTCTCGCAGAAGCTCGGCGAAGCCCTGCCGAGACCCGCTACATCCACCACCACGCCGTCGTGCTGCTGGATCTCCATCAACCTCTCCTTCCCCTTGCTGGATCAAGAAGGAGGAGACGTCGCTGCACCGTACGTGTGTTGAACGCGGAGGTGCCGTCCGTTCGGCACTCGGTCATCGGTGATTTGGATCACGGCGAGTACGACTCCGTCATCCACGTTCATTGGAACGCTTCCGCTCGCGAGCTACAAGCGTATGTAGATGCACTCATTTCCCCTCGTTGCTAGTATACTCCATAGATGCATCTTGGTGAGCGTAGGAAAATTTTAAATTATGCTACGATTCCCAACAGTATCTCCGAAAGTGTCTGTTGGGTTGGCACGGATCGAGACTGGGATTTGTCACTCCGTGTGACGGAGAGGTATCTCTGGGCCCACTCGGTAATGCATCATCATAATGAGATCTATGTGACTAAGGTGTTAGTCACGGGATCATGCATTGCGGTACGAGTAAAGAGACTTGCCGGTAACGAGATTGAACAAGGTATTGGGATACCGACGATCGAATCTCGGGCAAGTAACATACCGATTGACAAAGGGAATTGTATACGGGATTGATTGAATCCTCGACACCGTGGTTCATCCGATGAGATCATCGTGGAATATGTGGGAGCCAACATGGGTATCCAGATCCCGCTATTGGTTATTGACCGGAGAGGCGTCTCGGTCATGTCTGCATGTCTCCCGAACCCGTAGGGTCTACACACTTAAGGTTCGGTGACGCTAGGGTTGTAGAGATATGTCTATGTGGAAACCCGAAAGTTGTTCGGAGTCCCGGATGAGATCCCGGACGTCACGAGAGGTTCCGGAATGGTCCGGAGGTGAAGAATTATATATAGGAAGTCAAGTTTCGGCCACCGGGAAAGTTTCGGGGGTTACCGGTATTGTACCGGGACCACCGGAAGGGTCCCGGGGGTCCACCGGGTGGGGCCACCTATCCCGGAGGGCCCCGTGGGCTGAAGTGTTAAGGGAACCAGCCCCTAGTGGGCTGGGCGCCCCCCATGGGCCTCCCCCCATGCGCCTAGGGTTGGGAACCCTAGGGTGGGGGGGCTTCCCACTTGCCTTGGGGGGCAAGGCACCCCTTCCCCCCTTTGGCCGCCGCCCCCCCTTGAGATCCCATCTCCAGGGCCGGCGCCCCCCCAGGGGGCCTATATAAAGGGGGGAGGGCAGCAACATGACAGCCTTGGGCGCCTCCCTCCTCCCCAGCTACACCTCTCCGTCTCGCAGAAGCTCGGCGAAGCCCTGCCGAGACCCGCTACATCCACCACCACGCCGTTGTGCTGCTGGATCTCCATCAACCTCTCCTTCCCCCTTGCTGGATCAAGAAGGAGGAGACGTCGCTGCACCGTACGTGTGTTGAACGCGGAGGTGCCGTCCGTTCGGCACTCGGTCATCGGTGATTTGGATCACGGCGAGTACGACTCCGCCATCCACGTTCATTGGAACGCTTCCGCTCGCGATCTACAAGGGTATGTAGATGCACTCCTTTCCCCTCGTTGCTAGTATACTCCATAGATGCATCTTGGTGAGCGTAGGAAAATTTTGAAATTATGCTACGATTACCAACAGTGGTATCAGAGCCAGGCCTATGCGTAGTTACTATGCACGAGTAGAACACAAAGCAGTTGTGGGCGTTGAGTTTGCCAATTCTTCTTGCCGCTACTAGTCGTTTCTTGTTTCGGCGGCATTGTAGGATGAAGCGGCCCGGACCGACCTTACACGTACGCTTACGTGAGACAGGTTCCACCGACTGACATGCACTAGTTGCATAAGGTGGCTAGCGGGTGTCTGTCTCTCCTACTTTAGTCGGAACGGATTCGATGAAAAGGGTCCTCATGAAGGGTAAATAGAAATTGGCAAATCACGTTGTGGTCATACGTAGGTAAGAAACGTTCTTGCTAGAAACCTACAAACCACGTTAAAAAAACTTGCAACAACAATTAGAGGACGTCTAACTTGTTTTTGCAGCAAGTGCTATGTGATGTGATATGGCCAGAAGATGTGATGAATGATATATGTGATGTATGAGATTGATCATATTCTTGTAATAGGAATCACGACTTGCATGTCGATGAGTATGACAACTGGCAGGAGCCATAGGAGTTGTCTTTATTATTTTGTATGACCTGCGTGTCATTGAATAACGCCATGTAATTTACTTTACTTTGTTGCTAAACGCGTTAGCCATAGAAGTAGAAGTAATCGTTGGCGTGACGACTTCATGAAGACACAATGATGGAGATCATGATGATGGAGATCATGGTGTCATGCCGGTGACGAAGATGATCATGGTGCCCCGAAGATGGAGATCAAAGGAGCATAATGATATTGGCCATATCATGTCACTATTTGATTTCATGTGATGTTTATCATGTTTTTGCATCTTATTTGCTTAGAACGACGGTAGTAAGTAAGATGATCCCTTATAATAATTTCAAGAAAGTGTTCACCCTAACTATGCACCGTTGCGAAGGTTCGTTGTTTCGAAGCACCACGTGATGATCGGGTGTGATAGATTCTAACGTTCGAATACAACGGGTGTTGACGAGCCTAGCATATACAGACATGGCCTCGGAACACACGCAATACACTTAGGTTGACTTGACGAGTCTAGCATGTACAGACATGGCCTCGGAACACGGAGGACCGAAAGGTCGAGCATGAGTCGTATAGAAGATACGATCAACATGGAGATATTCACCGATCTTGACTAGTCCGTCTCACGTGATGATCGGACACGGCCTAGTTAAACTCGGATCATGTTTTTCACTTAGATGACTAGAGGGATGTCTATCTGAGTGGGAGTTCATTAAATAATTTGATTAGATGAACTTAATTATCATGAACTTAGTCTAAAATCTTTACACTATGTCTTGTAGATCAAATGGCCAACGTTGTCCTCAATTTCAACGCGTTCCTAGAGAAAACCAAGCTGAAAGATGATGGCAGCAACTATACGGACTGGGTCCGGAACCTGAGGATCATCCTCATAGTAGCCAAAAAAGATTATGTCTTAGAAGAACCGCTAGGTGAAGCTCCAATCCCACAGAACCAAGACGTTATGAACGCTTGGCAGCAGCGTGCTGATGATTACTCCCTCGTTCAGTGCGGCATGCTTTACAGCCTAGAACCGGGTCTCCAAAAGCGTTTTGAGAAACATGGAGCATATGAGATGTTCGAGGAGCTGAAATTGGTTTTCCCAGCTCATGCCCGGGTCGAGAGATATGATGTCTCCGACAAGTTCTTCAGCTGTAAAATGGAGGAGAACAGTTCTGTTAGTGAGCACATACTTAGAATGTCTGGGTTGCATAACCGCTTGTCTCAGCTGGGAGTCAATCTCCCGGATGACACGGTCATTGACAGAATCCTCCAGTCACTTCCACCAAGCTACAAGAGCTTTGTGATGAACTTCAATATGCAGGGGATGGAAACGACCATTCCTGAGGTATATTCAATGTTGAAATCAGCTGAGGTAGAGATCAGAAAAGAACATCAAGTGTTGATGGTGAATAAAACCACTAAGTTCAAGAAGGGCAAGGGTAAGAAGAAGTTCAAGAAGGACGGCAAGGGAGTTGCCGCGCCCGGTAAGCCAGTTGCCGGGAAGAAGTCAAAGAATGGACCCAAGCCTGAAACTGAGTGCTTTGATTGCAAGGGAAGTGGTCACTGGAAGCGGAACTGCCCCAAATACTTAGCGGACAAGAAGAAGGCCGGCAACACCAAAGGTATATGTGATATACATGTAATTGATGTGTACCTTACCAGTACTCGTAATAGCTCCTGGGTATTTGATACCGGTGCGGTTGCTCATATTTCTAACTCAAAACAGGAACTACGGAATAAACGGAGACTGGCGAAGGACGAGGTGACGATGCGCGTCGGGAATGGTTCCAAGGTCGATGTGATCGCCGTCGGCACGCTACCTCTGCATCTACCCACGGGATTAGTTTTAAACCTCAATAATTGTTATTTGGTGCCAGCTTTGAGCATGAACATTGTATCTGGATCTCGTTTAATTCGAGATGGCTACTCATTTAAATCCGAGAATAATGGTTGTTCTATTTATTTGAGAGATATGTTTTATCGTCATGCCCCGCTGGTCAATGGTTTATTTTTGATGAATCTCGAACGTGATGTTACACATGTTCATAGTGTAAATACCAAAAGATGTCAAGTTGATAACGATAGCCCCACTTACTTGTGGCACTGCCGCCTTGGTCACATTGGTGTCAAGCGCATGAAGAAGCTCCATGCAGATGGACTTTTGGAGTCTCTTGATTACGAATCATTTGACACGTGCGAACCATGCCTCATGGGTAAGATGACCAAGACTCCGTTCTCCGGAACAATGGAGCGAGCAACCAACTTATTGGAAATCATACATACCGATGTGTGCAGTCCAATGAGTGTTGAGGCTCGCGGAGGATATCGTTATGTTCTCACTCTCACTGATGATTTAAGTAGATATGGGTATGTCTACCTAATGAAACACAAGTCTGAAACCTTTGAAAAGTTCAAGGAATTTCAGAGTGAGGTTGAGAATCAACGTGACAGGAAAATAAAGTTCTTACGATCAGATCGTGGAGGAGAATATTTAAGTCACGAATTTGGTGCACACTTAAGGAAATGTGGAATAGTTTCACAACTCACGCCGCCTGGAACACCTCAGAGAAACGGTGTGTCCGAACGTCGTAATCGCACTCTATTGGATATGGTGCGATCTATGATGTCTCTTACCGATTTACCGCTCTCATTTTGGGGCTATGCTTTAGAGACTGCCGCATTCACTTTAAATAGGGCTCCGTCGAAATCCGTTGAGACGACACCGTATGAATTATGGTTTGGGAAGAAACCTAAGCTGTCGTTTCTAAAAGTTTGGGGATGCGATGCTTATGTCAAGAAACTTCAACCTGAAAAGCTCGAACCCAAGTCGGAAAAATGCGTCTTCATAGGATACCCTAAGGAAACGATTGGGTATACCTTCTACCTCAGATCCGAAGGCAAGATCTTCGTTGCCAAGAACGGGTCCTTTCTGGAGAAAGAGTTTCTCTCGAAAGAATTGAGTGGGAGGAAAGTGGAACTTGATGAGGTGATAGTCACCCCTTCTGAACCGGAAAGTAGCGCAGCGCGGGAAAATGTTCCTGTGGTGCCTACACCGACTGGGGAGGAAGTTAATGATGATGATCATGAAGCTTCGGATCAAGTTACTGAACTTCGTAGGTCCACAAGGACACGTTCCGCACCAGAGTGGTACGGCAACCCTGTCCTGGAAATCATGTTGTTAGACAACGGTGAACCTTCGAACTATGAAGAAGCGATGGCGGGCCCGGATTCCGACAAATGGCTAGAAGCCATGAAATCCGAGATAGAATCCATGTATGAAAACGAAGTATGGACTTTGACTGACTTGCCCGATGATCGGCGAGCCATAGAAAACAAATGGATCTTTAAGAAGAAGACAGACGCGGATGGTAATGTGACCATCTATAAGGCTCGACTTGTCGCTAAGGGTTATCGACAAGTTCAAGGGGTTGACTACGATGAGACTTTCTCACCCGTAGCAAAGCTGAAGTCCGTCCGAATCATGTTAGCAATTGCCGCATACTATGATTATGAGATATGGCAGATGGACGTCAAAACGGCATTCCTTAACGGCTTCCTTAAGGAAGAGTTGTATATGATGCAGCCGGAAGGTTTTGTCGATCCTAAGAATGCTAACAAAGTATGCAAGCTCCAGCGCTCAATCTATGGGCTGGTGCAAGCATCTCGGAGTTGGAACATTCGCTTTGATGAGATGATCAAAGCGTTTGGGTTTACACAGACTTATGGAGAAGCCTGTGTTTACAAGAAAGTGAGTGGGAGCTCTGTAGCATTTCTCATATTATATGTGGATGACATACTATTGATGGGAAATAATATAGAATTCTTTGAAAGTATAAAGGCCTATTTGAATAAGTGTTTTTCAATGAAGGACCTTGGAGAAGCTGCTTATATATTAGGCATCAAGATCTATAGAGATAGATCGAGACGCCTCATTGGTCTTTCACAGAGTACATACCTTGACAAGATATTGAAGAAGTTCAATATGGATCAGTCCAAGAAGGGGTTCTTGCCTGTATTGCAAGGTGTGCAATTGAGCACGGCTCAATGCCCGACCACGGCAGAAGATAGAGAAAAGATGAGTGTCATCCCCTATGCCTCGGCCATAGGGTCTATTATGTATGCCATGCTGTGTACCAGACCTGATGTAAACCTTGCCGTAAGTTTGGTAGGAAGGTACCAAAGTAATACCGGCATGGAACACTGGACAGCGGTCAAGAATATCCTGAAGTACCTGAAGAGGACTAAGGATATGTTTCTCGTTTACGGAGGTGACGAAGAGCTCGTCGTAAAGGGTTACGTCGACGCTAGCTTCGACACAGATCTGGATGACTCGAAGTCACAAACCGGATACGTGTATATTTTGAATGGAGGAGCAGTAAGCTGGTGCAGTTGCAAGCAAAGCGTCGTGGCGGGATCTACATGTGAAGCGGAGTACATGGCAGCCTCGGAGGCAGCACAGGAAGCAGTCTGGATGAAGGAGTTCATTACCGACCTAGGGGTGATTCCCAATGCGTCGGGCCCGATGACTCCCTTCTGTGACAACACTGGAGCTATTGCCCTTGCGAAGGAGCCCAGGTTTCACAGGAAGACCAGGCATATCAAGCGTCGCTTCAACTCCATTCATGAAAGTGTTCAAAATGGAGACATAGATATTTGTAAAGTACATACGGACCTGAATGTAGCAGATTCGTTGACTAAACCTCTCCCTAGAGCAAAACATGATCAACACCAGGACGCAATAGGTGTTCGATTCATCACAATGTAACTAGATTATTGACTCTAGTGCAAGTGGGAGACTGTTGGAAATATGCCCTAGAGGCAATAATAAATGGTTATTATTATATTTCTTTGTTCATGGTAATTGTCTATTATTCATGCTATAATTGTATTGTCTGGAAATCGTAATACATGTGTGAATACATAGACCACAACGTGTCCCTAGTTAGCCTCTAGTTGACTAGCTCGTTGATCAACAGATAGTCATGGTTTCCTGACTATGGACATTGGATGTCGTTGATAACGGGATCACATCATTAGGAGAATGATGTGATGGACAAGACCCAATCCTAAGCATAGCATAAAAGATCGTGTAGTTTCGTTTGCTAGAGCTTTTCCAATGTCAAGTATCTTTTCCTTAGACCATGAGATCGTGCAACTCCCGGATACCATAGGAGTGCTTTGGGTGTGCCAAACGTCACAACGTAACTGGGTGACTATAAAGGTGCACTACGGGTATACACACTTAAGGTTCGGTGACGCTAGGGTTGTAGAGATATGTGTATGCGGAAACCCGAAAGTTGTTTGGAGTCCCGGATGAGATCCCGGACGTCACGAGAGGTTCCGGAATGGTCCGTAGGTGAAGAATTATATATAGGAAGTCAAGTTTCGGCCACCGGGAAAGTTTCGGGGGTTACTGGTATTGTACCGGGACCACCGGAAGGGTCCCAGGGGTCCACCGGGTGGGGCCACCTATCCCGGAGGGCCCCGTGGGCTGAAGTGGGAAGGGAACCAGCCCCTAGTGGGTTGGGCGCCCCCCATGGGCCTCCCCCCATGCGCCTAGGGTTGGGAACCCTAGGGTGGGGGGGCTTCCCACTTGCCTTGGGGGGCAAGGCACCCCCTTCCCCCCTTTGGCCGCCCCCCCCCCCCTTGAGATCCCATCTCCAGGGCCGGCGCCCCCCCCAAGGGGGGCTATATAAAGGGGGGGAGGGAGGGCAGCAACATGACAGCCTTGGGCGCCTCCCTCCTCCCCTGCTACACCTCTCCGTCTCGCAGAAGCTCGGCGAAGCCCTGCCGAGACCCGCTACATCCACCACCACGCCGTTGTGCTGCTGGATCTCCATCAACCTCTCCTTCCCCCTTGCTGGATCAAGAAGGAGGAGACGTCACTACACCGTACGTGTGTTGAACGCGGAGGTGCCGTCCGTTCGGCACTCGGTCATCGGTGATTTGGATCACGGCGAGTACGACTCCGTCATCCACATTCATTGGAACGCTTCCGCTCGCGATCTACAAGGGTATGTAGATGCACTCCTTTCCCCTCGTTGCTAGTATACTCCATAGATGCATCTTGGTGAGCGTAGGAAAATTTTAAAATTATGCTACGATTACCAACACTGTCTCCATGGGCATACAACGCCTAGAGGTGCACGGGGACTCAAACCTTGCAATATCTCAAATAAATGGAGACTTCGATGCCAAAGATCCAAAGATGGCAGCTTATCGTAATCCCGTCCTAAAAATGTCGGCTCGGTTCGAGGGGCTCGAGTTCCATCACGTGGCCCGAGAAAGTAATCAAGCGGCGGACGTTCTCGCTCGTATCGGCGCCAAGCGCGACCCCGTCCCACCTAATATATTTCTGGAAAGGCTTTTTAAGCCATCTGTGGTGTGGCAAGGGGAAAGCGGCAACACTAGTCCGGATCCGAACACAACCCCAGATTCCGAACACACCGATATCATCGGAGGCTCAACCACCGAAATAACACCGTCGGCCCATCTCATTATGGCAGTCATTGCCCCATCGACCGAACCCTTCTTGGCCTACCTTAATAGGAAAGAACTTCCTGAGGATCAGAATGAGGCCCGTCGCATTGTGCGGCGTTCAAAGGCCTACATGGTTCACGACGGAGAGCTCTATAAGAAAAGCGCTACTGGAGTCCTTCAAAGATGTATCTCCGAGGAGGAGGGGCGCCAGCTCCTGGCTGAGATCCATGCCGGTCTCGGCGAACACCACGCCGCAGCTCGGGCCCTTGTTAGCAAGGCCTTCCGTACAGGGTTTTATTGGCCGACGGCCCGAGCAGCTGCACAGGACCTTGTCCAACATTGCGTCGGATGCCAACTCTTCGCCAACCAAAGCCATATGCCCCCCACTGCCCTATAAACAGTCCCCATCACTTGGCCTTTCGCGGTCAGGGGACTGGACATGGTAGGACCCCTTAAAGGAGGAAGCCATAAGAAAAAATATCTGCTGGTCGTGGTGGATAAATTCACTAAGTGGATAGAGGCCAAACCAGTTAAAATGGCCGAATCCGGGCCGGTGATAGAATTCATATCCGGCGTCGTGCACCGTTATGGTGTTTCACACAGCATCATCACTGATAACGGCTCCAACTTCACAGCCGACGAAGTAAAAACCTGGTGCGCTAATCTGGGCATCAAGCTTGATTACGCCTCTGTCTATCATCCGCAGACCAACGATCAAGTCTAACGAGCCAATGGTCTTATTATGAGCGGCATCAAGCCTAGACTAGTGCGGTCTTTGAAAGAATCAGACAAGCACTGGGTTGAGGAGCTCGACTCCGTACTCTGTGGGCTGCGGACCACGCCCAATCGCACTACCAGATACACACCTTTCTTCATGGTGTACGGCGCAGAGGTAGTGTTACCCTGCGACATTATTCATGACTCACCTCGAGTGCACATGTACGAAGAGAGAGAGGCCGAGCTTGATCGGCAGGACAGCTTAGATGTCCTGGAGGAGGAGCGCGACATCGCAAAAGCCCGTTCCGCATTTTATAAATAGCAAGCTCGCAGGTATCAAAGCAGAGAAGTGCGGGCCAAGACTTATAGCGTTGGCGAACTTGTTCTACAC
Source organism: Aegilops tauschii subsp. strangulata (assembly GCF_002575655.3). Lineage (NCBI taxonomy): Eukaryota > Viridiplantae > Streptophyta > Magnoliopsida > Poales > Poaceae > Aegilops > Aegilops tauschii. Next base: position 565,986,932 of record NC_053039.3, on the reverse strand, counting down.
CCGCCGGAGAAGAAAAAGGACAAACTCAAGCCCAAGTGGGAGGGTCCCTTCATCATCGACGAAGTTCTCACTGGAGGAGCGTACCGCCTGCGTAATGCGTCAGACAACACGGCCTGACTCCGAAGATTCTACGCCTAGAGCCGAACCCCTTGTTCGTCCCCTTCCCCCTGTCGTCTCCTTCACCTTTTTCTCTCTTTTCGTTTTTTCTCTCTAGCCTTAAAGCTTTCGTGCGGTTAGACCGTGCACCCGTGACGCATACATCTTCAAATATGTACGTCCATTTTACCTGGGGGCTTCTTGTACAGAAGTTTTCTATTATTATTCTCCGAGCATCAAGCTCATCACATATGCGTTTTTCCCATATGTACCTTTTCTTCGCCATTATATGCATCGATATGACTTAAGTTTTGGCCAAGCTGGGTTGCCTAGCTCCTGTGCTTATGCCCTACGTTCCCGTTAGTTCAGCTAGGACATAAAGGGAGCACCTCTACGATTGTTACTGCCCGGTCATCCGGATGTGTACCTCAGAGTGGGTGAAGCCGAAAGCTAGCGTTCTTAAGGGAATATTCGGTTGGTGAATTAAAGATGTTTTTGCATTAGTTCCATCGTGAACCCCCAAAAGCTATACACACTGTGGTTTCGTCCTCACAGTTCGGACATGCACATCAATGCATGCACACCCAGGGAAAGGAACCCCTAACAGAACTATTCTCTCTGGAAGATGTTTCGTATAATTTTAATGTAATATAACATAACTAGCCGGATACAACTTGTCTGTTTAAGCAACTATGACCCCTACGCCTGGTTTTCACGCATACCCCGGTTTATTTTGCCGCTCAGGTATTCGGAAAGCACTCCGCACCTTCGGGTCGAGAGGTCGAAGCGAAAAGGTCGGCCATGACAATCGTTTTACAATCCAGCTAGAAGGAAAGTACATAGTCACTTAGGACTCAAAAACTTCCTGTTCTACGCCGTCCAGCAGACAATCTAATTTACAATCCTGTTGGGAATACCTGGCGGCTACTTCTACTTGGTTGTACACCAAACTAACGGGAATCTCCTTCCCATCTGACCCTAGAGGTCCGACCCGGGCCATGTGATTTGGATCAAGCTTGGTATACCGCGTTTTTACCATAGCCCAGGCCTCTCGTGCACCTTCCCGGCAGGCAGATATCTTTCACAATCAGAAACGCCGCCGTGCTCCTTTGAACAACTCTACAAGCTCCTCCATCCTTCCTGGAGGGGACGCGGCGGGCCACAAGGCTTTGGCAACACTCCACATTGCCTGTCGAGCCTGCTCGTGCATTTGAGATAGCCCTTGAAGCAATTCGTCCGATGATCCGGACACCTCCTCTTCAGGACGGCCCGTCAGCATACCTACAAAAACACCTACATTAGCTAATTTTCATCTCCAAACTGATATGAGGAGCAGTCGGTCACATACTGAATATGCCGCCTCGCAACTGGACTAAGGGGTCCTCGGGCGTCCGGCCTGTTGGCCATGGGCCGGACTGATGGGCTGTGAAGATACGAAGACCGAAGACTGCACCCGTGTTCGGATAGGACTCTCCTTGGCGTGGAAGGCAAGCTTGGCGACCAAATATGTAGATTCCTTTCTTTGTAACCGACCTTGTATAACCCTAGATCCTCCCGGTGTCTATATAAACTGAAGGACTTAGTCCGTAGGGAGATATTCATGACCATAGTCATACAGGCTAGGCTTTTAGGGTTTAGCCATTACGATCTCGTGGTAGATCAACTCTTGTAACACTCATATTCATCAATATCAATCAAGCAGGAAGTAGGATATTACCTCCATAGAGAGGGCCCGAACCTGGGTAAACATCGTGTCCCCTGTCTCCTGTTACCATCGACCTTAGACGCACAGTTCAGGACCCCCTACCCGAGATCCGCCGGTTTTGACACCGACATCAGCGGCGTCTGCAATTGGTTCCCAGCGACTGGCATGGAAGGAAACCGCCTCTGCAGTTGCTTCCAATCCGAGACTTTGCGAGGCAGCCGTGTCCACGTCTTAGGTTTGTTCCCGACGATGATAGAGTGAGTCAATGGCATCTGTATTTGGTTCCCAGCGACTAGCGGTAGGAGTCATTCGCCTCTGCGGGAGGTTCCCACTGAAGGTGAAGGGAGGCGACGGAGGTAGGCGAGGAGGTACCCAGCACAGGTAGAGGAAGGTCGCAGCCTAATTTTCTAAGTTGGCCTGACTCCGGCGAGCTAGTTATTCTTGTCAGAGGTGCAATGTTCTTGAAATTCCTTCCCTTTTCTTGTTTAATATGATCGTATGATCTTGTGCCCAATTGGTCTTCAAACGTTTTGTTCCACATTTGTGTCATTTGTAGCATCAATTTAAAGAAATAAGTTCATTGTTGCGACAGTAGGGTTCAATCAGGGGGAATATCAGCATGGTTCTTTTTTATTGATGCGACGCTTTATGAACTGCCCTTTAATAGTAGACATTCAATTTATACTAAACATTTTTACCTTTGAACAACTTATTTTGTATTTAAAATGTAAATATTTTCCATCCATACATTTTTATTGAATCATGCCATGAAGATTTATTACCGTATCTAACAACACAAATGAAAAGTGCATCTGTGATTTGATTATACAATTTAAACATCTATCTTTGAAAGCATATATACCACTAATAAGATTAGAACTACAATTACTCGTTTTGAGTGCGACTTTTAATGAATTTTCATATTTTAGATTGAACATCTTATCAAAATATATAATATATAAATATAAAAGACATAAAAGATAACAAATCACGTTCGTGTAAGGAATAGTATGTGCGATTTAGGTCTACCATGAACAGCTTATATATGCATGTTTAGTTCTGTTTAGCATCGATCCTTCAACTTTGATCTTGCAACAAATGAGCCTAGAAAAGTTCTTTATAGATTTTTTGTAGAGTATAGTATCCTAACTTAGTTGTAACTTGTAGAAAATTCTAGAATGTACGAAGGTGTCAACAAGTGGTTTGGCCGTGACATAAATATGACGAGGAATGAGAGCTTAAGAGTGAAAGTTAATCATTACTACCTCCGTTCGGGTTTATTAGGCCTCCTTTTATTTTGCGACAAAGTTTGACCATGAATTTAACTAATAAAATGTGAACTATATGTCACAAAAGTTATATCATAGAAAACATCTTTTGAATACAAATCCAATAATATACTCTTTATACCATATACTTTATATTTTTTTAGTCAAATATGTGGTCAAAGTTGGGCCCAGAATACAAAGGGGCCTAATAAACCCGGATGGAGGTAGTACCTCGTATATTGCTTTTGTTGTTACATGTCAAAATGTCATGACCGTGTTGAAAGGCGAGGAGCAAAAGAGGAGAAAATTAAGGGTTCTTATCCATCTGGGTCTACTAGGTGGCTGTAGCCCACATAAGGCACTAGTATAGAAAAAGGCTTTGAGGCGCCTACAGCAATTTTGCATGCCACCTTGAAGCAATCGTCGCTAATGCTCAAACCATGAAAGGTGGTTTTAAAACCACATCCAATACTTCCCGTCGCAAGTTGTTCCCTAAATAGAGCCGCTTCTGATGCTTTACATTCTTGATGATTTCGTGCACTGAACTGCCTAGAATAATTTATCATTCAAAGTGGTCCCCAATGCAGAATCGCCTCGATTTCTTGTTCAGGGTTGGCATGTTATTTATTTATTGCAGTCAGCCCTGCAATTGGACTTCAAAGGGAACATTCTCACATACACATCTTCACAGGCATAGCCATTCTTATTCATCGCATAAGTAATAGAAAACAATGCCACACGACTGAAGGGTTTAAGGTATAAACCCTAAATAGTCGTAGTCACCTCTCCTTCGTGATCAAGTCCTCACTTCATCCTAGAAATCAAGGCCTGACTACTCTTCTCCATGAGGATTCAACCCCTAAAACTTGTTTTGCAGAACTGCAGAAGACGAATCTAGCAGGGAATCCTCGACCTTGCCATCATATTCTCCCGCATAAACTCCACCTGCGGTGGACTTGATTCCTCTTGGATATGCCATTCAAACCCTTCTCCATTGCCGCACCATCCTGGAGAGTCCTCTCATGCACGGCACCCCCGGTCGTGTTGTTCTAGATCCGCCACTGCGCTCCTGCAAGCAATTATTTCGAGAGTAACCACATCTCGAACACCATGGATCACCAATGCATATGAGCCTAGATAATTTTCATTTGAATCCAAGCAAACCGTCGCAGACCCCTGATGCCTGATCTAGCAAGGCCCTCATCCGATGCCTGATCTAGCAAGGCACGCATCTACATGGACTTTGGCATATCCTGCTGGTGGCGCCGCCATACGAGTTAGACCGCCGACCATCCCTCGCATGTTGTGGCTGATTGGGGTCTCCCAAGCATCTGTGTCTAGCCTACTCGTGAGGCGCAGGGAGCCCTTGCCTCTCGCGGCATTGTCCCGGGCCGGCCCATTAATTGCAACCAATGTGAGGGCAGTTTGCTCGTTTTGCTACTTTTTGAAAATCATTTTTCAGTTTTGTTTATATTTCAAAAATTCAATATAAATAATTTACTTACATTTTTAAAACATTCATTGCATATTAAAAATTGTCCGCGTGGCTTAAAATAATATTTGTACCATTCAAAAAAAAGGGTCATGTTTTAAAAAATGTTCATGACATTTAAACAAATGTTTATAAAAAGTGAAAAATGGTTGCATAATTTAAAAAAACATTTTTTGTACCATTTAAAAAAATCATGACATTTTTTCAAATGTTTATACAATGTAAGCAGATATTCATGTAATTTGAAAAAAAAAATCTTACCATTCAAAAGAATATCAATATGTATTGGAAAATGTTTAACATGTATTCAAAAAATATTAAACATGTGTTAGAAGAGATGTTCATCATGCATTAAAAAATTCAACATGTATCAAAAAAATATTTCACATGTATACGAAAATGTACAATGTGTACTAGAAAAGTCGACATGTATTTAAAATATAAAATATGAATGAAAGAACTTAAAAACCCAAAAATACATAAAAACAAATAAGAAAAAAAACTCACCCCTCCTGGCTTGCTAGTTCCCCATGTTCGTCAAAACAATGGATGCTGCAGCGCGTGGCCCCCTCCCTCCAGCCCCTCTGGCTCGCTCCTATCGCCTGAAAAATATACCCCTCCCTCCCCTCCCCCCCCCCCCCCCCAAATCAGACGCACCTCGCCCATGTGCGACCATTCCCCACTCTGCATTACCCTCCTCATTGTGAACCCATCTCGTCCTATAAATAGGCCACCCCGGAGCCCGTTCGACCTCACCCCACTCGTGTGCTTGTGCCACCAAATCCTCACCTCTGAACTTGTCTTGGGCCATAGAACTCTGCCTTGGCCATCATCGTAAGTCTCCTGAGTTGGCATCCTACCTCTCGATTTCTTATATTCTTGGGGGCCTTTAGATCCCCCAAAGCTAACTTTGTCATTAATTTTAGTTCTGGCTATGTGAGTCGTCGACTTGGGCCAATTACTGTAGCACCGTCCTACGGTTCCAACGGCATTGTCGATTCCATCACCGTTGATGACTACTTCCACCTCTCATGAGTCTGCGAAGTCTCCCTAAACACGTCGGTGTCCTTGGATCACCCTGTCGTCGACTACATCACTGTCGGTGAGAATTCTCGAAAGGTCGGTAGATTGATACATGGACTTTGCAGTGGAGGCTGCTAGTGAAATTGAGAACGCTAGATAACTAGGAAGAATTAGATATCCATGAATAAACTTGGAAAAATGAAATTTTCACCGGTGAGTCTTTTCTTTTTTTATTTAGGACTGTGATATTTGACACACGTGTGCCACATAGCTAAAACTACCACACACATCTTATTCCTTCCCTCTAAGTACAGAACGACCCTCCCTCCCTTCGATCCCTCCTCCTCCCGAATGATCCCGCAGGCTCTCCCGAGAAAACTGCTTCTCCCGCACATCTCGCGTGCCCACCCCCCGGGAAAACTGCCACTTCATGTCTCCCACGTGATTAAAAAAATTACGCATGTGGGATTCGAACCCACGACTCCCTGGCACCAAAGCGCACCACCACAACCAACTCACCCTTAGGGATTTGTTGCTCAACTAAAGAAACCTATTCGTTTTGACTCCTTTTTTTTACAGTCGTGTTATTACAGAAAATTACCACGATTTCCCCTCGGGTCAAAGTTACCATGGTATTCGTATGCAAGTTATCGGGTCTATGTTGCGTAAGTTACCGTGTTATTTACATAGAACTTACCAGATAGTATGTTTCAACAACTACACCCCCTTTCAAAGTTACCACTGTGTTTTGTACACAAGTTAGCAGGTCCTCGATGCGTAAAATACCGTGGTACTAACACATAACTTATCAGGGTATGTTTACATAAACCTCCCCCTGGTCAAAGTTACCACGGGGGACTGTACATGAATTAACGGTTCTACGGTTAGTATATTATCATGGTACTTACACCTAAAAATCCGGGTGTGTGCTTTTTTCATAGGTAAAAAATTACCACAATATTTTTGTGTAACTTATCACGCCTATAGCGGGTCAAAGCGGACCCTTTTTTTGGGGGGCCAACCCATGAGCACGTGTGCCCCTCATGACACTAAACATTATGTGACTTTTCCGTGGCACGCCATGTGTTGTGTTCATCCAAGAGGCCCTGCGAGGCGAGTGTATGTTTCTAACAACTTCTTTTCCTTTGGTGAAAGTTACCATGATGCGATATGTAAGTTATCGGTTATGGGTGCTTGTATTATCATATTATTTACACACACAAAATCTCGGGGATGTTTTGAACAACTTTTTCCCGGATCAAAAAGTTATCATGGTGATTCTAGGTAACCTATCAAGCCCGCCGTGCTTAAAATATCATGCTATTTACACAAAATTTATCAGGGGTATGTTTCAGCAAATCCCCCCCCCCCCCCCCCCCCCACGGGTCAAAAACTTATCATGGTGTTTAGTTATCGTAGTGCATATGTTTTTCATGCTATTACACAGAAAAAACCCAGGGGAGGGAAGTATACTACTGTGCTATTTACACATAAGTTACCGGAGTGTCTTTTCGATAATTTTCTTCCCTATAGTCAAAGTTACCATGGTGTTTCTACCTCAGTTATCAGATGTGCGCTGCGTATATTACCATCTATTTACACAGAAATTATCGGGTATATTTTCACATTTTTCTTCCCCAATGGTTAAAGATACCATGATGTTTGTATCTAAATTCTAAATTATCAGGTCTATGGTGTGAATGTTATCATATTATTTACAGAAATTACGGGGGGTTGGGGGCGGGGGGGTCAACAAATTTCTTCCCAATGATCAAAGTTACCACGATGCTTTCATCAAAGTTATCACGACTCCGGTGCTTATATGGTCATGCTACTTACACATAATGTAACGTGTGGTATACAAAAGTTATCATGTTGGTGGTGCGTTAGTTATCGTGATCGGATCTGACGGCGCTAGATGCGCGTGGTAGTTTTTGCAATCTGCCACACTATTGCCACATACATATTTCGTTTTATTTTTTGAGATTCGAGTCTTTTCTCTTCGAGTGCTCTTGTTTTTTTTTCTTTTGGTGAGAGTTACCTTGTAGTCTGGCCCAGCGGTGTGACGGCCCAAAGGCTTGTCCATGGAGGCCCATATACACATCAGATCAGATTACACCTCCCCCCTTCCCGCACGTCACTCTGCTTCGACCACGCGCCGACGACCGACCATGCTTCTTCTTCCTCCCAGCAGCAGCAGCTGGACAATGCCAGCTCCTCCAGCCCTCCGCTCCCCGCGCGCGCCTATCTCTCCACGGACGGTAAACTCCTCACCTACACCTCCCTCTCGCCTTCTTCGCTCCACTATGGTTCTGGTTCTGGTCTCAGTGCCTTTCTACTCTAGTCTAGTGCCCGCAACCTGTTTGTCGAATTGCTCGCCCCCTTCCCTTGTTGCATTTGCGGCATCCGCGCACCCCCACCCCCGGCCTCCTCCTCTCAGCTACACATACCAGAAATCAGAGCAGCCTTCCCCCCCAAAAAACAAAGAAAGAAAGCAGTGCAGCCGCAAAGGCCGGCCGGGGCGGACGGCTGCTCCGGCACGACGCTCCACCGGCGCAGTCGACGGCGACGTGCTGCCACTGTAAGTGCACAAGGGGGTGCGATGTGCTCACGTGGCTAGGGGGTGGCTGGAGCGTGGAGGCGCGGCGCCGGCGTCGATGATGGGATACAGAACGTGGCCGCCGGCGCTTCTGAGTTATGGGCTGAACCGGGCAGGCGCATGACCGCGTGGGAGCCGGTGATCTCTGTTCTAGTGTGCTCCAACTGATGAATTCATGCGTCATTACTTGCTTCTGAACACTGCGTAACTGAAGATGCTTTCAAATTTGCGTCCGGCATTGGTCATGATTACAGCATACATACAGTATCTACTTTGCAATCTTTGATCGATCATGCTAATGGACGCAGCCTATGTTCGTCTCCATCTTCTTGTATCCAATGTGCCAATCCAAGGTTTCTTTAGTCTTGCAGGAATCACCCAGACGACATGCCATAGCACGGTGTGACACTTCACGGAGCACGCCAAGAATATCTGAAACTGAAACTGAAGCTACGCTTGCTCAACCTTCAGCAGCTGTCCAAGGTGGTACCGCCCCTCTGGTTCAGGCACTGAAATCAACTGCAGCCCAAGACGTGTCCTGCTTTCACTTCCCTGGACACAACCGAGGGAAAGCTGCTCCGTCATTGTTGTCAAACCTTATTGGCGCGGAGACGTTTTCGCATGACTTGCCCGAGCTACCTGAGCTCGACGACCTCTTCTACCCCAAGGGTGTGATCTTGGATGCTCAGAACAGGGCAGCTGAACTGTTTGGGTCATCTAAAACATGGTTCCTGATCAACGGGAGTACCTGCGGAATCCAGGCCGCGGTGATGGCCACCTGCTCCCCCGGTGACTACATCATTATACCTCGGAACTGTCACATTTCAGTGATCTCCGCCCTGGTTCTGTCCGGCGCTGTGCCCAAGTATATAGTACCAGAGTACAATTCTGCATGGGACATTGCTGGTGGTGTTACGCCGTCACAGGTGGATAAAGCGCTGAAGGAGCTTGAGAAGGATGGCAAGAAAGTAGGTGCTGTTCTTGTTACTTCACCGACCTACCATGGCATATGCAGCGATGTGCAAGGTATCGTCGATGTTTGCCGTCCCTTACACATTCCGGTTATAGTTGATGAGGCTCATGGTGCACACTTCAGGTTCCATCACAGTTTTCCAAGCACGGCGATTGAGCAAGGTGCTGACTTAGCTGTGCAATCCACACACAAGGTTTTGAGCTCTCTTACACAGTCCTCGATGCTTCACATGGCTAGAGGTCTGGTTGATGCAGATAAAGTGAGTCAATGCCTCCAGTTGCTCCAGAGCTCAAGCCCAAGTTACCTCCTACTGTCATCATTAGATGCTGCAAGAGCTCAGTTAAGCGAGAACTCGAAATCTTTTGATGAACCGGTGGCTATGGCTTTAGAAACAAAAGATCAGCTGATGGTAATCCCAGGGTTATCTGTGCTGGACTTGTCATGCTTTGCTTCTGACTTCCCTGCCATTGATCCTTTGCGTGTCACACTAAGTGCTTCAGATCTACATTTATCTGGATACGAAGCAGATGACATTTTGGAAGAGCATCAAATTGTATCTGAGCTTGTCGGAACACAGGCGGTGACGTTTGCAGTCAACTTAGGGACCAGCAGGCAAGATGTTCAAAAGCTTGTACAGTGTGCAAAACATCTCTCAGATAAATACATGTCTGCAAACGAATCGAGATTTAGTAAGCATAACTATGTTCGTAGCCCATTGGATAAGTTCTCTGTCAAGCTGAGTCCAAGAGAGGCCTTCTTTACAAAGAAAAGGAGAGTGTGCATTGAGGACAGCCTTGGGGAGATTTGTGGTGAGCTCATCTGCCCGTATCCACCAGGTATCCCTGTGCTGATACCCGGTGAGGTTGTAACTCAGGATTCGCTGTCTTATTTAATAAACGTCAGGGACCAGGGCATGACAATCAGTGGAGCAGCTGATGGTGAACTCAACTCAATCATGGTATGCAACTTGTGATGATTATTCTGCCAATTCAAGATAACTATGTGGCAGAGATATTTCGATGGTTCACAGGACTCATGAATCATGATGCTTCTGTATAGTATGAGGGACGATAAGCACGCATCAGCCCAAGCAGAGGCTTCTTTTCTGACAGATATGGACAAAACTTGTCTAACGGAACAACCGACTGCCTGCTTGGCCAGACATTGAGAGTACATCTCGTGAAGGAAGAGTTAGCTGTCAAGCTACAAGACGATGCCAAAATTGAAGTAGGGTCTATGGCATGTGGCCTCCTGTGAGTTCGAAGCATAAACCATTGAAGTGGCAACCTTTTCCTGTGAAGTGCCTTGGAATGTAATGATATGCTGCTTTTGTCCATAGCTCTCTTCAAGAGAAGAGGCAAATTAGCCACCAAGTAACAGTTCCTGTGTTCTCCTTTCTTTTCCAGCTCCCCCCCCCCCCCCCCCCCCCCCCCCCCCTGTGGTTCTCTGCAGAACGGCGCGCCCAATCTGCATCGCTGTGACTCTGAGCTCGACCATCCGCTGCAGTTTGTACACCTTTTCAAGGTTTCCCAGAAGTATGTTGCAAGGTTGCCCAAGCAGGTACTCTAGCTGCTTCTGTAAGTCCCACATCAACTCAAGAATTCATTAAATATTCAACTGAACGTGTACCGAAAGATTTTATCATCTAATTCATCATTGCAAATGTAACCACCATTTCTTTATTTGCGCAAGAAGAAGAGGCTATACTGACTATACTTCCAAATTAAGGCCTCCACCAAAACGTGGGGCTCGAAACAGTGACCAAAGCAGTAGATTTTGGTTGAGAGAATTAGATTAAGGGACTAATCAACTCATACCTTGCAATCACCAACCAGGAAAGTAATGTGATGATGATGATGATAATGATGATGCAGTTAGGTTTTATCACGGGTTGGCTTTCTGCCAGAAACAAAGCTCACCCTAAACAACAAGGACCTGGGAGCTAACACTATGCCCCCACTGTGCTGCTTGTTTCCTTCCTAGTTAATTAAGCAGATAAATAAAACAAAATCTGGGCTGATCCTTCCCACTAATCAAACCCTGTTATGATAAACAAACATGCTACCAATCATGACAGGTGGGGTCGGGTCATGTTTATCTATTCTAGGCCATGAATAAGCCACGAATCATGCGAACACCTATAAATGGGTGCATTGGAACACTTGTATCATTTATTTTTAGAACATGCCTGTTTTGCCTCATATTAATAATAATATTATTTTTTTTATCAAAAGACATGTTTTACTGTTCATGTTCTGAACGAGTCACACTGGCTAGCTGGTGAACCAAGCTGTCGCTCGAATCCAGTTAATTGCCGTACTGCACAACTAGTAGTAAACGTACTAATCGCAATTAATAAAACTGTTAGCGATGAAGCATCACATCAGAAATCTGTTCCCCGTTGCGTGTGCTCTGATTCAGACTGAGGCCTGCATCCTGCTAATCTGTCTTGAACTTGAAGTGGGATTAAGTTCCCATGATGATAAAGAAGCTAAGTAGTGAGTCACGTTCCAACAGTAGCAGTAGTGGCACATCACTGTTTCTTATTACAAAGATACAGTGTCAACATTGTTAATCAGTGGTTGGTGATGTTGACTGGTTAAGGAACGCGTCAGCTCGGTTCAGTGGCCACGGATTCACATATAGCGACTAGTGTGTGAATTACACCATCAAAAGTAGTTTTGATTTGCATTTTTGTAGGACTGCCTCCCATGTGAACACGTTTATACTGTTTACTGTTGAATTAACTGAATTTTGATCGGGTCGACGTTTGACTTTGTCTGAATTTTTTGTTCTTTGTCTAAGTTGAAAGCAGATTTGATCATGATTCTGCACTCATGGACTGCAAAAGATTATTTTTCATTTCCTTGAGACAAGTGTACCATCTGGCATCTAGCTAGCTAGGTCTATGATGAACAAACGAGTTAATTCGCCTTAACCATTATGCAGTACTAGCTGCGTGCACGCATGGCGGCATGCATGTAGTCCAACAAACATGTAGACTTGAATAAATTTGCACGACTATTATTGTACCAGCAGCAGCAGCAGCAATTAATCACCATCACTCCTGACAAGATTTTACCATCTGGTTTAAGAGCAACTTCAATGGAAAAGAGGAAGAGAGGGGGCCCCATGGCCCGTAGAGATCTTGAAACAAGCTGAAGCTCCCACAATCTACCAAGTATGTACACAACTCCACTCCACATGAATGCATAATATATACACAAACCTATGCATATGCTTCTTTATCTCACCCAAAGTTAAAACAAAGATTTTACCAAATGACAAGGTAATTATCAATCATCAGCAAGCACGTGGAAGAACTAAAAGATGAGATCACTCGTCTCAACTCTTTTTTTACTAGCACTAGTGAGGGTGGTTTGTCGAGCTCGAGGAGCATGGCAATGGCAGCAGAGATTGGTCAGTTGATGCAGGTGGTGGCGACGGCGCCGGGGTCCATGGCGATCTCGAGCTGGCGGAGGGAGAGGGAGGAGGGCTGGGAGAAGGCGCCGACCATGCCCATGCCCACGCCCATGCCGCCCACCTTGTTGAGGCCGTCCCAGCCGATGTGCCCGACGTGCTGCACGTCGGTGGGGTACCCGATCACGATCTCCCTATCCTCCTCCTCGTCGTCCTCCTCGCCGTCGTAGGCCGCGAAGAAGGTCTTGATTCCCTTGAGCAGCCGCTGCACCCCCGCCGTGACGACCCCTGACGCCGCCGCCGCGGTTCTGGCCTTGTCCTCGCTGCTTTCTTCTCCGGCGCCTCTCTCTGAAATGGATGTTGTGCTTGCTGTTAGTATGTGGAGTGCCGGTGGCATGGATCTTCATATGAATTGTGATCAGGAAGTACATACCCTGTGCGGTGGCCGCCGTGGTCGTGGTGGAGGAGGAGGGGGTGTCGGCCTCCTGCTGCGGCTGCGGCGCCGGTGCTGGTGGCTTCTTGTCGAGCGGTTCGGCGACGGCGACGGCGGACTGCGACATGCAGCCGATGGAGAAGGAGAAGCCGGCGCCGCTGCGGCGGTCCTTCATCGGAGCCAGAGACGATTGACACTGAGACTACGGAGGTTCTGACGGAGGGTAGAGAGGGTTGGAAGAAAGATGCAGGCAGAATGGTGTTGCGTTCTTGGCCCGGCGTGTCTTATACCCAGTGCACGGGGAGCAGAGGAAAGCAGGGCAAGGTTTGGTGAGAGAGAAAGACAGAAAGCTGAGCGAGGAAGAGGGAGACAGGGTATCATCATGGAGGTTAGTTTTGGTAGCATGGTATCATGGAGATCAATCAGGAACGATCTTCGTGGACTAATTGCTTTTTTCCCATGGTGTGTTTCCTTTTTTTGTTGCTGGTGCCGGGGCTGCGACGTGCACATCAATTGCGTTAAAATTCCTTTCAAAAGGGTGGGGTGAGCTTGATTTGGTGCCATCATTTCGCTAGTGGATGCAGCACGCACACAAAGAGATGTCTCTCCTCCTCCTCCCTCTTTTTCGTGTCATCCTTTTGGGCGGGTGCAGTGATATGAATTACAGATTTAGGTGTCTCAATTCGCTGTGAAGTGTGTGTGTGTGTGTGTGTTTTTTTGCGAATAGTGGAAGTGTGGTTTGCGACCTAGTTTCTCATATAAACTGGACCAAGGTTTTTTTTTCATTACGAAATCGCACAAGCACCCTACTCTCTTGACGAGGTCCCATCCAAAAGAAAATTGTCCTTTAAAATTGTAAAAGTGCAACAACGTGACTTGAGATTATGGTTGAACTCTCCCGGTCTGTGCACCCGAGGATGCACGCGGCTAAAAAGTTATCGCAGAGTCTTCACTAAAAAAACTGAAACATGTATGTTTCAGATGAAGGCTTCTTTGATTCATAGGATAGGAATATCGTGAGAATATGTATCTTAGTTCTCTAGATAAAGGGATGTCATTTCATTCATAGGATACGAACTTTTGCATCGGGTCTAGGCTAATATTTTTCTTTCTTTGAAATGTGCAAGGATTGGTTCCTATCATACGAAATTCATTTCTACAACCCAACAGTTCCAAAAGATTTTTTCCTAAAAAAAAGTATTCTTCATAATTACTACTCCCTCAGTCTCATAATGTAACATGTTTTTTACACTATAGTAATATCAAAAAACGTCTTACATTATACGACAGAGTGAGTACAAAATTCCCGCAAACCAAATAGGCCGGATTTTGCAGATAACAGGGCATGCTCTGCACGTGTCATGGTGCGCCGTGCGCGAGTAAAATGTTTGTGCGGCAGGTCGAGCGTGACGCGTACGTCCAACCATTAGCCGCGCGCGCGCAGGTTGAATAATTCAAAAAACCAATGAATGGAAAAGGGAAATAAATAAGCCTGCCTGCTTTTGAGATTCTTGAGGGCCCCCCTTTTGACCTTGTTTTTGCTTGTGCAAAATGAAAAGGGCGAACCTTGATGATGATCTGATCCGAATGAAATCTACACCAGCAATTCATAATAGGATTTGGTGAGGTTAAACAGTCCTCGTCTCTGCTGCTCCAAGCCTCCAACCCAACAAACCACGCGTGTCTCAGCGAAAAAGCAGGGCAAAATGGCGCGAGAGGGATCCTTTTTCACACGTACTTTAATCATCAGAAGAAAACACGAGAATTAAATTAGTCCAGGTCTGTTAATGATGTAGTACCAGTACAATATCGGAAAGTAATGCAATTTGGCAATATTAAAAGCGTGAAACATGGCCACATGAAACATTCTCTGTGGCAGATCACTTGCATTCAACACCAAGCTCGGCCGGCCATGCGGGATCCGGAGGATAGGAGGAGGAGATTAAACACAAACGGTCTTTGATTCGTGGACTAATTGCTTTTTCAGCTGCAAAAAGTCGCTCTCATCCAAGATGGTCGGCAAGGCTGTGGAGGCACCGGTGACTGTGGGGGCGAGGACCTCGTCGCTCCGCCCTCATGCGGAGGATTGCGGGCTCTGGGCGGCAACCCCGGTAGGTGAGGCGGTAACGCCTTCACGACAGGCGACGCCTGTGGGTGGTGAAGCTGGTCGATGCGCTCAACCGCATGGGCAGTGAGTCATCGGTAGAGGTCGGTTAGAGCACGGAGCTCCTCCTATTAGTCGGATTTGGAGGTACTCCTCTGTTGTCTCTCTTCTACTGATCTTGGCTGGTAGCGGGCTTTGTTGGAGCTAAATCCGGCAGATCACCCGGTAGGGTATCCCAACCTAGGCTACCTGGCACGATGGTAACAGAGGGTTTTTGCCCAAGTTCGGTCTCTCCAGGGGAGATGATACCCCTATGTCCTGCTTGTGTTTTATTGCATTGAAGTGTGTATAAATTACTAAGTACCGAGAGATTATAAGTTGCTTATCTATGGGCCCGGACGCAGGTTTATATAGCATACCAAGACCCTAGGTTACATGGATCTTAGTCAGCTACCTATGAGGAGGTAGAATCCTCCACGAATCTCGTTTCTTGTATTATAAGTCAAGTTGTTTGGAGTCTTCCGTTACCTGTCACAGGCCGTCCTATGTGGCCCAGGACGAAACCGACAAAGGGCGTCCTCAGTCTGACCCACCAGGTCGAGAGTAGTCGTGGTAAGAGGCCCCTAGCTGGGACACCATTAGTAGTCCCTGAACCGGTGTTCAAATATCGCTGCAGCTCGAGCCATCCATGATGCCACCGGAGTCATGGCCAGAGGGCACAAGCTGTGGAAGGGAGGCAAGGCGGTCAACAACGGCAAGGGCACCGCAGCGCAACTGAAGCCAAGGAACCCTCCTTGACGTAGGGAAAGTGGAAGCCCTCCATCATCGTGCAAGCCCACATATGGGCCGGGGATGAGGAGTCCCGGTCAGCTCAAACGTTTGGACTAGCTAGGCACAATCGGTTGGGTGGCAATTTGCTTTCCGGGCAGTGACCAGACAGGCCGTTCGGATGTTGGGAAGGATATGGGGGCTCCGATTATAGACACTATGATTCATGGCCAGTTGATGACTATGATTAATTCAAAACTGAATTGATCTAGAGCCTTCTTTCTAAAACAAATGCTTAGCGATGGCGAGCTGGGGCAGGCTTACAAGGAGTGTGTGTGAGCTTGATTTGGCGCCATCATCGGTTAGCAGATGGAGCACAACGATCTCTCCCGTTCTTCCGTCGCGTCATGCTTTTGGGTAGGAACAATTTATGCGTTTCTAATAGGCATGAGGGTACAAGTTTTCGAATTATTATTTTTAGGTAAATTTGAAAAAAAAAACGAGGGATTTTTTTAGCATCAAGAAGGATGTTTGAAAGAGATACTTTTTGGGTCTCTGCATCCGAGAATTCACACATTTAAAGGTGACCACAGGGTTCTGACTGACTATGGTCGCAAAAAAGATTGTCAAGCAAATTCCACCAAGAAAAATAAATGAAAATACTCGTTTTCGGATGGATTGGCAATTAACATGGCATGTATTCATCATGCCTGGATGTGCCGCAGCTTCCGCGTG
The DNA here is from genome assembly GCF_002575655.3 of Aegilops tauschii subsp. strangulata. Taxonomy (NCBI): domain Eukaryota; kingdom Viridiplantae; phylum Streptophyta; class Magnoliopsida; order Poales; family Poaceae; genus Aegilops; species Aegilops tauschii. The sequence goes on along the minus strand of NC_053039.3, from coordinate 565,970,316 downwards.
GCTTCTCTAAGGACGCGTATATCCATCCCAGAAGAACCTAGGAACGAAATGAAAATGATAAATTGATAAGCGTGTTGCTTTCGAGATTCTTCAATCAGGCATCAACTTTAGATTCTTTTTATACAGTATTTCTGATGAAAAGTTGAACTCATAATCTGAAATCTGCGCCAGCAATTAGATACTGGTAAGGATGGATTTTGGCGAGGTCAACAAGTCTGCCGCTGCTCCAACCCAACCACCTGCATGTCTCTGCCGCTCAACGGAAAACAGGGGACGAGAGAGGAATCCCTTCACATTTACTCTACTTAAATCAGAAAAAACAGAGTAGAATATGGAATGAAATGGTGCAAGATGGCAATATTAAAGGCGTGCAACATGGCCACATGCATGAAACATTCTCTCTGTGTGACTCGATCACTTGCCTTCAACACCAAGCTCGCCGGACAAGCATGCTTTTGATCAGGAGGAGGAGGAGGAGGAGGAGGAGAGGATGCAGTGCAAAAATGGTGTTGTCGGCCGGCCGGCTGAAGCAGTGGTGCGCGCTGCCTTGGCTTCACGCATGCGAGAATTGGACAGGGAATCTTCACACTGAAAATGCTATTATTGAGGACCTAGAAATTATACACTTTGAAATTCAGCAAGAAAAAATTTCTACTTACACAAAAATCTTACAAGTTGAGAATAATTAATTGTAAGTTCCAAAAACAACATGATTGGTTTTCAAGAGAGAGAGCGAGAAAGGCGTCGGCGATCGTCGAGAGAGAATGAATAATCTGCAAGAAGCCAACAACTGCTTGCTTTATTTGCAGTTTCCCGGGAAAGAAAGAGCCAATCAATCAAACAATCGTAGAGGAAGGGAAGGGGCCATGGCATTAGCACAGCAGCAGAGCAGTATCCACATGGATGTGTGGGTGGAGTGGGGTGCAAGCGATTCATCCATCCCATCTTTCCTTCCCTCGTCTTCTTTCCCTGCTCTTCTCCGGCCCTGGCCCTGGACCCCGATCAAAGTAGTTACAGTGAGCACGTCGACCCCGATCGATCATATCGTCGGTCAATGGAGATACCGACCGATGGATCGATCTAACCACGTATACCCCCTCCGAGGCCGATCGATCAAAGTGAAATGAGCAATGCTAGTAGCAGCAGTAAGTATATTGACCAGAGCAATGCGGCGATGCACACGACAATTGGTGACGGCAGGGATGCTTTGTTTTGGGAGGACCGATGGTTTGATGGCTATAGGATTGAGGAGATCGCCCCCAGCATTCATTCCCGAATCCCCAAACGCATTCGAAAGTGGTTGCAGGTTCATGAGGCGATAATGAGCGGATCTTGGGCGCACGAGGTTGGCCCCGATATGGATGGGCCGACGCTCGGGGAATTCATGGAGTTGTGGGCACGAGTCGACGCGGTGCAACTCCGGGAGGGAGTGCCGGGTGTGATCGCCTGGGCGTGGGAGCGCAGTGGAAGGTACTCTGCCCGCTCTGCGTATGCTGCCAAGTTCATGGGCAGGGTAGTGGCTCCGACGGCGATGGTGACATGGAAGAACCGGGCACCCCTGCAGTGTCGTTTCTTCCTGTGGCTTGCTGTTCGCAACCGCTGTTGGACCTCCGATCGCTTGGCTAGGACACTACTGGAATCAGCTAATTTGCTATCTGCCAGCTCTTTGCCGTCTGCTAGCGGATGGCAAAGAAGGTCTTTGCCATCAGCTACCCAAAAGCAGACGGCAAAGAAAATGGCAGACAGCAAAACAGGCCTTTGCCATCAGTCAGTTCTTTGCCGTCAGCTGGCGGACGGCAAAGAATCTTTGCCGTCAGCTGGCGGACGGCAAAGAGAGAGGTGGCCCCCCACTAACGAGCCGTTTACGGAAAAAAAACGCCCCCACTTTGCCGTCTGCTAGCAGACGGCAAAGAGACAAAACAGCGGACGGCAAACCAGATCCACACCCCCACCGCACGTTATCTCTTCTCTCCCTCTCTCCCCCCGCCGTTATCTCTTCTCTCCCTCTCTCCCCTCCCCGAGGCCCACCAGATCCGCACCCACCGCCGCCCCCGCCGCTCCTCGCTCCGCCACCTCCTCTCCTCGCCGGCCGTCTCCGCGGCCTGCCTCCTCTTCGGCCTCGCCGGGTTCCTCGCCGCCGCGGTCTCCCTCTCCCGGGCGCCCGCCGAGGCCCCGCGGGGCCGCTGCCCGGACTCCTCGCACCCGCTCTCCGTCTCCGTCGCCTGGGACCGGCGCCCCGGGGATGCCGCGGGCGGCGCCACCGACCTCCCGGCGGGCCTCGCCACCGGATCGCGCGGCAGGCACAAGGTGGGGGAGCCGCGACCTCGAACAGGAGGCCGCCGCCTGGGGCGCATTGATTCGAGCTAGGGTTTCAGTCAATCGGTCGGGACCATGGAGTCGCCGCCGCCCAAGCGCAACGCCGGCCACGTCGGCGAGGACGGAATCAGCGCCCTCCCCGACTGAAGGGGAACGCGACAGAAAACAAAAAAATTTCCGACCTACGCACCAGCCCAGGACCACTATGGAGACTGCATACATGGTTTGATCTTTTTCGTTACCGACTCGTAGCGCAGCGGGAAGTAGAGTCGATGACGATCGGCGGTGCAGATCCCCGCAGCTAGGATTTACAACCTCCCAACCGCGAGGATGTATACCCTCATCTGCTCCTCAGACAGCCCTCCGGGAGGCGGTCGAACAGCCCCCCGGACGGTGTCGCGGACAGCCCTTCGGGAGGACCTTCGAAACTCGAACGGTCACTCGGACAGCCCTTCGGGAGGACCTTCGAAACTCGGACGGTCACACGGACAGCCCTTCGGGAGGCACTCACGAACTAAGACCGAAACTACAATCTCTCTACAGAGTTGCACACATACGGTGTCATCTATCCGGCAGGGCTTCGCCGTCCAGAACTAGTTCCCACCGGAACCCAGACAGCCTTTCGGCTCTACGAAACTATTTCGCTGGGAGGGAGAGAGAAGCCAGATCATGCATGGCACTTGTATGTGAGAAGGGATCCTCCTTTAGGCAGCCCCCTCCACCCCTATTTATAGGCCAAGCCCAAGGGTGGCTTCTCCAAGAAGCCAAGGGGGGAAATACCAAAAAGGCCCTCAAGGTGGCTTCTCCAAGAAGCCAAGCAAAAAGCACTTTCACTATTCATGACGACATTTTTCAGCGTCCGTCGAACTGAAAATATTTATGTGGGCTCAGAACATTTCCAGTACCCACTAAAATAATTTTCAACGCGTTTCGAAACAATTTCGGTTTAGTGATTTTCATCTGCGAAAAGCAAACAAGAATGCGTTTTCACTATTCATGAAGACAATTTTTCGCGTCCACTAATCCGAAAATATTTCTGTGGGTCTTAGAATAATTCCAGTACCCACTAAAATGATTTTGGATTTGTTCTGAAACAATTTCAGATTAGTGAATTTCATCTGCGAAAAACAGCCAAAGCGGTACCGGCAGCTCCGAAACATTTTCGGTTTTTATTTCTGAAAATTCCAAAAAGTTTCCAGAATGATTCTGGCACCCTCCAAGAATTATCAAGCATGTGCCGAAACCATTTTGACTTAATGGCATACCCCGAAACAACTTTTTCGGTTTCACCGAAACTCATCCGGTGACCTCTCTCTGCGGAACTTTTCCGCTGTCCGAAACTTTTCGGTGTCCGAAACTTTTTTGGTGATTTTCTCTCAGACTCCCTGTCTAGTATTCAGCAGATAGATGACCCTTAAGCGTGTGACCCTATAGGTTCGGTGAAGTATAGACATGACCCGGAACCCCTTCCGATCAATGATCAACATCGGAGCCGTGGACACCCATATTGACCCCTATACCCACACGAATGAATATTCGAGTGAACCTCCAGTTGCAGTGAGCTATTCCTGTTGCTTCGCGATATGTTACAAATACCCGAGGTGAGACATGTTGGCATTCCCGTGGATCAACAACTTGTCCACTTTGCTAGTTACCTCGTTACCGGTATTGTTCTCTTTTCTCGTTATCGTGTTCCGGCATCCCCGTGATCAAATCACAAAGTGTCTGGCCAGACGATGATGGATACCGTAACACCGAGAGGGCCCGAGTATATCTCTCCATCATCGGAGGAGCAAATCCCAATCTCGAGCTATCAAGTTACTTAACACTTTCCCATGAACCCGTAAGCCACCGTAATAGCCATCCAGTTACGGATGACGTTTAACAAACCCCAAAGTTCATGAAGCAAGCATGAATAAACTCGATACTCTCATGGTCTAAGGAATTATGCAAACATTAACTATCTCTGTGTTATAAACCATTAACTTGTGACGAATGTATCTCATAGCATAACATCAATTCGGGTCGATTCAACACAAATGTCCTTCCTGACATTGTGCCCTCAAAGTTGCTTGGCATAGACATGCCCATGATTGGGAAAACATAATCATCATGCAACACTTGAGCTAGTCTTAGAGGCACGACTAGGAATACAATTTATCGTTTATTATTCCACACGTGCATATGGGTTCTCCCCAGAGCCTTTATGGATATACGGGCTCGGGAACCACAGCAGTTATAGCATGGAACATAAACATAATTATGAACTCGGAGATAAATAATATCATTTATGATTGCCTCTAGGGCATATCTCCTACAGACTCCCACTTGCACTAGAGTCAATAATCTAGCTTATGCTAATGCACTTCACACCTGTGGCACACCGGTGTAAATATGCTTCACTTGTGGTATAGCCTGATGTCCAACGGATCTGACGACTTCAGTTCCGTGTGTATCTTTGCATGTCCTCGCGTTTTCACGTTTTCACAAAATTCATATTTTGTGTGGACTTGGCTTTGTATGTATGTGAATCACAGGTCGAACCTGGATTCCTCAGACTGAGTTATGGAGCAACTACCTGCAGTAGTGTCCCATTGTCAAAAGCCATCTTGGAACTATACTAAGTTCATGAATGAACTATATGATTCAACATCTTCTTTGTCGCTTCTAAAGCGTCAACATACTTAGCCCTTGTTATAGAATTCGCCACAGTAACTAGTTTGAAAAAATTCCAACTAACTGTGCCACCACATTGTGTGTTACACAAAACCTTTAATTTAAATCGAAAATCGCATGGAGAAAAGATGAAGACTCTATCGATGTAACATTTTACAACGAACTCTTCATGATCTCTGCTTGCGAGAAAACCATGTCATCAGTACTTACTCTAGTACTCTGTGACATCTTTCACTGTTGTCCCATGATCAGTAATTTGATAACTTTGGTATCCATACTCGCAACACCTTGGGAGTATCGGACATATCTGGTTGTTTTACATACCATGGAATACATGATTAATCCAAACACAAAAGTGTGTGGAATCTGCATCATGTATTTACTCATCAGTGTTTTGGGACACTGAGTCTTGCAAAAACTCTTTCCATGTGACTTTGGCAAGAATCACTCCTTGGCGTTTTAAATGCTAAAAGGTTTTAGCATCTTGTCAATATGTATTCATTGCTTAGCCCCATTAGGTAAATCTATCTCCATAGATCATCATGCCTAATATTGAGGCTATTTAGCCTAAGCACTTCATCGAAAAACTATTTTCAAATGAAGTCCTAATTTGTGTCAAGAAATTTATTTCCAATTACCAATGTGCCAAGCACATGAGGTTTTTAGAAATATTATTACGCTCCCACTTACTTTCTTGAATTACAAGCATCTTCGTTACCCATTTATGAAGTCAAACCCCTTTGACCATTTCATCAAAGCACGAAGATTCCAACTCCATTTTGCTCTCTTCTGTCCATCGCTGGAACTCTGAAGTTTGCACCCTTACTAGCATCCTCTGGATAGACAAAATGCCTTGGACTGTAACACATGCAAGTCCTTGGTTTCATTTCCATCAGATGGAAATCCTATTGTCATCCATGTTTCATATCTCATGATTGAAATATGTATTAATTGCTAGTTCAACCCGAACCGACTTTAAGCATCGCTACGATGAAAACAACCTCATCGTAGTCAACTCTTGAACTTGTTATTTCAACAAGTCGAGCTTTATGGATAAAACATTTTTATCCACATCAGTTTTAAGTTCCATAAATATTCGTTAGACTCTAAGTCTTCCGAAAGGTGTATCAAGGTTTTAATCTTGAATCACTTATATGGAAACTAACTCGGGTTGTATTGGCATTTAGCCAATTCCGGAGTCAGGGCCCATCAACGCTTCCTTGTGTATCGTAGGTATAATGTTGTCTAACAACAATATCTCGTTTGCGCACCTGAGAGGTTTGCACGAGCCTTGCCTACGTGGTTCAGCTGCAAGTTCGACCGAAGTTCGTACATTTTATTGTAGAGACTTCTGTATCAGTCACAGTAGGAAACTCTGGAATTTCTTCCAAGATCTCTTTCCTTTGATCTGATGAAGATACTGTTTATCTCGTCGAGTTGCACTATTCTCCCACTCACCTTTTAGAAAGAACCATTCTCTTTAAAAGCACACCGTTTCGCGGCAAAACTATTTGCCTCGGTATAGTGAGGGAGGAATACCCAACATTTTGGTATAACCTACAAAGTAGCACTTGTCTGATTTGGAATAGGTTTGTAACCTTTTACACAAGCCCCATATTCCAAATGTTAAGAAAAGATATAACATGGTTGGGCGTACCATACCATGGCTTCATTTCAACAGACCCGATGTAGCTCTTTTCAGTGTAAAAGCCGCAGTCTCTAAAGCATCACTTTAAAAAGGATAATGGCAAATTTATTTATGTCATCTTTGACCTTACCATGTCATAAATGGTTTGATTACATCTCCACGGACTTTCCACTTGCAGTGGTGTTCCGGGAGGTGCAAGTTTATGAAACCCCTTTCACAACTCATCAGACATTCGCTAAACATGTAACTCAAATATTCCTTTGTGCAATCAAATTGCAGAAACATAATTTTCTTGTTACAATAACTTCTACTTCATTTTTGAGAACCTTTCGAATGATTTCAAAAGATCCAGACTTACGTCTCATCAAGTAAATATCCATATATCCACTTGAGTCATTTCTGAAGATAAATAAATCCACCACTAACAACACTTATCGGACTACACACATCAAATGTATGATCACTAATAAGTTTGTTGTTCGTTCCTTATGGCCTGTGAACGGTATTTTAGTCACTTTACTTTTCGGAGGAAAGTTGCAAGTGTCAGATGATTCAAAATCAAAAAGACTTCAAAATCCATCATAATGGAATTTTCCATGCGGGTTTCTCCAATGTGACCAAATGTAGTGCCACACTTGTGTGGTATTCTTTTAGTCTTGCGACATTTAGCGTCAGTGTTATGGATGTATCATATTACCCTCAATATTCATAACATACGTCCCATCGATGATGGAAGTATGGCCCTTATGTTATTCATAATACTTAACAACAATTGTTGTTTTTATGAACAACTCTTTTGCAACAAACATTGTGCAATGGGCTAGAGTGTATGAAACTCTAAAATGAATTATGAAAGTAAACCCAGAGGTATTGTATTATTATCAATATTCATAACATACATCTCATTCATAATGAAAGTATGGCCCTTGTGTTATTCATAACATCGAACATAAAAAGTTCTCTTATGAAAAACCTTCTTGCAAGATGCCTTATGCAATGGGATAGAGTTTGTAAAACTCTAAATGAATTATGAAAATAAATACAGACGGCAATACACCGATGGAAGGTATAGTAACATTTACTATGTTCCCTGTGTATACCTTAACCTCATTTCTAGCTAGTCTTTCAGGCCATAGTAGTTCTTACATCGAGTTGCAACAGAATGCAATCGAGCGGGCATTTTTGTGATGAACTCACAATACCCAAGAATTAGTGATTAACATGTTTAACCATAATTCGCAAGAACTATATCTTTGACCAGCCTTCTATACATCAAAAACTTGTATGACATTCATACATGAGCTGGATATTCCAGTCTTCCTTCCTTTTGCCTTTATACTTCTAGCAGTTTAACTTTTAGTATTTCTCCTACTCTCAGAAGAAGCACCCAACTTAAGAGTGGCATTAGCCCCGGACTTCCTAGGCGTGTAAGTCATACCAACACCCTTTGGACACTTCCTTTCTCTTTAAGTTGTTGTTTTATTCACCTTTCATTATATGACAGGCGTTCTTCTGGATCCCTTTCCCAACAGTCAAATGCATAGTAAACACTTTTACTAATACTTGCAAACAAACATTGCTTTGTTTGTATCTGAAAATAATTTTCAGTTCCATGAATATCATATAACTATCCCAACTTTCGAAGTTTGGGTTTCATGGAAGCAAACATATTCCACTTGACCGTAACAGAATTCTAGCTTTTGGATCGAAGGACGAGAGTCACATGATCCATAGCATTAGCGGGAGGATACGGAAAGCATGCGATAGGACAAAGTCCTTCTCGGCACTTTTGAGGACAATCCTCATATTACGTTACCAATCGTAAAGTTTTAACCAGATATTTAACAACTATTCAATTTTAATAGGGAAGGTGGAAACGCGAGCCATTATTCTACAACTATTTTGCATATAACACTTAGACAATGTTCATAATTAATTGCACTAAGAATTAAACATGTTAATTCAACAGTGCGCTCCCACTCAAATCAATATCTCTCAAAATTGATTGTGAGTGATACAAGACCCACATTTCAATTGTTCGCCATTGGTGTAACACCACTGATGATGAAAAATCTCAACCGGTAGGCCAACTTGCCAATCACATCTCTATGTGACTCTTGTTCATCTTTCGATGCGTGTGTTCCGAGCTCATGACGGTCATGCCTGAACGTCAAGACAACCAAGTGATCTCGCTGCGAGGTCTCAACTCACCCGCCTCACACTTCTCTAATCGTTCGTACCCGTGTGACACGGCGCACCCCGAAAAGATAGGTGCCGTGACGGTGCTACACTTGGGAGAACACTAACTACTTGGTATTTTTGTGAGAGATCACCCTAATAAAAGGCGACTACCGCGCAATCAAGAAGGGTGCATCATAAGGGATAAACATCTCAGGCAATTCATAATAGCATGATATGGTATAGCCCTTTCTGACGGAGAAGTCTTTCATTTCTTCGTCTTCGGCATTCGCGTTGGTTTTCACCTTCGCGAAGATTGCCACCACCTTGTCGATGCACCAGATAATATTGCTATCTCTATAGCTAACAAAATAATGCATTACAACAAGGTTGACACGCAGGTCATTAAAGTGCAATCATATGGCTCCAACCATCATGCCGAATCATGACACGCAGGTCATATTAATCAAATTACATCATATAGTCATCTCATACATAATCGAATTAGTATGAGCACTGCTATACCACATCATATGCACATCCTGCAAAACCAAGTTAGACGCCTCTAATCGGTTTATGCAAAATTTATTTTACGTGGCTTCTAAGGTTTTGACTTAAACCGCAGCGACCAACGTTTTATCATCAAGTATGATTATTCAAGTTGCTAGATTAACATCTCGGGGTGTATGAAACACGGGATAATTAAATCTCAAGCCCCATACTAAACTTCGTCATACGCATGACCCCCGTGCAGATCATATCTGCAATGCCCTTTCATCTGCGAATTTCATCTTTCTTTTGACTACGGCAGAACCCAAAGAACTGATAGCACTTCCATGATCAATCAGGATCACGGATTGCCAGAACTTTGTCAAATTCCACCATGCTGTCTCGAGATTGAGCAAACGGAAATTCTAGGGAAGCAACAAGAACCTCGGGTAACAGATTTCATCTGTCACCCGCATAAATAATTTTCAGCAATAGATCTCATCTACTACCTAATTATATTATGCAATACCCATACATCTCCATGTATTCTAGATCGAAACCTGCATCTACGCATAGCACGGCTCTTGATGCCACTGAAGGGGAACGCGACAGAAAACAAAAAAAATTTCCGACCTACGCACCAGCCCAGGACCACTATGGAGACTGCATACATGGTTTGATCTTTTTCGTTACCGACTCGTAGCGCAGCGGGAAGTAGAGTCGATGACGATCGGCGGTGCAGATCCCCGCAGCTAGGATTTACAACCTCCCAACCGCGAGGATGTATACCCTCATCTGCTCCTCAGACAGCCCTCCGGGAGGCGGTCGAACAGCCCCCCGGACGGTGTCGCGGACAGCCCTTCGGGAGGACCTTCGAAACTCGAACGGTCACTCGGACAGCCCTTCGGGAGGACCTTCGAAACTCGGACGGTCACACGGACAGCCCTTCGGGAGGCACTCACGAACTAAGACCGAAACTACAATCTCTCTACAGAGTTGCACACATACGGTGTCATCTATCCGGCAGGGCTTCGCCGTCCAGAACTAGTTCCCACCGGAACCCAGACAGCCTTTCGGCTCTACGAAACTATTTCGCTGGGAGGGAGAGAGAAGCCAGATCATGCATGGCACTTGTATGTGAGAAGGGATCCTCCTTTAGGCAGCCCCCTCCACCCCTATTTATAGGCCAAGCCCAAGGGTGGTTTCTCCAAGAAGCCAAGGGGGGAAATACCAAAAAGGCCCTCAAGGTGGCTTCTCCAAGAAGCCAAGCAAAAAGCACTTTCACTATTCATGACGACATTTTTCAGCGTCCGTCGAACTGAAAATATTTATGTGGGCTCAGAACATTTCCAGTACCCACTAAAATAATTTTCAACGCGTTTCGAAACAATTTCGGTTTAGTGATTTTCATCTGCGAAAAGCAAACAAGAATGCGTTTTCACTATTCATGAAGACAATTTTTCGCGTCCACTAAATCCGAAAATATTTCTGTGGGTCTTAGAATAATTCCAGTACCCACTAAAATGATTTTGGATTTGTTCTGAAACAATTTCAGATTAGTGAATTTCATCTGCGAAAAACAGCCAAAGCGGTACCGGCAGCTCCGAAACATTTTCGGTTTTTATTTCTGAAAATTCCAAAAAGTTTCCAGAATGATTCTGGCACCCTCCAAGAATTATCAGGCATGTGCCGAAACCATTTTGACTTAATGGCATACCCCGAAACAACTTTTTCGGTTTCACCGAAACTCATCCGGTGACCTCTCTCTGCGGAACTTTTCCGCTGTCCGAAACTTTTCGGTGTCCGAAACTTTTTTGGTGATTTTCTCTCAGACTCCCTGTCTAGTATTCAGCAGATAGATGACCCTTAAGCGTGTGACCCTATAGGTTCGGTGAAGTATAGACATGACCCGGAACCCCTTCCGATCAATGATCAACATCGGAGCCGTGGACACCCATATTGACCCCTATACCCACACGAATGAATATTCGAGTGAACCTCCAGTTGCAGTGAGCTATTCCTGTTGCTTCGCGATATGTTACAAATACCCGAGGTGAGACATGTTGGCATTCCCGTGGATCAACAACTTGTCCACTTTGCTAGTTACCTCGTTACCGGTATTGTTCTCTTTTCTCGTTATCGTGTTCCGGCATCCCCGTGATCAAATCACAAAGTGTCTGGCCAGACGATGATGGATACCGTAACACCGAGAGGGCCCGAGTATATCTCTCCATCGTCGGAGGAGCAAATCCCAATCTCGAGCTATCAAGTTACTTAACACTTTCCCATGAACCCGTAAGCCACCGTAATAGCCATCCAGTTACGGATGACGTTTAACAAACCCCAAAGTTCATGAAGCAAGCATGAATAAACTCGATACTCTCATGGTCTAAGGAATTATGCAAACATTAACTATCTCTGTGTTATAAACCATTAACTTGTGACGAATGTATCTCATAGCATAACATCAATTCGGGTCGATTCAACACAAATGTCCTTCCTGACATTGTTCCCTCAAAGTTGCTTGGCATAGACATGCCCATGATTGGGAAAACATAATCATCATGCAACACTTGAGCTAGTCTTAGAGGCACGACTAGGAATACAATTTATCGTTTATTATTCCACACGTGCATATGGGTTCTCCCCAGAGCCTTTATGGATATACGGGCTCGGGAACCACAGCAGTTATAGCATGGAACATAAACATAATTATGAACTCGGAGATAAATAATATCATTTATGATTGCCTCTAGGGCATATCTCCTACACCGACCACCTCCTCCTCGACATCCTCGAGCGCCTCCACCTGCGCGAGGCGGTCCGCGCCGGCGCGCTCTCCACGCGGTGGCGGCACCTCCCCAGCCACCTCTCGCTCGTGCACCTCGACGCCGGTCACTTCCGCGGCGCCACATCGCTCCAGGTCATGGACGCGTTCGCGGGCGCGGCGCGGGCCTTGCTCACTCGGGTGCCTCCCGCCGAGGGAGTGTGCGAGAGTGGTGCCCTCAAGGTGCTCGTCCTCAGCTTCTACACGTCTTCCCCTCACCTGACCTCATTAGCACTTGCAGTAGGCTCAGGCACCTCAGCTTGAGATTCTGCAGACTGCTTGATCTGCACTCCACGCTCAAGATCGATGTGCCATGCTCTGAGCTCCAGGAGCTTGAGTTCATCGGCCTTTTGTGCACACGGATCGAGCTCGTCTCTGTCCCCAAGCTTAGACAAGTGGAGTGCAAATGTTGGCTCTTCAATAACCCTCCAGTGCGCTTTGGCTACGTTCCTGAGCTTCGCGGTTTAGTACTCGCTTCTAAAGCTAAGGCATGGCAAGAGCCATTCGCGCTTAGCGAATGCCTGTCAACGAGTGTTGATGCCAGGAACCTGTCAACACTGACTCTGTGTTTTGGGTACCAAATGGTATACTTAATTTCTGCGCACCACTTAAATATAAATCTTCTGCATCGTCATACCATGTCTTCTCTACCAGTTTCAGTTGTGCATGTATGTTCTTGCTGCAGATTTGGATTCAGCCAGAACCTCCGAAGCAGCTCATTGCTATATTCAGAAACCTGACCTCTGTGCGTCTGGGGCCAACTAGTACCAAGATTTTTTTAACTTGGTACCACAGAAAGATGTATACCTAAAAAGTGCCCTGGGGCCACATGTTAGTGACACATGAATGGCACTTCACAACTTGAATGTGTCGTGGTTGTGGTTGTGGGATGTGCCGTGGCGCGGTGGTGCTGGATGTGCCCACGTCGCCGGCGGTGCTGGATGTGCCGTGGCGCGGTGGTGCCCCTGGGTGGCGCCTCTATGCTGCGGTGCCCCTGGTTGGCGCCTTCGTGCCCGTGCCCTCACTGGTGCCGCCGTTGTGGTGCTCTCTGGCAAGCTCCGGCTTGTTGTGGTGGTGTTGGTTGTGATGCTGGTCACACCATAGTGATGGTGTGGCTGCATCCTACTTCGGCTACAACTCCTTTTGGTGAGCTTCTCCTTGCTCCCCTCCTGATCTCTCTAATGCATAGCTCTAGATCTTGATCTTGTGGGATGTGAGGCTCTATTAGCTGTGGTTAGCTGCTGTAGATGAGCATCAACTTGTATTGGAGCTCTCTGTGATGATTCTTGCTGTGTCAGGGTTTTGGTCAGTGACCATCTATGTGTATTTGTGAAGTATATATACTCCTGTACTGCTCTGTTCTGTTTAGTTGATCCTGGAGTTGTTACTTTGGTCAGTTACTTTACTCATGAACGGATACTCACTTGTTCTTAGTTATTTTACTTCTAATACTGATATGAACAGATACCACTTGGTTTGACTATTCCTATTTGTCTCTTTCTAATAGCCTATGAACAGATGCTATACTTGGTTTTGGCTGTTACTTTCCTAGTTTTCTACTGATAAGACAGATACTACATCTGATTTGGGCAGTGATGCTGGTCTGAGCCCCCCTCTCTTAGGCTTAATTTACATGTGACTATCCCTGTGCTGTGATGAACTAGCCCTGGCACTTCCAGGCTGTCTGAGCACATAATCCCTCAAGTATACCTTGAGGTCTTCTGTAGCTCTCCTTAATAGTTATCTCTTCTAAGCTGCTGGTGGTTGGATGTGTTGGGACTTGGTCTGGTTGGCTGATTATCTTGATCTCAAGTACTGGCTCCTAGGGCATTGCATTTCACCAAGTGAAATGCTACATTTCTACTCCTAACCCATTCTCTCTTTCTTAGTGTTTTTGTTATGCAGGTTGGAAGAAAAGAAGAAGATCCGGAGAAGATCTTAGTAATAAGATAGTCTTTTAGGAAAATAGATATTTAGTTTTAGATCATTCCTTGTAATATTTGTTGGATATGTGTTCATGGATATGTGTTGGATATATATGTGTTCATGACTATATATTGGTAACATGTGTTGGATATATATGTGTTCATGAGTATTGGTAATATGTGTTGGATATGCTATATTGGTCATATATATATATGTGTGTTTGATTTTCTGTGAAAATGAATTGATATAAGAAGAAACAGAATTAATGCCTATTTGGTCTCTTTGCCATCTGCCAACAGATGGCAAAGAGCCTGCAGCCTTTGCCGTCAGCTGGCGGACGGCAAAGGCTGCCGTTAGCCACCTAACGGACACTAACACTACTCATTTTGCCGTCCGCTTCTTTGCCGTCCGCCGCAGATGGCAAAGAGCCTTTGCCGTCCGCCGCCTAGAAGCAGACGGCAAAGTAGGTCTTTGCCGTAGCCTTCTTTGCCGGAGCCTTTTGCCGTCCGCGGCTGACGGCAAAGGTCTTTGCCGTCCGCCTTTCGAGCCTTTGCCGTCCGCCGTGGCAGACGGCAAAGTAGCTGTTTCCTGTAGTGGGAGGAGCCTGTCGCACCAGGACGCTTGCCCGCTTTGCGACCAGGAGGAGGAAACGATGAATCATATCATGTTGCACTGTGCTTTCTCCAGGAAGTTTTGGTTCCAGATATGCACGGCGTTGGGCAAGCCAGGGTGGACTCCAGGACCTGACGACACGTTGCCGGAGTGGTTGCTCAACAAGAACATAGAGGGCACACCGGGCAAGGACGTGAGATCCATCATCATACTTGCTCTCTGGGAGCTATGGAAGCATCGCAACAGGATCGTTTTTGACGGGGATTCCCCTTCGCTCGCTAGGCTAGTTCGTAGGTGCCTTACTGAGGGTAGAGCCTGGAAGACGGCGGGCCTCATAAGGACGGACATGGAGCACTTCTTCGGGCAGATTCACATGTGGGCAATGGACGAGACGTAGAGCTAGACTAGGGTACGGTGGCGAGGGTGTTTTGTAGCACCTTCGGTGGCGTGGGTGTGTTGTAACACCCTCGGTGGAGAGTCCTTGTACCCCTTTCTCTCTTTAATGCAAGATACGCATGCTATGCATATTCGAGAAAAAAAGTATACTGACCAAATCTTATTCTTACCGCCGCTACTTATGTCAACGCATGCATGCGTCCCCATGTAGATGTAGTACGAGCAACTGAGCATGAGAGAGAAAAGCAATTCTCCCATTCACGGGAGGTACCATGCATGGGAGAGTCGTTGATTTTTCTTGAAGATCTGATGCCATGCATTGATGGTTTAATGCTGCTGATACTTGCTACATCTTTCTCTGACACATGAAAGCACACTGTCCCGGCTAGGCTCCACCATCCCATACTTTTTTATTCTATTGCCAAGTTAAAATCTACTTTATCTTTTGAATCAAAAGTATAATGTATGACCCATTTGCATATATGTGTTTATGACAACGAGAACTTTAAAACTAGACCACTTTTGAATGTATTTTAACAAGTTTGAAAATTCATGTTCCAAAACATGGTGAAACACTGTAAAATTAAGAAGAATTAATTTGATACACATCGGCAGAGATTGTAACATTATGATACACAACGGAACACGGCGAGCCATAGTGTAATAGTTAGATTTTTTTTCTTTATGAAATAGAATGCAACATTATTAAAAAAATTACATGGAATTAAAACAATTGTACGAAGCAAGTTTGAAGCATGGTTATTTAGTTGTCTAAAAACTAATTTCCAAAATATATTCAATATTAGTCTTGTTTTAAAGATCTTATCGAAAAAAACAATTACGCAAACAGAATGTAAATGAGGCTGCCCCGGCCCCGACCTCGCCGGAGCTCCCCTTCCGCCTAGGGTTTCCGCGCCGCCGCCGGCCAATGGAGATACCGACCGATGGATCGATCTGACCACGTTTAAACCCTCCGAGGCCGATCGATCAAAGATTCAAAGTGAAATGTACGGGCGACAGCAGCTGACCGATGCATGCATGCATGCATGTAAACTGCGACTCACCGACCAGATCTTATCTTACCGCTGCTACTCATGTCAACGCATGCATGCAGACGCTAAAATGCATGCTACTCTAGCTAGCTAACGAGCGAGCGCACCGCACGGCACCTGGTCCTGGGGCACACATGGACATGGTGCACGCGTTCTGCCGAATTGAGCAACATGTAGACATGTAGTATGTGATGAGGTGAAGCAGAGTTGGTCGCTGCATCTGCATGCGCCGACGCCGATTGCCCTGAACTCAAGCCGGCCGTCAACGCCAGACCCCACAAACTTGCACTAGTGCAGCGATAGAGTCTTTGATTTTGTGGTGGAGTGGTGGATGATAAACCTATCTACTCCCTCAGTTCGGAATTACTTGTCGCGAAAATGGATGTATCTAAAAGTTCTAGATATATCCATTTCCGAGACAAGTAATTCCGAACGGAGGGAGTATCTATCTATCTATCCAACGCCAGCACCATCGATGATCATTAGTGCATCATTATGGATGGCATGGTGGTGCCCCGTGGTCCACCATCACGCACGCGCGGCACCAGGATGATTCATCTTGCGCTTGTATAACACTACGTACATCGCAGGAGCACGATGGTTGAGAAGAGGGCTTAATGTGTACTTAAGCTTGATGTGTACTATATCTACAGCAGCAGCAACGATTTCCCTATGTATATATCTGCACGCACGCATGCTGCAGCGGTGGGTGTGGTGTGCTGGTGCAGTGATGTGAATTACAGAATTAGGGAGTGTGTCAATTCGTTGTGGAAGTGTGGTTTTCGACCTAGTTTCTCATATAAACAGGACCAAGTTTAATTTTTATTATGAAATCACACGAACACCCTACCCTCTTGACGAGGTCCCGTCCAAAAAAAAGTTGTGCTTTTTGTAAAAAAGAATTGTAAAAGTGTGACCACGTGACTTGAGATTATACTTGAACTCTCCCGGTCTCTGCACCCGAGAATGCCCGCGGCTAAAAACTTATCGCAGAGAGACTTCATTAAAAAACTAAAACAAGTATGTTTCATATGAAGGCTTTTTGGGTTCATAGGATAGGAATATCATGGGAATAGATAAATAGAGAAAGGGATGTCATTTCATTCATAGGATAGGAAGTTTTTCATTGGGTCTAGGCTAATGTTTTTTCTTTCTTTGAAATGTGGAGGATTGGTTCCTAACATACGAAATTCATTTCTACAAACCAAAAGTTCTAAAAGATTTTTTCATACAAAATTTGTATCCTTCCAAATTTACAAAATTTCCGTAAACTAGGCCGGATTTTGCAGATAACAGGGCATGCTCTGGACGTGTCATGGCGTGCGAGTAAAATGTTTGTGCGGCAGGTCCAGCGTGACGCGTCCAACCACAAGCCGCGTGCAGGTTGAATAATTCAGAAAAACCGATCAATGGAAAAGGGAAATAAGCCTGCCCGCTTTTGAGATTCTTGAGGGGCCCCCTTTTGACCTTATTTTTGCTTGTGCAAAATGAAAAGGGCAAACTCGATCATGATCTGGTCTGAATGAAATCTACACCAGCAATTTGATAATAGGATTTTGGTGAGGTTAAACATTCGGCCTCTCTGCTGCTCCAACCCAACCAACCACCTGTGTCTCAACGGAAAACAGGGGAAATGGCGCGAGAGGGGTCTTTTATCACATGTACTACTTTAATCATCAGAAGAGAACAGGAGAACTAAATTAGTCCAAGTCTGCTAATGATGTAGTACCATTACAATATCGAAAAGTAATGCAATTTGGCAATATTAAAAGCGTGAAACCTGGCCACCTGAAACATTCCTCTGTGGCAGATCACTTGCATTCAACACCAAGCTCGGCCGGCCATGCGGGATCGGGAGGATAAGGAGGAGGAGATTAAACACAAACGGTCTTCGTTTCGTGGACTAATTGCTTTTTCAGCAACAAAAAGTTGCTCTCGAAAAGAAAAAGGTTTGGCCCTCGCGTCATCTTGTCGGACGACTAGGTTTCCCCTTCCGCTCTCATCCGAGATGGCCGGCAAGCCCGTGCAGGCACCCGTGACGGTGGGGGCAAGGATCTCGTCACTCCGCCCTCACACGGAGGACTATGGACTCAACCCCAGATCGTGTGGCGGTAGCGACTTTGCAGCAGGCGACGCTCATGGGTGGTGAAGCTGGTCGATGCGCTCGACCACGTGGGCAGTGACCAGTGAATCATCGATAGAAGTCAGTAGCAGCGCGGAGCTCCTCCTCCTTGCTGGATTTGGAGGTACTCCGCTATTATCTCTCTTGCGCCGGTCTTGGCTACTAGCGGGCTCCGTCGGAGCTAAATCCGGCAGATCCCTCGCTAGGGTATCCTAAGCTAGTCTACTTGGCATGATGGTAACAGAGACGAGGTTTCTCCCAGGTTCGGGCTCTTCAGGGTAGATAATACCCTACGTCTTGCGTTGAGGTGTGTACAAAGTATAAAATATTGATATATTGTAAGTTGTCTATCTACGAGCCCGGGCCCTGTTTTATATAGCCTACCGGGACCCTAGGTTATATGGATCCTAGTCAGCTACGTATGAGGAGGTAGAATCTTCCACGAATCCAGCTTCTTGTCTTGTACGTCAAGTTGCCTGGAATCTCTAGTTATATGTCATGGGCCACCCTATGTGACCCAGGACGAAACCGACAAAGGGGGTCCTCAGCACGGCCTACCAACCGAGAGTAGTCGTGGCGAGAGCCCCCTTAGCCGGGACATGGTCAGTAGCCCTGAACCGGTCTTCAAGCATGGCTGCACCTCGAGCCATCCATGTTGCACGTCGTTTTCTGTCGCCAGTATTGATACAGGTTCAATGAAGTGTCTTTGGAAGAGTGCATTCACGCATCCGAGCTCCAACATTGGACTGCATCCGTGCTGATGCAGAGCACCTCGGTTTCGAAAATGTTGAAGGAGTTAGGAGTATAGCCAAGACGCATGCGGGAACTGCTTCCCGCGCAGACGGCCAGTTTGGTGGAAGAACTTCCACGCTCCATCATGAAGGTTACCCAGTCTGGTTCTGACAAGCCAGACCGGTCTCATCCACAGGCCCACCTGGCCACATGGCGTCTTTGACCTGATGGTCAACGTGACGTGCAGGAGTGGGTTAGGGGCCCAGCAAGGTCATGTCCCATCAAGAGGGGTCATGTGCCTCGATCCCTACACGAGGATTAACGACAATGCCTTGATTTTCATGCATAATCGTCACTTAAGCATGGGAAAAACAAAGGAATTCGTTGCCACGTGGCAGCATTAACCTGCCGCCATTGCACATTTACCCCCTCCTAACAAAAGGAGGAGGCGATACAGGGGGAAGCTTTATGGTCAGTCCCCTCGCAGTCATCTTCTTCCTCGTGCCCTAACCTCCAAACGCTCAAGTGCTCCATAGTCCACCGCCATCAAGCATTATTCTTCGCGCATCGCAGCGCCGCACCACCACTGGAGCCATGTCTGGAGAGCGCAAGATGCAAAAGGGAGGCAAGGCGGTCAACACCGTCAAGGGCACCGTGGCGTAGCTGAAGCCGGGGGCTCCCTCCTTGACAAAGGGAAAGTCGAAGCCCTCCATCATGGTGCAAGCCCACATGTGAGCTGCGTATGGGAGGTCCCAGTCAGCCCAGATGTTTGGACTGGCCATGCATTTGTTTTAGAAAGAAGGCTTTAGATCAATCCAGTTTTGAATTAACGAAGTCATCAACTGTTCATGAATCAGAGCGTCTACAACCAGAGGCCCCCATATCCTTCATAAACGTCCGGACGGCCTGCCTGGTCACTGCCCAGAAAGCAAACTGCCACCCAACCGGACTGTGCATAGCGATGGCGAGCTGGGGCTGGGTTACAGGCAGTGTCATGAGCTTGATTTGGCGTAATCATAGGTTAGTGGATGGAGCACAGCGATCTCTCCCGCTCTTTCGTCGTGTCATGCTTTTGGACGGCAACGATTTAGGCGTGTCTAATAGGTGTGATGATATATGTTTTTGAATTATTATTTTAGGTAAATTCGAAGATAAAAATGAGAGATCTTTTTTTTCACGCGTCGAGAGGAAAATTCAAAAGAGATACTTTTTGGGCCTCTACGTCCGAGAATGCACACATTTAAAGGTGAACACAATGTTCCGACTGACTATGGTCACAAAAAAGATTGTCAAGCAAATTTCACCAAGAAAAATAAATGAAAATACTCGTTTTCGGATGGATTGGCAATTAGCAGGGCATGTGTTCATCATGCCTGAATCTGGATGTGCCGCAGCTTCCGCGTGGCTTCTCTTCTCTAAGGACGGGTATATCCATTAGCTAGATGCAGGCTGAATCGCACCATCCCAGAAGAACCTTGGAACAAAATGAAAATAATAAGCGTGTTGCTTTCGAGATTCTTTTTATACAGTATTTCTGATGAAAAGTTGAACTCATAATCTGAAATCTACGCCAGCAATTAGATAGTGGTAAGGATGGACTCTGGCGAGGTCAACAAGTCCAACGCAACCACCTGCATGTCTCTGCCGCTCAACGAAAAACAGGGGATGAGAGAGGAATCCCTTGACATTTACTCTGGCTACTTTAATAATGAAAAACAGGTTAATTAAATAGTAAAACGGAGTAGAATATGGAAAGAAATGGTGCAATATGGCAATATTAAAGGCGTGCAACATGGCCACATGCATGAAACATTCTCTCCCTGTGTGGCTTGCCTTGGACACCAAGCTCGCCGGACATGCATGGTTTTGATCAGGAAGAGGAGGAGGAGGAGAGGATGCAATGCGCAAATGGTGCGCGCTGCCTTGGCTTCACGCATGCGAGGATTGGACAGGGAATCTTCACACGGAAAATCCTATTTAGGCCCTATACAATGTAAAATTCAGCAAGAAAAAATTTCTACTCAGACAAAAATCTTACAAGTTGAGAATAATTCATTGTAAGTTCCAAAAACAACATGATTGGTTTCCAGGAGAGATGGGTTGAAGACCATATTTGGCCATGCAATGCAATCCAGGGTGGCGAGAAAGGCGTGGGCGGTCGTCGAGAGAGAATGAATAATCTGCAAGAAGCCAACAACCGGCTTGCTTTACGTGCAGTTTCCCGGAAAAGAAAGAGCCAATCAATCAAACAATCGTAGAGGAAGGGAAGTGGCCATGGCATTAGCATAGCAGCAGAGCAGTATCCACATGGATCTGTGGGTAGAGTAGGGTGCAAGCGATTCATCCATCCCATCTTTCTCTCGTCTTCTCCTGCTCTGCTCCGGCCCCAGCAGGCAACCCTACACTCCAAAATACTACTCTCTCCGTCCCAAAATTTCTGTCTTAGATTTTTCTAGATATGGACAAATCTAAGACAAGAATTTTGGATGGAGGGAGTACATCTAAGAAGCAAGCAAGGAAAAGGAGGGGAAAAAGACTAGTGCAAGAGGGAGGCATCAGGCCCAGAGCCGGATGGTCGTCGTAAAGCAGCACTGCGGTGTGATACCGATCGATCGCCGGCCAACGGAGATACCGATCGATGGATCTCACCACGTATACCCCCTCCGAGGCCGATCGATCAAATTGAAATGTATCGGCGGCGGCAGCTGACTGATGCATGCATGCATGCGTGCGTGTAAACTGCTACTCACTGACCAGATCTTGTTCTTACTGCTGCTACTCATGTCAACGCATGCATGCGGCCCCATGCATGCAAACGCAAAAATGCATGCTACCTAGCTAACGAGCGACCGCACCTGGTCCAGCTGGGATACACACACATGCATGGTGCACGTGTTTTGCCGAATTCAGCAACATGTAGTATGTGATGAGGTGAAGCAGAGTTGGTGGTCGCTGCATCTGCATCTGCATCTGCATGCGCCGACGCCGATTGCCGGCATGTAGATGTAGATGTAGATGTAGATGTAGTACGAGCAACTATACTGAGCATGAGCCCTCAACTGAAGCCGGCCGTCAACGCCACACCCCACAAATTTTGCACTACTGCACCAGTAGAGTCTTTGATTTTGTGGTGGAGTGGAGTATGATAAACTTATCTACTATCTTTCTATCCAACGCCAGCACCATCGATGATCATTAGTTCATCATTATGGATGACATGGTGGTGCCGCGTTGTCCACCATCACGCACGCGCGGCACCGTGCCCAGCTCCACGGTCGGCCCACCACGATGATTCATCTTGCGCTTGTATAACACTGCGTACGTCGCAGGAGCACCATCGTTGAGAAGAGGGCACACACAATTAAGCTTGATGTGTACGTCAGCAGCAGCAGCAACAACAACAACGATTTCCCTATATATCTGCACGCACGCACACAGGCTAACTGCAGCGGTGGTTGTGGTGGGGAATCAACACGCAGGTACATTACATACATGCATCACCCCCATCATTGCGTTGCACCGGTGACATGACACTCAGTGAGTAACCACCGCCACCACTTCCTTCCTCCCTCCTTTCTTCCTTGCTTCCATTGTGTGTGCGTGTGCGTGTGCGTAGGCGCACAAGCCACAGGAGCCTTTTCAAGTACACACTTCCACATCCACTTCCATCCATCCACATATATGTTTTTTCCTGTTCCGAAAACATCCATATATATCCCTAGCAAAAAAAAAAGAAAACACCACATATATATGCTGCAACACTTGATGATGTCCGTGTTGTGGTTTCTCTTGTCCTTTGCCCAAGGAAAGTACTCCCTCCGCCGCTTGAAAAAACATCTTACATTACATTATGGGATGGAGGGAGTACATTTTAGCATCGGTAATCCACGTCTGAGCAGAGGCTAATATCAAAACTCATGCGACATGTCGTCCAAGGCCTCAAGTTAGTACTAATATGTGGGTGCCGCATAAATTGTCCATAAATAGAAAAACTATATGACAGATTTTTCTCGATCGCACCTCTATGCATGAGATGGTGGTATTTGCCTATTGGCCAAGGTTGTGTCTGAGAGCATTTTCAGTCGCAATGGTCAAATCCCCCCCCCCCCCCCCCCCCCCAATTGTCCATGGACATGTCCGCGCACAACAAAGGGTCGATCCTCATTTTTCCCACCACGCAACGCCGCTTCATTTGTCCTATCCCAAATCGTACAAAATCATGCAACGTCGATCACATACATTTGATAACATACGTTCAACATAGTTCATATATATTAGAACGACAACAACATACTTCATACATTCATACTAAGACTAGGCTAGGTGAAAAGCATCATCGGTCTTTGCCGTAGTAGAGATATTGAAGATGGCGTAGGGGTTGTTGCCAGAGTCAGAGGAGATGTCGGAAAGCATGGGGTCATCCAAGTCATGTAGGCCGGCGAGGGACTGAACGGAATGGGCTTGCTCCTTGGCGACGACACGAGCACGGGCTTGGTCCTCGGCCTTCTTCTCTACATCGCAGTGCGAAACTTCGATGCCTATGCCAGGAACTTTGCATTGATCCGATGCCGGGGGCCCACATCCAACTCCTTCATGCCGAGGGAGCATTGGTTGATGTCGCGGACCATCGGGTCATTGTCGTCGTCTGACGGCACCACCACGGGAGCGGACGCGGTGCCACGTGCCAGACAGGATGATTGGCCATCGTACTGGAAAAGAAACACTCTATTTCTCTCTTAATTAATGGATGATGCAAAGATGTTGCCTCCATTTCAAAAAAATAAAATAAAATAACATCCGATAATACCTCTTACTCCCTCGGTTCAGAAATATAAGATGGTCTAACTTTTTCGTAAATCAGATGTATATAGACACGTTTTAGTATATTTGTTCACTCATTTGTGTCTGTATATAGTTTATATTGAAATATACAAAACATATTATATTTGTGAACGGAGGGAGTACCATGCAGCGACGCGAACACCATTTGTTACAAACCTCAGCAAAACACCATCATCAAGTCATCATCTATGTAAGACTAAAGGAGAGTTATATACACAAGCACAGGTCAATGTAACGTGCCAACTCTGGGAACAAGAAGAAGCAGCAGCAGATTGTGTGTGCGTCTCACCAACCAGATCATAACTGTGCAGCAGCAGCAGCAGCAAGGATAGTTGGTGACCCCACTGTTGCAGGATCGGCGGTGTCACGGCGACGACGGACAGACACGAATATATTCTCTTCTTCTCGAGGCAGTGCAGCACGACACTCTCTACAGCTGCCGGCCTCCGTCTCCATCTTGGGCTTCTCTGGCTGGCTGGGTGCTACACAGTCTTGGACCTCACTCACGGTTGCTCGCTCGAGCAGAGTGAGGTGGATTATGAATTTATGATGCATGGCAATGGAGAATTATATATGGATCAGTTGATGCAGGCGGTGGTTGCGGCGCCGGGGTCCATGGCGATCTCGAGCTGGCGGAGGGAGAGGGAGGATGGCAGCGAGAAGGCGCCGGCCATGCCCACGCCCACCTTGTTGATCCCGTCCCAGCCGATGTGCCCGACGTGCTGCACGTCCGTGGGGTACCCGATCACGATCTCCCGCTCCTCGTCGTCGTCCTCCTCCTCGCCGTCGTACGCCGCGAAGAAGGTCTTGATTCCCCTGAGCAGCCGCTGCACCCCCGCCGTGAGGACCCCTGACGCCGCCGCCGCGGTTCTCGTCTTCTCCTCGCTGCTTTCTTCTCCGGCGCCTCTGTCTGAAATGGACCACCGATTGGTTGCTGCTGTTATTACGTATGTAGTGCCTGTGGCATCGGATCGTGATACGAATTATGTATGCTCAGAGACTAGTTACTTACCCAGTGTGGTGGCCGCCATGGTTGTGGTGGTGGTGGAGGAGGAGGAGGGGTTGTCGGCCTGGTTTGCTGGCTGTGGCGGCTGCGGCTTCTTGTGGAGCGGGTCGGCGACGGCTACGGCAGACTGCGACATGCAGCCGATGGAGAAGGGGAAGCCGGCGCCGCCGCGGCGGTCCTTCATCGGAGCCGGAGCTGGAGATTGATGCGAACACTACGGAGGGCACAGAGGGTTTGACGAGGAGGAGAAAGAAAGATGCAGAATTGAGTTGCGTTCTTGGCTCGGCGTGTCTTATAGGCGGTGCACGGGGAACAAGGGAAAGCATGGCAAGGTTTGGTGAGAGAGAGAGAGAGAGAGACAGAAAGCAGAGAGAGGGAGGGAGACAGGGCATCATCAAATAGGTTAGTTTTGGTAGCATGGTATCGTGGAGATCAATCAGGGACGATCTTCGTGGACTAATTGCTTTTTCCCCATGGTGTGTTTCCTTTCTCTTGTTGCTGCCTGCTGGTGATGGGGCTGGGACGTGCACATCAGTTGCGTTAAAATTCCTTCCAAAAGGGTCGGGCATGCTGGGTGAGCTCGATTTGGCGCCATCGTTTCGCTAGTGGATGCAGCACACAGAGATATCTCCTTTGCTCTTCTTGTCGTGTCATGCTTTTGGCCTCTTTAGTCTGGACTTGTCATGCCGCGCATGCAGGTTGAATAATTCAGAAAAATCTATGGACGGGAAGAGAAAATGAAAAGTGCAACCTCGATCGTTATCTCATCTGAATGAAATCTACACCAGCAATCTGATAATAGGGAGGATTTTGGTGAGGCTAACGAGTGGCCCCTCTACTGCTCCAAGTCTCCAACCCAACCACCTGCGTATGTAATGTATACGCTGTTCAAGGAAAAACAGGGGAAAAGGGCCCAAGCAAGAGAGGGGTCGTTCACATGTACTTTAATCATCAAAAGAATTAAATTAGACCAAGGATGTCAATGAAGTAGTAGTACTACAAAGTACAATATCGAAAAGGTGCAACGATTTGGCAATATTAAAAGGATGCAACATGGCCATGAAACATTCTCTCCTTGGTGGATCACCTGCCTTGAACCCCAACCAATCTACGTGGAGATTAATCAGGAATGATCTCTGTGGACTAATCAACTGCCTTATTCCTCAGGATTTTCCTTGGTTTTTTTGTTGGGGCTGGGACGTGCGTTCAAAGTTGCTCTCGAGAGGAAGCTATGGCGCGAAATGCATGGCGATGGCGAGCGAGGGCAGGGTTATAGTGAGTGGAGTACCGTGAGCTTGATTTGGCGCCATCATGGGCTAGTGGATGGAGCACATCTATCTCTCTCGCTCTACTGTCGCGTCATGCTTTTGGGCAAGGAACGATTTAGGCGTGTCTGAGTTAAAAAGAAACGGTGGGAAAGGGTGATTATATTTGCTAGCAATAGAGATACAGTTAGAGTTTACGGCAATTCAAACAAATTTTGGTATTTTTTGAATTTTGGCAATATCGAAAAGATGCCATACTGCCGTTTTAATCTGTTCTCTGCATCTACATAGCTATGCTAAGCCATGACTCGTCTGCAAAGTCGACAGAGGAAGTAGTTGTTGGGATATATGTTTCGAATTTTGGTATTTTTAGGAGAATTTAAATTATGGTTTTTTTATTTTGATGAAGGGGGATGCTTTTCAGTCTTTGCATCGGAGCATGCACATATTCACAAGGTTCCAACTAAATTCCCCGCAGAAAAAAAGGTTCCAACCAAATATCACAAAAAGAATTCAAACAACAAGAAGAGGATAATAAAATTAAAAACACCTTTTTCAGATTGATTGCCCGTTAGCAGCGTATGTGTTCTCCCCCCCTAAAAAAGAAGCAGCAGGGCATGTGTTGATGCCTGGATGTGCCGCAGCTTAGGGGTGCAGGCTGGCATCCCGCATAAGCATGATATTAGTTCAATGAGCTAAATCTGGCCGGAAAAATTAAAACTAACCTGAGATATTTTGACTTGAAAGTGCCGCTCTGCATCCCTGCGCAGCTTCAGCGTGGCTTCCCTAAGGACGCGTACAACCGTTAGTCGGCTGCAGGTTGAATAACCCGTACGCAGCATCCTAGAAAAATCCAGGGAACCAAACTGAAATGATAAGCTTGTTGCTTTTGAGATTCTTTCTACGACCAGGCATCCACTTTAGATTCTTTTTGTATTTCTGAAAAGCCGAACACATAATCTGAAATCTACGCCAGCAATTTTATACTACTGCTCAACAACGGAAACACAGGGGAAAAGGCGAGTGAGAGAGGAATCTCCTCAGATGTAGTACTACTTTAATCAGGGGGGAAACAGGGGAATTATATTCAACAGAGTAGAATATGGAATGGAATGCAATATGGCAATTAATATTAAAGACGTGCAACATGGCCACATGCATGAAACATTATTCTCTCCCTGTGCGGCTTGCTCGATCCACTTGCCTTGGACACCAAGCTCGCTCGCCGGAAGAGAAGAGGATGCAGTGCAAAAATGGTGTTGTCGGCCGGCCGGCTGAAGCAGTGGTGCGCGCTGCCTTGGCTTCACGCATGCGAGAATTGGACAGGGAATCTTCACACTGAAAATGCGATCGCGGACCTACAATTTATTTTCTGAAATTTGCCCCCAAAATGTACTTTCGAACAGATTCATACAGCTTGAAATTTATCCTTGTAGGTTTCGAGAAACAACATGATAATTTGTACGCACCAAATTGGGATAAAGTGACTGTTAGAATTAGAGATATATTGTAATCTCAACTGTTTATCTTCTCTCTCTCCCGTAACAACTCCTATCTCTATACCCCGCAAAAAATAAACTCCTATCTCTATCCCCTTGTAACGAACCTGAATCCTAGCGATCGGGCTTGACTTGTAAGCCACGGCAAGGGCTCTTCTTGCCATCGATCAATATAAACACACGCGGCTCTCTACAGAGAGTAGGAATGCTTCCATCTGACATGGTATATACAGAGCCATCCTCTTCCCATCTATCTAGCCAAAGCTCCATCGATCACCAAATCAGATCGCCATGTCCTCCTCGGCTCCCGTCGCCCTCAACCTCGGAGCGCCACCTGCCGAGAAGCTTACCAAGGGGAACTTTCTCCTATGGAAGGCTCAAGTGATGCCGGGCCTGCGAGGAGCGCAGGTCACCGGCCTCCTGGATGGAACCGATGTAGCGCCCCCGAAGACGGTGGAGCAGCAGCAGTCGGACAAGACGACGGTCATGGTGCCCAATCCACTTTATGCGCCATGGCTGTCCAGAGATCAGCAAGTCCTCAGCCACCTCCTGAACTCTCTGTCAAAGGAAATCGTCGCCCAAGTTGTGAGTAAAGAAAATACCTTTGATTTATGGACTGCCATCACCACTATGTTTGCTTTGCAGTCTCAATCTCGAATCACGAATTTGAGAATTGCTATCACCACCACCAAGAAGGCTCCATGTCAAGCACCTCCTACATCGCCCGGATGAAAAATCTGGGGGATGAACTTGCTGCAGCAGGCCGGCCTGTCTTTGATCCAGAGATGGTGGACTATGTCCTTGCTGGTCTCGATCGGGACTATGATCCGGTCGTAGCGGCGATTGGCGTCATCAAATCCTCCATCACTGTCGACGAACTCTTCGCCCAGATCGCCGCCTTCGATCAACGGTGGAGATGCTAGGTGACGGTCCAGAAGCTGGCTTCAACACCTCCGCAAACATGGTGTACATGCAGCGTGGTCAGCCTGGTGGCAGAGGGCGCGTGCGCGACAACAGAGGCCGCGGCCGAGGGAGATGCTCGCCCTCCTCCTCTTCTTCAAGCGGCGGAAACAGGAGAGGCGGTCGTCCCCAACAAGCGCAGCAGCAACGTCCACAGCACCGGGACTATCCCGAGTGCCAGATATGCCTCAAGCATCACCGCGGGGGCGTCCGTGAGTGTTGGGATCGCTATGAGGAAGATGAGTATGAAGAAAAGGAGGCAAATGTCGTCACCGACTCCTACGGCGACACAAATTGGTATGCGGATTCCGGTGCCACTAATCATATTACAGGGGAACTTGACAAGCTGACAATCAGAGACAAGTACCGTGGACATGACCAAGTGCACACTGCAAGTGGTTCTGGTATGAAAATCACTCACGTTGGTAGTTCAATTGTTAAAACCCCCATGAAAAACTTGCATCTTAAAAGAGTTCTATATGTGCCCACAACATCAAAGAACCTCCTTTCTATTCATAGATTTACCCTTGATAATCGTGTTCTTATTGAATTCCATCCATATTTCTTTTTGGTAAAGGACTTGGACACGAGGAGAATACTTCTTAGGGGCAAATGCGTGGGAGGTCTCTACCCGCTCATATCTTCATCGACACCATCAAATAAACAGGCTTTCGTTGTTGTCAAGCCTTCATCATCAAAGTGGCAAAGTAGACTAGGTCATCCTTGTCAGTTATGTTAAATTTGTTCTTAGCAAGAATAAGCTTCCGTACTCTCATGAGTCCAGTATTGAGTCTGTTTGTGATCCATGTCAACAAGCTAAAAGTCATCAGTTGCCATATCCCATATCTACCAGTATTTCCACTGCACCATTGCAACTTGTGTTTTCAGATGTGTGGGGGCCAGCCCCCATCTCCGTTGGTCGACACTCATATTATGTTAATTTCATTGACGACTATAGAAAATTTACATGGATCAACCTCCTCAAGAAACGATCCGAAGTATTTCAAGTTTTCAAGAACTTCCAAAATCTTGTTGAGCGCAAACTAAACACTAAAATCATCGCCATGCAAACCGACTGGGGAGGTGAATATAGAAAACAAAATTCCTGTTTTCAAGAACTTGGCGTTTCACATCATGTGCATGTCCTCATGCACATCAACAGAATGGCTCCGCTGGAAGGAAGTATCGCCATGTTGTTGAAGTAGGGCTATCTCTACTAGCAAATTCATCCATGCCACTAAAATTCTGGAATGAAGCCTGTTGGGGAACGTAGTATTTCAAAAAAATTCCTACGATCACGCAAGATCTATCCAGGAGAAGCATAGCAATGAGCGGGAAGAGTGTGTCCACGTACCCTCGTAGACCGAAAGCGGAGGCATTTAGTAACGCGGTTGATGTAGTCGAACGTCTTCGCGATCCAACCGATCAAGTATCGAACACACGCCACCTCCGCGATCTGCACATGTTCAGCTCGGTGACGTCCCTCGAACTCTAGATCCAGCTGAGGCCAGGGGAGAGTTCCGTCAGCACAACGGCGTGGTGACGGTGATGATGAAGTTACCGGCGCAGGGCTTCGCATAAGCACTACGACGATATGACCGACGTGTAAAACTGCGGCGGGGGGCACCACACACGGCTAAGAGATTGTCTTGTGTGTCTATGGGGTGCCCCCCTCCCACGTATATAAAGGAGGGGAGGAGGGGGCCGGCCGGCCACAAGGGGCGTGCCCAAGGGGGAAATCTTACTCCAAGTAGGAATAGGTTCCCCCCTTTCCTAGTCCAACTAGGAGAAGAAGGAAGGAGAGGGAGAGGGAGAGGGAAAGAGCGGTCGCGCCCCCTCCCCTAGTCCTATTCGGACTCCCCTTGGGGGGCGCGCGCCACCTCTTGGCTGCGGCCCTCTCTCCCCTAAGGCCCATAACTTCTGGGGGGGGGGGGTTCCGGTAACCCTCCGGCACTCCGGTTTTATCCGAAATTCTCCGGAACACTTCCGGTGTCCGAATAACATGGTCCAATATATCAATCTTTATGTCTCGACCATTTCGAGACTCCTTGTCATGTCCGTGATCTCATCCGGGACTTCGAACAACCTTTGGTACATCAGATCACATAAACTCATAATACTAATCGTCATCGAACGTTAAGCGTGCGGACCCTACGGGTTTGAGAACTATGTAGACATGACCGAAACACATCTCCGGTCAATAACCAACAGTGGAACCTGGATGCTCATATTGGCTCCTACATATTCTATGAAGATCTTTATCGATCAAACGGCATAACAACATACGTTGTTCCCTTTGTCATCGGTATGTTACTTGCCGGAGATTCGATCGTCGGTATCATCATACCTTGTTCAATCTCGTTACCGGCAAGTCTCTTTACTCGTTTTGTAATGCATCATCCCATAAATAACTCATTTATCACATTGCTTGCAAGGCTTATAGTGATGTGCATTACCGAGAGGGCCCAGAGATACCTCTCCGACAATCGGAGTGACAAATCCTAATCTCGATCTATGCCAACTCGACAAACACCATCGGAGACACCTTCAGAGCATCTTTATAATCACCCAGTTACGTTGTGACGTTTGATAGCACACTAAGTGTTCCTCTGGTATTCGAGAGTTACATAATCTCATAGTCATAGGAACATGTATAAGTCATGAAGAAAACAATAGAAATAAACTAAACGATCATAGTGCTAAGCTAACGGATGGGTCTTGTCCATCACATCATTCTCTAATGATGTGAGAATGATGTGATGAAATTCATCAAATGACAACACATGTCTATGGCTAGGAAACTTAACCATCTTTGATTAACGAGCTAGTCTATTAGAGGCATACTAGGGACACTCTGTTTGTCTATGTATTCACACATGTACTTAGTTTCCGGTTAATACAATTCTAGCATGAATAATAAACATTTATCGTGATATAAGGAAATATAAATAACAACTTTATTATTGCCTCTAGGGCATATTTCTTTCAGTCTCCCACTTGCACTAGAGTCAATAAGCTAGATTACATAGTAATGATTCTAACACCCATGGAGTCTTGGTGCTGATCATGTTTTGCTCGTGAGAGAGGCTTAGTCAACGGGTTTGCAACATTCAGATCCATATGTATCTTGCAAATTTCTATGTCTCCCTCCTTGACTTGATCGCGGATGGAATTGAAGCGTCTCTTGATGTGTTTGGTTCTCTTGTGAAATCTGGATTCCTTTGCCAAGGCAATTGCACCAATATTGTCACAAAAGATTTTCATTGGACCTGATGCACTAGGTATGACACCTAGATCGGATATGAACTCCTTCATCCAGACTCCTTCATTTGCTTATTCCGAAGCAGCTATGTACTTCGCTTCACACGTAGATCCCGCCACGACGCTCTGTTTAGAACTGCACCAACTGACAGCTCCACCATTCAATATAAACACGTATCCGGTTTGTGACTTAGAGTCATCCGGATCAGTGTCAAAGCTTGCATCAACGTAACCATTTACGACGAGCTCTTTATCACCTCCATAAACGAGAAACATATCCTTAGTCCTTTTCAGGTATTTCAGGATGTTCTTGAGCGTTGTCTAGTGATCTACTCCGGGATTACTTTGGTACCTCCCTGCTAAACTAATAGCAAGGCACACATCAGGTCTGGTACACAGGATTGCATACATGATAGAACCTATGGCTAAAGCATAGGGAATGACTTCCATTTTCTCTCTATCTTCTGCAGTTTTCGGGCATTGAGTCTGACTCAACTTCACACCTTGTAACATAGGCAAGAACCCTGTCTTTGCTTGATCGATTTTGAACTTCTTCAAAACTTTATCAAGGTATGTGCTTTGTGAAAGTCCAATTAAGCGTCTTGATCTATCTCTATAGATCTTGATGCCCAATATATAAGCAGCTTCACCGAGGTATTTCATTGAAAAACTCTTATTCAAGTATCCTTTTATGCTATGCAGAAATTCTATATCATTTCCAATCAATAATATGTCATCCACATATAATATTAGAAATGCAACAGAGCTCCCACTCACTTTCTTGTAAATACAGGCTTCTCCAAAAGTCTGTATAAAACCATATGCTTTGATCACACTATCAAAACGTTTATTCCAACTCCGAGAAGCTTGCACCAGTCCATAAATGGATCGCTGGAGCTTGCACACTTTGTTAGCATCCTTTGGATCGATAAAACCTTCTGCTGCATCATATACAACTCTTCTTCCAGAAATCCATTCAGGAATGCAGTTTTGACATCCATTTGCTAAATTGCATAATCATAAAATGCGGCAATTGCTAACATGATTCGGACGGACTTAAGCATCACTACGGGTGAGAAAGTCTCATCGTAGTCAACTCCTTGAACTTGTCGAAAACCTTTCATAACAAGTCGAGCTTTGTAGACAGTAACATTACCGTCAGCGTCAGTCTTCTTCTTGAAGATCCATTTATTCTCTATGGCTTACCGTTCATCGGGCAAGTCAACCAAAGTCCACACTTTGTTCTCATACATGGATCCCATCTCAGATTTCATGGCCTCAGGCCATTTCGCGGAATCTGGGCTCATCCGCTTCCTCATAGTTTGTAGCTTCGTCATGGTCAAGTAACATGACTTCCAGAACAGGATTGCCGTACCACTTTGGTACGGATCTTACTCTGGATGAACTACGAGGTTCAGTAGTAACTTGGTCTGAAGTTTCATGATCATCATCATCAGCTTCCTCACTAATTGGTGTAGGAATCACTGGAACTGATTTCTGTGATGGACTACTTTCCAATAAGGAAGCAGGTACCATTACCTCATCAAGTTCTACTTTCCTCTCACTCACTTTTTTCGAGAGAAACTCCTACTCTAGAAAGGATCCATTCTTAGCAACGAAAGTCTTACCTTCGGATCTGTGATAGAAGGTGTACCCAACAGTTTCCGTTGGGTATCCTATGAAGACACATTTCTCTGATTTGGGTTCGAGCTTATCAGGTTGAAGCTTTTTCACAAAAGCATCGCAGCCCCAAACTTTAAGAAACGACAACTTGGGTTTCTTGCCAAACCACAGTTCATATGGTGTCGTCTCGACGGATTTAGATGGTGCCCTATTTAACATGAATGCAGCCGTCTCTAAAGCATAACCCCAAAACGATAGGGGTAAATCAGTAAAAGACATCATAGATCGCACCATATCTAATAAAGTACGGTTACGACGTTCGGACACACCGTTACGCTATGGTGTTCCGGGTGGCGTGAGTTGCGAAACTATTCCGCATTGTTTCAAATGAAGACCAAACTCGTAACTCAAATATTCACCTCCACGATCAGATCGTAGAAACTTTATTTTCTTGTTACGATGATTTTCCACTTCACTCTGAAATTCTTTGAACTTTTCAAATGTTTAAGGCTTATATTTCATCAAGTGGATATACCCATATCCGCTCAAATCATCTGTGAAGGTAAGAAAATAATGATACCTGCCGCGAGCCTCAACACTCATCGGACCGCATACATCAGTATGTATTATTTCCAACAAGTCTGTTGCTCGCTCCATTGTTCCGAAGAACAGAGCCTTAGTCATCTTGCCCATGAGGCATGATTCGCAAGTATCAAGTGATTCCAAAAGCCCATCAGCATGAAATTTTTTCATGCGCTTTACACCAATATGACCTAAACGGCAGTGCCACAAATAAGTTGCACTATCATTATTAAACTTATATCTTTTGGCTTCAATACTATGAATATGTGTGTCACTACTATCAAGATTTAGTAAAAATAGACCACTCATCAAGGGTGCATGACCATTAAAGATATTACTCATATAAATAGAACAACCATTATTCTCTAATTTAAATGAATAACCGTCTCGCATCAAACAAGATCCAGATATAATGTTCATGCTTAACGCTAGCACCAAATAACAATTATTCAGGTCTAAAACTAATCCCGAAGGTAGATGGAGAGGTAGCATGCCGACGACGATCACATCGACTTTGGAACCATTTCCCACGCGCATCGTCACCTCGTCCTTAGCCAATCTTCGCTTAATCCGTAGCCCCTGTTTCGAGTTGCAAATATGAGCAACAGAACCAGTATCAAATACCCAGGCGCTACTACGAGCATTAGTAAGGTACACATCAATAACATGTATATCAAATATACCTTTCACTTTGCAATCCTTCTTATCCGCCAAATACTTGGGGCAGTTCCGTTTCCAGTGACCAGCCCCTTTGCAGTAGAAGCACTCAGTCTCAGGCTTAGGTCCAGACTTGGGCTCCTTTACTTGGGCAGCAACTTGTTTGCCGTTCTTCTGGAAGTTCCCCTTCTTCCCTTTGCCCTTTATCTTGAAACTAGTGGTCTTGTTGACCATCAACACTTGATGCTCCTTCTTGATTTCTACCTCCGCAGCCTTTAGCATTGCGAAGAGCTCGGGAATTGTCTTATCCATCCCTTGCATATTATAGTTCATAACGAAGCTTTTGTAGCTTGGTGGCAGTGATTGAAGAACTCTGTCAATGACACTATCAACCGGAAGATTATGATACCCAGACATTTTGAGTATATGTTCACTGACAGAACTATTCTCCTCCATTTTGCAGCTGTAGAACTTATTGGAGACTTCATATCTCTCAATCTGGGCATTTGCTTGAAATATTAACTTCAACTCTTGGAACATCTCATATGCTCCATGACGTTCAAAACGTCGTTGAAGTCCCGATTCTAAGCCGTAAAGCATGGCACACTGAACTATTGACTAGTCATAAATTTTGCTCTGCCAGACGATCTTAATGTCATCAGCAGCAGGCCTGGCACCT
This sequence comes from Aegilops tauschii subsp. strangulata, assembly GCF_002575655.3. Classification (NCBI taxonomy): domain Eukaryota; kingdom Viridiplantae; phylum Streptophyta; class Magnoliopsida; order Poales; family Poaceae; genus Aegilops; species Aegilops tauschii. Next base: position 565,934,968 of record NC_053039.3, on the reverse strand, counting down.
AGCGGTGCTTCCAGGACGTAATTCTTCTGTGCAGCAATGAGGATAATCCCCAAGTTACGGACCCAGTCCGTGTAGTTGCTACCATCATCTTTTAACTTAGCTTTCTCTAGGAACGCATTAAAATTCAACGGAACAGTAGCACGGGCCATTTATCTACAACAACATAGACATGCAAAACACTATCAGGTACTAAGTTCATGATAAATTAAAGTTCAATTAATCATATTAATTAAGAACTCCCACTTAGATAGACATCCCTCTAATCATCTAAGTGATCACGTGATCCATATCAACTAAACCATGTCCGATCATCACGTGAGATGGAGTAGTTTTCAATGGTGAACATCACTATGTTGATCATATCTACTATATGATTCACGCTCGACCTTTCGGTCTCAGTGTTCTGAGGCCATATCTGCATATGCTGGGCTCGTCAAGTTTAACCCGAGTATTCTGCGTGTGCAAAACTGGCTTGCACCCGTTGTATGTGAACGTAGAGCTTATCACGCCCAATCATCACGTGGTGTCTCGGCACGACGAACTGTCGCAACGGTGCATACTCAGGGAGAACACTTGTACCTTGAAATTTAGTGAGAGATCATCTTATAATGCTACCGCCATACTAAGGAAAATAAGATGCATAAAGGATAAACATCACATGCAATCAATATAAATGATATGATATGGCCATCATCTTCTTGTGCCTTTGATTTCCATCTCCAAAGCACCGTCATGATCACCATCATCACCTACTTGACACCTTGATCTCCATCGAAGCATCGTTGTCGTCTCGCCAACTATTGCTACTACGACTATCGCTACCGCTTAGTGATAAAGTAAAGCAATTGCATGGCAATTGCATTTCATACAATAAAGCAACAACCATATTGCTCCTGCCAGTTGCCGATAACTGTTACAAAACATGATCATCTCATACAACAATGTATATATCATCACGTCTTGACCATATCACATCACAGCAAGCCCTGCAAAAACAAGTTAGACGTCCTCTACTTTGTTGTTGCAAGTTTTACGTGGCTGCTACGGGCTTCTAGCAAGAACCGTTCTTACCTACGCATCAAAAACCACAATGATTTTTCGGCAAGTGTGTTGTTTTAACCTTCAACAAGGACCGGACGTAGTCACACTCGATTCAACTAAAGTTGGAGAAACAGACACCCGCTAGCCACCTGTATGCGAAGCACGGCGGTAGAACTAGTCTCATGAACGCGGTCATGTAATGTCGGTCTGGGCCGCTTCATCCAACAATACCGCCGAATCAAAGTATGACATGCTGGTAAGCAGTATGACTATTATCGCCCACAACTCTTTGTGTTCTACTCGTGCATATAACATCTATGCATAGACCTGGCTCGGATGCCACTGTTGGGAATGTCGTATTTCAAAAAAAATCCTAGGATCACGCAAGATCTATCTAGGAGAAGTAGAGCAAAGAGCGGGAAGAGTGTGTCCACGTACCCTCCTAGACCGAAAGCGGAAGCGTTTAGTAACGCGGTTGATGTAGTCTAACGTCTTCGCGATCCAACCAATCAAGTACCGAACGCACGGCACCTCCGCGATCTGCACACGTTCAGCTCGGTGACGTCCCTCAAACTCTAGATCCAGCTGAGGACGAGGGAGAGTTCCATCAGCACAACGGCGTGGTGACGGTGATGATGAAGTTACCGGCGCAGGGCTTCATCTAAGCACTACGACGATATGACCGAGGTGTAAAACTGTGGAAGGGGGCACCGCACATGGCTAAGAGATTGTCTTGCGTGTCTATGGGGTGCCCCCCTCCCCCGTATATAAAGGAGGGGAGAAGGGGGCCGGCCGGCCACAAGGGGCGCGCCCAAGGGGGGGAATCCTACTCCAAGTAGGAATAGGATCCCCCCCTTTCCTACTCCAACTAGGAGAAGAAGGAAGGAGAGGGAGAGCGAGAGGGAAAGTGTGACGCCCCCGATTCAATCATACACTAATCATGCACGCAAATGTGTACGATCAAGATCAGGGACTCACGGGAAGATATCACAACACAACTCTAAACACAAATAAGTCATACAAGCATCATAATACAAGCCAGGGGCCTCGAGGGCTCGAATACAATTGCTCGATCATAGAAGAGTCAGCGGAAGCAACAATATCTGAGTACGGACATAAGTTAAACAGGTTGCCATAAGATCCTAGCACAAACTGGGATACATATCGAAAGAGGCGCAGGCCTCCTGCGTCAGCGGCCTTCACGTAGTAGTAGGCACCTCCGGTGTAGAAGGAGTCGTCGTCGACGGTGGCGCCTGGCTCCAGGGCTCCAGCATCTGGTTGCGACAACCAGGTAGAAAGGAAAAGGGGAAAAGGGGGAGCAAAGCAATCATGAGTACTCATCCAAAGTACTCGCAAGCAAGGATCTACACTACATATGCATGGATATCTGTGTAAAGGGGCAATATTGGTGGACTGAACTGCAGAATGCCAGAATAAGAGGGGGATAGCTAGTCCCGTCGAAGACTACACTTGTGGCAGCCTCCATCTTGCGGCATGTAGAAGAGAGTAGATGGTAAGTTCAGCAAGTATCATCGCATAGCATAATCCTACCCGGCGATCCCCTCCTCGTCGCCCTGTGAGAGAGTGATCACCGGGTTGTATCTGGCACTTGAAAGGGTGTGTTTTATTAAGTATCTGGTTCTAGTTGTCATAAGGTCAAGGTACAACTCCGGGTCGTCCTGTTACCGAGGATCACGGCTATTCGAATAGATAAACTTCCCTGCAGGGGTGCACCACATTACCCAACACGCTCGATCCCTCTGGCCGGACACACTTTGCTGGGTCATGCCCGGCCTCGGAAGATCAACACGTCGCAGCCCTACCTAGGCACAACAGAGAGGTCAACACGCCGGTCTAAATCCTATGGCGCATGGGTCTGGGCCCATCGCCCATTGCACACCTGCATGTTGCGAGGGCGGCTGGAAGCAGACCTAGCCTCCCTAATACAAGAGCAGGCGTTCCAATCCAATCCGGCGCGCGCCGCTCAGTCGCTGACGTCAAGAAGGCTTCGGCTGATACCACGACGTCGAGTGTGTTGGCGCATAAGCCATATCCCCGCCGTGGTGACCGGTGTCGGGCGTGCCAGTCCGGTCCGTGGCCGCGTCGAGCTCATGTTTGGGCATAGTCTGACCTTGGTCTGGCCATGGTCCGACTAGTGTATGGCTTGTGTGCGTGTGTGTGTGTGGCGCGGGGCGTGCATTGTGTGCGCACCTGTTGCGTGGGTAGTTGGCGATAGTGGCGGGGGTGACCGCGGCGTTCTGTTGGAGCTCGGCCGTGTTGATCGCGTTGGTGCGCGACGGGTGCGTGAGCCAGGGCGTGTGGAGCATGCGGGCGTGGAGGAGTGGGGAGCGCGGTGTCGTGTGGGCGCGCCCGTGTATAAAGCTCCACCCCGCGTACTGTTGTTTGCGTGGAGCTCGAGTTCGTGCTCGAGGAAGACGCCGTTCGTGCGGCAGGCGTTCGTGCGCCGGAACCACCGTGTCTTGTGGCTCCCTCCTTTCTTCTTCCTCTGATCGTTCTAGCGAGAGTACAGAGAGAGAGAGAGAGAGTTCCGGTGAGAGGGAGGGCTAGGGCTAGACACCCAACACTTGGCATCAGAGCTACAGGTTTGCGGCTGTGGCGCGCGGTGGCGTCCGCGGCGAGCGCGTCGGACATGGAGGCTGTAGCACGTGGCGACCATGACGCGCGGCGACTCCATGGTGGTGCGGACTGATGTTGTGCACGCGAAGAGCACGACATCGCGGAGACGAGGAGGTCGCGGAGGAGCTGTGTGGTGGCGCAGAAGTCGCGGCGGCTCGGCGCGACAACCGTGGGGGCACGGAAATGCGACGCAACGGCGCACGGGACTGCGGGCTGCTGCAGCGGCAGTGGGCGTCGGCTCGTGCTGGAGGCGCAGAGGAGACGACGACGACGACGAGTCAGGTGATGTCATGGCTTAGGGGGTGATTGTTGGCGCATAAGCCATATCCCCGCCGTGGTGACCGGTGTCGGGCGTGCCAGTCCAGTCCGTGGCCGCGTCGAGCTCATGTTTGGGCATAGTCTGACCTTGGTCTGGCCATGGTCCAACTAGTGTATGGCTTGTGTGCGTGCGTGTGTGTGTGGCGCGGGGTGTGCGTCTGTGTGCGCACATGTTGCGTGGGTAGTTGGCGATAGTGGCAGGGGTGGCCGCAGCGTTCTGTTGGAGCCCGGCCGCGTTGATCGCGTTGGTGCGCGACGGGTGCGTGAGCGAGGGCGTGCCGAGCATGCGGGCGTGGAGGAGTGGGGAGCGCGGCGTCATGTGGGCGCGCCCGTGTATAAAGCTCCTCCCCGCGTACTATTCTTTGCGTGCGGCTCGAGTTCGTGCTCGAGGAAGACGTCGTTCGTGCGGCAGGCGTTCGTGCGCCGGAACCACCGTGTCTTGTGTCTCCCTCCTTTCTTCTTCCTCTGATCGTTCTAGCGATAGTACAGAGAGAGAGAGAGAGAGAGTTCCGGTGAGAGGGAGGGCTAGGGCAAGACACCCAAGAGAGTGCCCATAACTGTTCCCGCGTAGTTGGTTAGTGCGTATAGGCCAGTGGCCAGACTCAGATCAAATACCAAGATCTCGTTAAGCGTGTTAATTGATGTAACCACGGACGCCGGCCAGGGCCAGGCCCACCTCTCTCCTAGGTGGTCTCAACCCGCCCTGTCGCTCCGCCACAAAGTAACAGTCGGGGGCCGTCGGGAACTCAGGCCCACCACTACCTGGATGGAGCCACCTGTCCTTTCAGCCCCCACAACGGAATCACTTGCGGGTACTCTACGAGCCGACCCGACTTTAGTCACCACCATGTATCATATAATATGTATGTAAGTATATACCCGTGATCACCTCCCGAGTGATCACAACCCGGTAGTATAGCATGGCAGACGGACAAGAATGTAGGGCCACTGATGGAATACTAGCATCCTATACTAAGCATTTAGGATTGCAGGTAAGGGTAACAACTGTAGCAACAATGACAAGCTATGCAGCAGAATAGGATTAACCGAAAGCAGTAACATGCTACACTACTCTAATGCAAGCAGTAGAGAGAAGGAATAGGCGATATCTGGTGATCAAGGGGAGGGCTTGCCTGGAAGCTTTGTTGTACAGGAAGAAGGGTCGTCGGTGACGTAGTCGTACTTGGTGGCATCAGCGCCGGTCTCAGGGTCTACCGGGGAAGAAGAGGGGGAAGAAACAGTAAATACGGAGCAAACAAAGCATCACAAAACATAACGAGGCAATACGCGGTGCTAGGTATGCCCTGACGCGGTAGGAGGTGATACCGACGAAGGGGGGAAACATCCGCGAAAGTATCCCCGGTATTTCGCGTTTTCAGACAGATGAACCGGAGGGGGGAAGTTGTGTGTTTGCTATGCTAGGGATGTGTGGCGGAGGAACGGGCTGCGTATCCGGATTCATCTCGTCGTTCTGAGCAACTTTCATGTACAAAGTTTTCCCATCCGAGCTACGGTTTCTTTTCTATTAATTTTTAAAGTTTTAAATCATTTTCTAATTTATTATTATTAAATTAATTCGAAATTAGTATTATTGCATCAGCATGACATCAGCAGTCAACAGAGGTGTTGACTGGGTCAAACTGACACGTGGGTCCCACTCGTCATAGACTATTTAATTAATTAATAGTTAATTAGTCTAACTAGCAGATTAATTAGGTTAGGTTAATTAATCTAAATTAATCAAGTTAATTAATATATTAATTAATTACTTATTTTTTTAAATCCCCCTTTTTTTAATATTCGTTTTGGGGTTGGGCCCGTTCGTCAGTGGCCTAGAGCCATAGCGGGCGTGCGGTCGCTAGCGATGCAGTTACGGGCGCACCCGTGCGAGGTCGAGCCCGTCCCCTTTTTTAATATTCGTTTTGGGGCTGGGCCCGTTCTTTAGTAGCCTAGAGCCATAGCGGGCGTGCGGTCGCCAGCGATGCAGTTACGGGCGCACCCATGCGAGGTCGAGCCCGTCCGGGGGCCGAGGCAACCGGGGTATGGCGGGGTGTCAGCGGCGAGTGGCACGGCAGCGCGGCAGCAGGGGGCTGTGAACAAGCGGTGCATGCAGGAGCCGAGCGCGCGTGCGCGCGCAGGCGGCTTAGCGGGCAGGGAGCGGGGCAGAGAGGGGTCGGGGCGCCGCGGTGCGCGGGCGTGCGGCGTCGAGCGAGCGCCGCGGTGGACGGTGGCAGCAATGGGCTACGGCAAGGGCGCGGTGCTGGTGGCCACGGCGAGGGCATGCGCGGGCGCGCGCGAGAGTGTGCCCGCACGGGGCACGACGAGCATGGCTACAGGAAGGACGGCGGGCGCGGTGACCTGCGGGGGAAAGAGGAGGAGGAGGGGAGGACGGGGCTCACCGAGCCCTGTAGTTGAGCAAAGCGGGCCGAGGAGGAGTGGGGGTTGGCACGACGAGGCGAAGGAGCTCCTGGCGACGAGCAGCGACGGCGGGGTGTTCCGGCGACGGGGAGGCCTTCGGGCGTTGGTGGACGGTGAAGGGCGGCCGCGAGGACGAAGCAGAGGTGCGAACGAAGAGCCGCGAGGAGGAGGCCGTGGGTTGGGGCGGCCTTCGGTGCCGGCGGGAGGCGGCCTCGATGGAGCGGGGAAGGCAGCGACGTTGGTGAGGTGTCGGGGACGAGCGGCGGCATCGCGGCCTCGTCTGGGTTGTGCCCCCGATCTCGACCTAGATCGGGGGGCGGAGGGGGGAGCGAGGTGAGTGGGGGCGAAGTGGGGGCGACAGTGGGGTTAGGGTTATGGGAGTGGGGGGTTATGGGGGGAGTGGGTGGCCCGTTGAGCCGACCAGGCGGCCGGGTGGCTTGCTGGGCCAAAGCCTAGTGAGGGGGGTTCCTTTTCCTTTTTCTTTTGGTTCCTAATTATTTTAGTTTTAATAAAATACCAAAGTGGCACCTAAATTGATGTTACCAATTATGTCACTGCCACATTAACTTGTTACCCAAACTAAAATATTTTCGTAATTATTTAATATTTAAAAGCATTTAAATAATAGTTTTCGCTACTGTTTTATTCACCTAGTAGTATTTAAATATTTTATAAAGGTGTGGGCACCATAATTACCTATGCATTATTTGTTTCACTTTGAACATTTTAGTTTTAATGTTTGAAACTTTTGTTGTTTAACTTGATTTCGAATTTGAATTTGAATCGTTTTTGAACTAACGCGAGATTAACAACAGTAATCGTGGTGACATGGCATCATAAGCAGGGAAGTACTGTAGCTTAATTATCCGGGCGTCACAATTCTCCTCCACTACAAGAAATCTCGTCCCAAGATTTAAGAGGTGGAGTAAGGGAGAAAGTTCTGGTTACGAAATTCTAACAAATGTCTTCGGTCTTCCTTGGTCTTCTCGAAGAGGTTGATCCTTCTCTTTGATGTCTTCTTCTCTACCTCAGGTCATCATGATGAAGTCGACGTCCTTTCTTCGGGAACGTACTTACGAATAGGAAAGGGGCATCTCGGCAGCGATAGAAGGCTATAAGGGGTAATCATCGGGGGTTATCCCATGAATGAACACATGGGTATCTCTCGAGTTGGTTAAATGAAACACACCGAGAGCCTAGCAAGAAGGTACAGTAAGAAGCTTCAAGCGGATAGACAATTGAAACAAAGTGTGAAAGGGGTCTAGAGCAACGAGAATAAGTATTGTGTCTGATAACAGAATTGATGATCTCTCAGAAGGTGGCTCGTGAATTACATACGAGGCCATGCGCGAGGAACAACCTTGGGAACAGGGGGTGTACAGGAGAGTCAGGTTTTAATCCTGTGGAACTGTGGGTTATGGGCCCACCATGTGGGTTAAAAGTAGGAAGGTGATGACGTCTTACACGATCATGTAAGCAAGGCATGTTAGAGGATAGCCTGTCAGTTATGTCGGCAACAACATCGATACCAAGGGCGAGGGACGAAGAGAACCATTTTCCTGCTCGTTGAACGAGGCGGGCCAATAGGCAAAGTTCTCGTCCATTGGTGGTTACCGAAAAGTCATTAACAATAATAACAGGGTCTTACTGACAGAATGTACACCTAGGTGTTTACATAAGCACGAGAATATTACTGCATAGGTTATATAGATCACAAGAAAGGTTAAACCAAACAATGGAAAGGAAAATATGATTATCGGATTAAGTAGGACAATGGAAAGGAAATGTGTTTAAACACATATTTCAGGGGCATGTCCTTCCCAAGGACAACCAGAGCATGATATCCATGACAGGATAGGAAGTATAAAACCATTTAGGTAAGGGGAGAGGAATTTCATGACATTACCCAAACAACGGTGTTTGGATAATTGATAAAGAAAATTTTAGCATTGGGCTTCAAATGTTCTTATTGAAAATCGGAGTACCTCAGACATGCTTCAAGATAGCATTGACATGGTCACTGGGTAAAGATCAGACTTTGGATACACAAAGGATCCATCAAGAACAACTTATAGAATAAGTCTTACAATTTCCTCATGGACGAATGGCTAACCTTGCTAAAAGGATACCATAGCGATAGGTCCTCCAGCCAGGTGTGCTAGGCATGACATCACCTTACCGGGTTATATTAAGACCAATGCTATGACTCTTGCAAATATGTTCCAACCATCATGTCCGGCCGAGATTCAGATCTGATTGGTGTTAGGATACCTCAGACTCAGCATGCCTGAGAAGAAAAGGTGCGACACAATTGACGAGATGACATTATTAGATTCTCGGAAATGAACTATGGAGGCGAGTTTCGAAACAAGAGTTCATCATTAAACCAAGGAGAGGGTGAGGAGGTTGCTGATGGACTCAGCGACAATCCATTGAGATTTCCCAAAGATGGATTTCCACGATTATATGAACAAGGAGATAACCTTTGTCAGATCAAATGATATAATGAGGTATGCTCGAGGAAAACATACATAATTAAACATTGGTTGGAAGGTGCACCCGAAATATGGGCTTAGGTAGCATGATCGAGAGTAGAATGGTGTTTCAATAACCAATGGTCTAAGACTGAACTGTAGACCATTAACTTCAAAGCAATAAGGTTGCTAGAAATACATAATCCAAGCAGCATCATTCACTTGTTGATATTCCCGGTTAGTCAATACGGGGACCAAGAAAGAATGGTGCTTGTGAGAAGTATCACTATACCAAGAATTATTAAGAGGTGGAGTAATCCTTGCAACATCCTTGACATAAAGGATAGTAATACTTCAAGGTAGAACATAATACAAACTGGATAGCAAGTTGCATCCACAACATGAACAAGTTTGTGATGAAAGGAAGGTAAAGATGTTGTCGATGGTAACTAAAATTACCAAGGGACGAGGATGGTACTTACTGTTGGGGAACGTAGTAATTTCAAAAAAATTCCTACGCACACGATCATGGTGATGCATAGCAACAAGAGGGGAGAGTGTCGTCCACGTACCCTCGTAGACCATAAGCGGAAGCGTTATGAGAATGCGGTTGATGTAGTCGTACGTCTTCACGATCCGACCGATCCAAGTACGAACGCACGACACCTCCGAGTTCAGCACACGTTTAGCTCGGTGACGTCCTACGAACTCCGATCCAGCAGAGCTTCGCGGGAGAGTTCCGTCAGCACGACGGTGTGATGACGGTGATGATGTTGCTACCGACGCAGGGCTTCGCCTAAGCACCGCTACGATATGACCGAGGTGGATTATGGTGGAGGGCGGCACCGCACACGGCTAGAAGATCAATGATCAACTTGTGTGTCTATGGGGTGCCCCCCTCCCCCGTATATAAAGGAGTGGAGGAGGGGGAGAGGCCGGCCCTCCTAGGCGCGCCCCAAGGGGAGTCCTACTCCCACTGGGAGTAGGACTCCAACCCTTCCAAGAGTAGGAGTAGGAGAGAGGGAAGGAGGAGAGAGGGGGAAGGAAAGGGGGGCGGCGCCCCCCTCCTTGTCCAATTCGGACTAGAGGGGGAGGGGGGGCGCGGCCGGCCCTAGCCGCCCCTCCTCTTCTCCACTAAGGCCCAATAGGCCTATTACACTCCCCGGGGGGTTCCTGTAACCCCCCGGTACTCTGGTATTTGTCCGAACTTTCCCGGAACCTTTCCGAAGTCCACGCATAGTCGTCCAATATATCGATCTTTATGTCTCGACCATTTCGAGACTCCTCGTTATGTCCGTGATCATATCCGGAACTCCGAACTACCTTCGGTACATCAAAACATATAAACCTATAATACCGATCGTCACCGAACGTTAAGCATGCGGACCCTACGGGTTCGAGAACTATGTAGACATGACCGAGACACGTCTCCGGTCAATAACCAATAGCGGAACCTGGATGCTCATATTGGCTCCTACATATTCTATGAAGATCTTTATCGGTCAAACCGCATAACAACATACGTTGTTCCCTTTGTCATCGATATGTTACTTGCCCGAGATTCGATCGTCGGTATCTCAATACCTAGTTCAATCTCGTTACCGGCAAGTCTCTTTACTCGTTCCGTAATGCATCATCCCGCAACTAACTAATTAGTCACATTGCTTGCAAGGCTTATAGTGATGTGCATTACCAAGAGGGCCCAGAGATACCTCTCCGACAATCGGAGTGACAAATCCTAGTCTCGATCTATACCAACTCAACAAGTACCATCGGAGACACCTGTAGAGCACCTTTATCATCACCCAGTTACGTTGTGATGTTTGGTAGCACACAAAGTGTTCCTCCGGTAATCGGGAGTTGCAGTAAACTAAAACGATCAAGTGCTAAGCTAACAGAATGGGTCAAGTCAATCACATTATTCTCCTAATAATGTGATCCCGTTTATCAAATGACAACTCATGTCTATGGTTAGGAAACTTAACCATCTTTGATAAACGAGCTAGTCAATTAGAGGCATACTAGTGACACTCTGTTTGTCTATGTATTCACACATGTATTATGTTTCCGGTTAATACAAATCTAGCATGAATAATAAACATTTATCATGAAATAAGGAAATAAATAATAACTTTATTATTGCCTCTTGGGCATATTTCCTTTAGTCTCCCACTTGCACTAGAGTCAATAATCTAGATGACATAGTAATGATTCTAACACCCATGGAGTCTTGGTGCTGATCATGTTTTGCTCGTGAGAGAGGCTTAGTCAATGGGTTTGCAACATTCAGATCCGTATGTATCTTGAAAATCGCTATGTCTACCACCTGGACTTGATCGCGAATGGAATTGAAGCGTCTCTTTATGTGCTTGGTTCTCTTGTGATATCTGGATTCCTTTGCCAAGGCAATCGCACCAGTATTGTCACAAAAGATTTTCATTGGACCCGATGCACTAGGTATGACACCTAGATCGGATATGAACTCATTCATCCAGACTCCTTCATTTGCTGCTTCCGAAGCAGCTATGTACTCCGCTTCACACGTAGATCCCGCCACGACGCTTTGCTTAGAACTGCACCAACTGACAGCTCCACCGTTCAATAAAAACACGTATCCGGTTTGTGATTTAGAATCGTCCGGATCAGTGTCAAAGCTTGCATCGACGTAACCATTTACGACGAGTTCTTTGTCACCCCCATAAACGAGAAACATATCCTTAGTCCTTTTCAAGTATTTCAGGATGTTCTTGACCGCTGTCCAGTGATCCACTCCTGGATTACTTTGGTACCTCCCTGCTAAACTAATAGCAAGGCACAGATCAGGTCTGGTACACAGCATTGCATACATGATAGAGCCTATGGCTGAAGCATAGGGAACATCTTTCATCTTCTCTCTATCTTCTGCAGTGGTCGGGCATTGAGTCTAACTCAACTTCACACCTTGTAATACAGGCAAGAACCCTTTCTTTGCTTGATCTATTTTGAACTTCTTTAAAACTTTATCAAGGTATGTGCTTTGTGAAAGTCCAATTAAGCATCTTGATCTATCTCTATAGATCTTGATGCCCAATATATAAGCAACTTCACCGAGGTCTTTCATCGAAAAACTCTTATTCAAGTATCCTTTTACGCTATCCAGAAATTCTATATCATTTCCAATCAACAATATGTCATCCACATATAATACTAGAAATGCTACAGAGCTCCCACTTAGTTTCTTGTGAATACAGGCTTCTCCAAAAGTCTGTATAAAACCATATGCTTTGATCACACTATCAAAACGTTTATTCCAACTCCGAGATGCTTACACCAGTCCATAGATGGATCGCTGGAGCTTGCACACTTTGTTAGCATCCTTTGGATTGATAAAACCTTCAGGTTGCATCATATACAACTCTTCTTCTAGATATCCATTCAGGAATGCAGTCTTTACATCCATTTGCCAAATTTCATAATCGTAAAATGCGACAATTGCTAACATGATTTGGACGGACTTAAGCATCGCTACGGGTGAGAATGTATCATCATAGTCAACTCCTTGAACTTGTCAAAAACCCTTCGCAACAAGTCGAGCTTTGTAGACAATAACATTACCATCTGCGTCAGTCTTCTTCTTGAAGATCCATTTATTCTCGATGGCTTGCCGATCATCGGGCAAGTCAACCAAAGTCCACACTTTGTTCTCATACATGGATCACATCTCACATTTCATGGCCAAAGCCATTTCGCGGAATCTGGGCTCATCATCGCTTCCTCATAGTTCGTAGGTTCGTCATGGTCAAGTAACATGACCTCCAGAACAGGATTACCGTACCACTCTGGTGTGGATCTTACTCTAGTTGACCTACGAGGTTCGGTTGTAACTTGATCTGATGTTACATGATCATCATCATTAGCTTCCTCACTAATTGGTGTAGAAGTCACAGGAACAGATTTTTGTGATGAACTACTTTCCAATAAGGCAGCAGGTACAGTTACCTCATCAAGTTCTACTTTCCTCCCACTCACTTCTTTCGAGAGAAACTCCTTCTCTAGAAATTATCCATTCTTAGCAACGAATGTCTTGCCTTCGGATCTGTGATAGAAGGTGTACCCAACAGTCTCCTTTGGGTATCCTATGAAGACACATTTCTCCGATTTGGGTTCGAGCTTATCAGGTTGAAGCTTTTTCACATAAGCATCGCAGCCCCAAACTTTAAGAAACGACAACTTTGGTTTCTTGACGAACCACAGTTCATAAGGCGTCGTCTCAACGGATTTAGATGGTGCCCTATTTAACGTGAATGCAGCCATCTCTAAAGCATAACCCCTAAACGATAGCGGTAAATAAGTAAGAGACATCATAGATCGCACCATATCTAGTAAAGTACGATTACGACGTTCGAACACACCATTACGCTGTGGTGTTCCGGGTGGCATGAGTTGCGAAACTATTCCGCATTGTTTCAAATGAAGACCAAACTCGTAACTCAAATATTCTCCTCCACGATCAGATCGTAGAAACTTTATTTTCTTGTTACGATGATTTTCCACTTCACTCTGAAATTCTTTGAACTTTTCAAATGTTTCAGACTTATGTTTCATCAAGTAGATATACCCATATCTGCTCAAATCATCTGTGAAGGTGAGAAAATAACGATACCCGCCGCGAGCCTCAACATTCATTGGACCAGATACATCAGTATGTATGATTTCCAACAGATCTGTTGCTCGCTCCATTGTTCCGGAGAACGGAGTTTTAATCATCTTGCCCATGAGGCATGGTTCGCAAGTACCAAGTGATTCATAATTAAGTGATTCCAAAAATCCATCAGAATGGAGTTTCTTCATGCGCTTTACACCAATATGACCTAAACGGCAGTGCCACAAATAAGTTGCACTATCATTATCAACTCTGCATCTTTTGGCTTCAACATTATGAATATGTGTATTACTACTATCGAGATTCATCAAAAATAGACCACTCTTCAAGGGTGCATGACCATAAAAGATATTACTCATATAAATAGAACAAACATTATTCTCAGATTTAAATGAATAACCGTCTCGCATCAAACAAGATCCAGATATAATGTTCATGCTCAACGCTGGCACCAAATAACAATTATTCTGCTCTAAAATTAATCCCGAAGGTAGATGTAGAGGTAGCGTGCCGACGGCGATCACATCGACTTTGGAACCATTTCCCACACGCATCGTCACCTCGTCCTTAGCCAATCTTCGCTTAAACCGTAGTCCTGTTTCGAGTTGCAAATATTAGCAACAGAACTAGTATCAAATACCCAGGTGCTACTGCGAGCTTTAGTAAGGTACACATCAATAACATGTATATCACATATACCTTTGTTCATCTTGCCATCCTTCTTATCCACGAAATACTTGGGGCAGTTCCGCTTCCAGTGGCCAGTCCCTTTGCAGTAGAAGCACTCAGTCTCAGGCTTAGGTCCAGACTTGGGTTTCTTCTCCTGAGCAGCAACTTGTTTGTCGTTCTTCTTGAAGTTCCCCTTCCTCTTCCCTTTACCCTTTTTATTGAAACTGGTGGTCTTGTTGACCATCAACACTTGATGCTCCTTCTTGATTTCTACCTCTGCGGCCTTTAGCATTGCGAAGAGCTCGGGAATTGTCTTATCCATCCCTTGCATGTTATAGTTCATCACGAAGCTTTTGTAGCTTGGTGGCAGTGATTGAAGAATTTTTTCAATGACACTATTGAAGGAAATATGCCCTAGAGGCAATAATAAATTTATTATTTATTTCCTTATATCATGATAAATGTTTATTATTCATGCTAGAATTGTATTAACCGGAAACATGATACATGTGTGAATACATAGACAAACAGAGTGTCACTAGTTTGCCTCTACTTGACTAGCTCGTTGATCAAAGATGGTTATGTTTCCTAGCCATAGACAAAGAGTTGTCATTTGATTAACGGGCTCACATCATTAGGAGAATGATGTGATTGACTTGACCCATTCCGTTAGCTTAGCACTTGATCGTTTAGTATGTTGTTATTGCTTTCTTCATGACTTATACATGTTCCTATGACTATGAGATTATGCAACTCTCGTTTACCAGAGGAACACTTTGTGTGCTACCAAACGTCACAACGTAATTGGGTGATTATAAAGGTGCTCTACAGGTGTCTCCGAAGGTACTTGTTGGGTTGGCGTATTTCGAGATTAGGATTTGTCACTCCGATTGTCGGAGAGGTATCTCTGGGCCCACTCGGTAATGCATATCACTTAAGCCTTGCAAGCATTGCAACTAATGAGTTAGTTGCGGAATGATGTATTACGGAACGAGTAAAGAGACTTGCCGGTAACGAGATTGAACTAGGTATGGAGATACCTACGATCGAATCTCGGGAAAGTAACATACCGATTACAAAGGGAACAACGTATATTGTTATGCGGTTCGACCGATAAAGATCTTCGTAGAATATGTAGGAGCCAATATGGGCATCCAGGTTCCGCTATTGGTTATTGACCAGAGAAGTGTCTCGGTCATGTCTACATAGTTCTCGAACCCGTAGGGTCCGCACGCTTAACGTTCATTGATGATATAGTATTTATGAGTTATGTATGTTGGTAACCGAATGTTATTCGGAGTTCCGGATAAGATCATGGACATGACGAGGAACTCCGGAATGGTCCGGAGATAAAGTTTGATATATGGGATAATAGTGTGTGGTCTCCGGAAGGGTTCCGGAATTCACCGGAAGGGGTTCCGGGTATTTCCCGAAATGTTTGGGTACGAGAACACTTTGTTTGGGCTAAAGGGGAAAGCCCACAAGGTTTTTGGAAAGCGCAAAAGGAAGTTTTGCGGAGTCCAGACGCCGGGAACCCTGGCGTCTGGCCCTGGAGTCCGAGAAGGACTCTTGCCTTTCGGGTGAAACCGACTTTGTGGAGGCTTTTACTCCAAGTTTCGACCCCAAGGCTCAACATAAAAATAGAGGGGTAGGGCTAGCACCCAAGACACATCAAGAAACACCAAGCCGTGTGCTAGTTTATCCTCCGTCATAATTTTTGTAGTGCTTAGGCGAAGCCCTGCGGAGATTGTTCTTCACCAACACCGTCACCACGCCGCCGTGCTGCCGGGAACTCATCTACTACTTCGCCCCTCTTGCTGGATCGAGAAGGCGAGGACGTCATCGAGCTGAACGTGTGCTGAACGCGGAGGTGACGTACGTTCGGTACTTGATCGGGGCGGATCATGCAGGTGTACGACTACATCAACCGCGTTGATAAACGCTTCCTCTTACGGTCTACGAGGGTACGTAGACAACACTCTCCCCTCTCGTTGCTATGCATCACCATGATCCTGTGTGTGCGTAGGTTTTTTTTTTAAATTACTACGTTCCCCAACAGTGGCATCCGAGCCAGGTTTTATGCGTTGATGTTATATGCACGAGTAGAACACAAGTGAGTTGTGGGCGATACAAGTCATACTGCTTACCAGCATGTGACACTTTGGTTCGGCTGTATTGTTGGATGAAGCGGCCCGGACCGACATTACGCGTACGCTTATGCGAGACTGGTTCTACCGACGTGCTTTGCACACAGGTGGCTGGCGGGTGTCAGTTTCTCCAACTTTAGTTGAACCGAGTGTGGCTACGCCCGGTCCTTGAGAAGGTTAAAACAGCACTAACTTGACGAACTATCGTTGTGGTTTTGATGCGTAGGTAAGAACGGTTCTTGCTCAGCCCGTAGCAGCCACGTAAAACTTGCAACAACAAAGTAGAGGGCGTCTAACTTGTTTTTGCAGGGCATGTTGTGATGTGATATGGTCAAGGCATGATGCTATATTTTATTGTATGAGATGATCATGTTTTGTAACCGAGTTATCGGCAACTGGCAGGAGCCATATGGTTGTCGCTTTATTTTATGCAATGCAATCGCCCTGTAATTGCTTTACTTTATCACTAAGCAGTAGCGATAGTCGTAGAAGCAATAGTTGGCGAGACGACAACGATGCTACGATGGAGATCAAGGTGTCGCGCCGGTGACGATGGTGATCATGATGGTGCTTCGGAGATGGAGATCACAAGCACAAGATGATGATGGCCATATCATATCACTTATATTGATTGCATGTGATGTTTATCTTTTATGCATCTTATTTTGCTTTGATTGACGGTAGCATTATAAGATGATCTCTCACTAAATTTTAAGATAAAAGTGTTCTCCCTGAGTATGCACCGTTGCCAAAGTTCGTCGTGCCCAGACACCACGTGATGATCGGGTGTGATAAGCTCTACGTCCATCTACAACGGGTGCAAGCCAGTTTTGCACACGCAGAATACTCAGGTTAAACTTGACGAGACTAGCATATGCAGATATGGCCTCGGAACACTGAGACCGAAAGGTCGAGCGTGAATCATATAGTAGATATGATCAACATAGTGATGTTCACAATTGAAAACTACTCCATTTCACGTGATGATCGGTTATGGTTTAGTTGATTTGGATCACGTGATCACTTAGATGATTAGAGGGATATCTATCTAAGTGGGAGTTCTTAAGTAATATGATTAATTGAACTTAAATTTATCATGAACTTAGTACCTGATAGTATTTTGCATGTCTATGTTTGTTGTAGATAGCTGGCTCGTGCTGTTGTTCCATTGAATTTTAATGCGTTCCTTGAGAAAGCAAAGTTGAAATATGATGGTAGCAATTACACTGACTGGGTTCGTAACTTGAGGATTATCCTCATTGCTGCACAGAAGAATTACGTCCTGGAAGCACCGCTAGGTGCCAAACCTGCTGCAGGAGAAACACCAGATGTTATGAACGTCTGGCAGAGCAAAGCTGATGACTACTCAATAGTTCAGTGTGCCATGCTTTACGGCTTAGAACCGGGACTTCAATGACGTTTTGAACGTCATGGAGCATATGAGATGTTCCAAGAGTTGAAGTTAATATTTCAAGCAAATGCTCGGATTGAGAGATATGAAGTCTCCAATAAGTTCTAGAGCTGCAAGATGGAGGAGAATAGTTCTGTCAGTGAGCATATACTCAGAATGTCTGGGTATAATAATCACTTGATTCAACTGGGAGTTAATCTTCCGGATGATAGCATCATTGACAGAATTCTTCAATCACTGCCACCAAGCTACAAGAGCTTCGTGATGAACTATAACATGCAAGGGATGGATAAGACGATTCCCGAGCTCTTCGCAATGCTAAAGGCTGCGGAGGTAGAAATCAAGAAGGAGCATCAAGTGTTGATGGTCAATAAGACCACCAGTTTCAAGAAAAAGGGCAAAGGGAAGAAGGGGAACTTCAAGAAGAACAGCAAACAAGTTGCTGCTCAAGAGAAGCAACCCAAGTCTGGACCTAAGCCTGAGACTGAGTGCTTCTACTTCAAGCAGACTGGTCACTGGAAGCGGAACTGCCCCAAGTATTTGGTGGATAAGAAGGATGGCAAGGTGAACAAAGGTATATGTGATATACATGTTATTGATGTGTACCTTACCAGAGCTCGCAGTAGCACCTGGGTATTTGATACTGGTTCTGTTGCTAATATTTGCAACTCGAAACAGGGACTACGGATTAAGCAAACACTGGCTAAGGACGAGGTGACGATGCGCGTGGGAAATGGTTCCAAAGTCGGTGTGATCGCCGCCGGCTCGCTACCTCTACATCTACCTTCGGGATTAGTTTTAGACCTAAATAATTGTTATTTGGTGCCAGCGTTGAGCATGAACATTATATCTGGATCTTGTTTGATGCGAGACGGTTATTCATTTCAATCTGAGAATAATGGTTGTTATATTTATATGAGTAATATATTTTATGGTCATGCACCCTTGAAGAGTGGTCTATTTTTGATGAATCTCGATAGTAGTAATACACATATTCATAATGTTGAAGCCAAAAGATGCAGAGTTGATAATGATAGTGCAACTTATTTGTGGCACTGCCGTTTGGGTCATAATTGTGTAAAGCGCATGAAGAAACTCCATACTGATGGACTTTTGGAATCACTTGGTACTTGCGAACCATGCCTCATGGGCAAGATGACTAAAACGCCGTTCTCCGGAACTATGGAGCGAGCAACTGATTTGTTGGAGATCATACATACTGATGTATGTGGTCCAATGAATGTTGAGGCTCGCGGCGGGTATCGTTATTTTCTCACCTTCACAGATGATTTAAGCAAATATGGATATATCTACTTAATGAAACATAAGTCTGAAACATTTGAAAAGTTCAAAGAATTTCAGAGTGAAGTTGAAGATCATCGTAACAAGAAAATAAAGTTTCTACGATCTGATCATGGAGGAGAATATTTGAGTTACGAGTTTGGTCTACATTTGAAACAATGCGGAATAGTTTCGCAACTCACGCCACCCGGAACACCACAGCGTAATGGTGTGTCCGAACGTCGTAATCATACTTTACTAGATATGGTGCGATCTATGATGTCTCTTACTGATTTACCGCAATCGTTTTGGGGTTATGCTTTAGAGACGGCCGCATTCACGTTAAACAGGGCACCATCAAAATCCGTTGAGACGACACCTTCTGAACTGTGGTTTGGCAAGAAACCAAAGTTGTCGTTTCTTAAAGTTTGGGGCTGCGATACTTATGTGAAAAAACTTCAACCTCATAAGCTCAAACCCAAATCGGAGAAATGTGTCTTCATAGGATACCCAAAGGAAACGGTTGGGTACACCTTCTATCACAGATCCGAAGGCAAGACATTCGTTGCTAAGAATGGATCCTTTCTAGAGAAGGAGTTTCTCTCGAAATAAGTGAGTGGGAGGAAAGTAGAACTTGATGAGGTAACAGTACCTGCTCACTTATTGGAAAATAGTTCATCACAGAAACCGGTTCCTGTGACGTTTACACCAATTAGTGAGGAAGTTAATGATGATGATCATGAGACTTCGGATCAAGTTGTTACTGAACCTCGGAGGTCAACCAGAGTAAGATCCGCACCAGAGTGGTACGGTAATCCTGTTCTGGAGGTCATGTTACTTGACCATGACGAACCTACGAACTATGAGGAAGCGATGATGAGCCCAGATTCCGTGAAATGGCTTGAGGCCATGAAATCTGAGATGGGATCGATGTATGAGAACAAAGTGTGGACTTTGGTTGACTTGCCCGATGATCGGCAAGCCATCGAGAATAAATGGATCTTCAAGAAGAAGACTGACGCAGATGGTAATGTTACTGTCTACAAAGCTCGACTTGTTGCGAAGGGTTTTAGACAAGTTCAAGGAGTTGACTACGATGAGACATTCTCACCCTTAGCGATGCTTAAGTCCGTCCGAATCATGTTAGCAATTGCCGCATTTTACAATTATGAAATTTGGCAAATGGATGTAAAGACTGCATTCCTAAATGGATATCTGTAAGAAGAGTTGTATATGATGCAACCGGAAGGTTTTGTCGATCCAAAGGGAGCTAACAAAGTGTGCAAGCTCCAGCGATCCATTTATGGACTGGTGCAAGCCTCTCGGAGTTAGAATAAACGTTTTGATAGTGTGATCAAAGCATATGGTTTTATACTGACTTTTGGAGAAGCTTGTATTTACAAGAAAGTGAGTGGGAGCTCTGTAGCATTTCTGATATTATATGTGGATGACATATTGTTGATTGGAAATGATATAGAATTTCTGGATAGCATAAAAGGATATTTGAATAAGAGTTTTTCAATGAAGGACCTCGGTGAAGCTGCTTATATATTGGGCATCAAGATCTATAGAGATAGATCGAGACGCTTAATTGGACTTTCACAAAGCACATACCTTGACAAAGTTTTGGAGAACTTCAAAATGGATCAAGCAAAGAAAGGGTTCTTGCCTGTGTTACAAGGTGTGAAGTTGAGTAAGACTCAATGCCCGACCACTGAAGAAGATAGTGAGAAAATGAAAGATGTTCCCTATGCTTCAGCCATGGGCTCTATCATGTATGCAATTCTGTGAACCAGACCTGATGTGTGCCTTGCTATTAGTTTAGCAGGGAGGTACCAAAGTAATCCAGGAGTGGATCACTGGACAGCGGTCAAGAACATCCTGAAATACCTGAAAAGGACTAAGGATATGTTTCTCGTTTATGGAGGTGACAAAGAGCTCGTCGTAAATGGTTACGTCGATGCAAGCTTTGACACTGATCCGGACAATTCTAAATCACAAACCGGATACGTGTTTTTATTGAACGGTGGAGCTGTCAGTTGGTGGATTTCTAAACAAAGCGTCGTAGCGGGATCTACATGTGAAGCGGAGTACATAGCTGCTTCGGAAGCAGCAAATGAAGGAGTCTGGATGAAGGAGTTCATATCCGATCTAGGTGTCATACCTAGTGCATCGGGTCCAATGAAAATCTTTTGTGACAATACTGGTGCAATTGCTTTGGCAAAGGAATCCAGATTGCACAAGAGAACCAAGCACATCAAGAGACGCTTCAACTCCATCCGGGATCAAGTCCAGGTGGGAGACATAGAGATTTGCAAGATACATACGGATATGAATGTTGCAGACCCGTTGACTAAGCCTCTTCCACGAGCAAAACATGATCAGCACCAAGGCTCCATGGGTGTTAGAATCATTACTGTGTAATCTAGATTATTGACTCTAGTGCAAGTGGGAGACTGAAGGAAATATGCCCTAGAGGCAATAATAAAGTTATTATTTATTTCCTTATATCATGATAAATGTTTATTATTCATGCTAGAATTGTATTAACCGGAAACATGATACATGTGTGAATACATAGACAAACAGAGTGTCACTAGTATGCCTCTACTTGACTAGCTCGTTGATCAAAGATGGTTATGTTTCCTAGCCATAGACAAAGAGTTGTCATTTGATTAACGGGATCACATCATTAGGAGAATGATGTGATAGTCTTGACTCATTCCGTTAGCTTAGCACTTGATCGTTTAGTATGTTGCTATTGCTTTCTTCATGACTTATACATGTTCCTATGACTATGAGATTATGCAACTCCCGTTTACCGGAGCAACACTTTGTGTGCTACCAAACGTCACAACGTAACTGGGTGATTAAAAAGGTGCTCTACAGGTGTCTCCGAAGGTACTTGTTGGGTTGGCGTATTTCGAGATTAGGATTTGTCACTCCGATTGTCGGAGAGGTATCTCTGGGCCCACTCGGTAATGCACATCATTTAAGCCTTGCAAGCATTGCAACTAATGAGTTAGTTGCGGGATGATGTATTACGGAACGAGTAAAGAGACTTGCCGGTAACGAGATTGAACTAGGTATTGAGATACCGACGATCGAATCTCGGGCAAGTAACATACCGATGACAAAGGGAACAACGTATATTGTTATGCGGTTCGACCGATAAAGATCTTCGTAGAATATGTAGGAGCCAATATGGGCATCCAGGTTCCGCTATTGGTTATTGACCAGAGAAGTGTCTCAGTCATGTCTACATAGTTCTCGAACCCGTAGGGTCCTCACGCTTAACGTTCGTTGACGATATAGTATTTATGAGTTATGTATGTTGGTAACCGAATGTTGTTCGGAGTTCCAGATAAGATCATGGACATGAAGAGGAACTCCGAATGGTCCGGAGATAAAGTTTGATATATGGGATAATAGTGTTTGGTCTCCGGAAGGGTTCCGGAATTCACCGGAAGGGGTTCCGGATGTTTCCCGAAATGTTTGGGTACGAGAACACTTTATTTGGGCCAAAGGGGAAAGCCCACAAGGTTTTTGGAAAGCGCAAAAGGAAGTTTTGCGGAGTCCAGGGGCCCGACGCCAGGGTCCCTGGCGTTTGGGTCCAGACGCCGGGAACCCTGGCGTCTGGTCCTGGAGTCCGAGAAGGACTCTTGCCTTTTGGGTGAAACCGACTTTGTGGAGGCTTTTACTCCAAGTTTCGACCCCAAGGCTCAACATATAAATAGAGGGGTAGGGCTAGCACCCAAGACACATCAAGAAACACCAAGCCGTGTGCCGGCTACCCCATCCCCTCTAGTTTATCCTCCGTCATAGTTTTCGTAGTGCTTAGGCGAAGCCCTGCAGAGATTGTTCTTCACCGACACCGGCACCACGCCGTCGTGCTGCCGGGAACTCATCTACTACTTCGCCCCTCTTGCTGCATCGAGAAGGCGAGTACGTCATCGAGCTGAACGTGTGCTGAACGCGGAGGTGTCGTACGTTCGGTACTTGATCGGGACGGATCGTGAAGGTGTACGACTACATCAACCGCATTGATAAACGCTTCCGCTTACGGTCTACGAGGGTACATAGACAACACTCTCCCCTCTCCTTGCTATGCATCACCATGATCCTGCATGTGCGTAGGATTTTTTTTTGAAATTACTACGTTTCCCAACAACTATCATCCGGAAGATTTACTCCCAGTTGAATCAAGTGATTGTTATACCCAGACATTTTGAGTATAAGCTCACTGACAGAACTATTCTCCTCCATCTTGCAGTTGTAGAACTTATTGGAGACCTCATATCTCTCAATCCGGGCATTTGCTTGAAATATTAACTTCAACTCCTGGAACATCTCATATGCTCCATGACGTTCAAAAGTCGTTGAATTCCCGGTTCTAAGCCGTAAAGCATGGCACACTGAACTATCGAGTAGTCATCAGCTTTGCTCTGCCAGACGTTCATAACATCTGGCGTTGCTCCTGTAGCGGGTTTGGCACCCAGCGGTGCTTCCAGAACGTAATTCTTCTGTGCAGGAATGAGGATAATACTCAAGTTACGGACCCAGTCCATGTAATTGCTACCATCATCTTTCAACTGTGCTTTCTCAAGGAACGCATTAAAATTCAACGGAACAACAGCACGGGCTATCTATCTACAATAACATAGACATGCAAAATACTATCAGGTACTAAGTTCATGATAAATTAAAGTTCAATTAATCAAATTACTTTAGAACTCCCACTTAGATAGACATCCCTCTAATCATCTAAGTGATCACGTGATCCATATCAACTAAACCATGTCCGATCATCACGTGAGATGGAGTAGTTTTCAATGGTGAACACCACTATGTTGATCATATCTACTATATGATTCACGCTCGACCTTTCGATCTCAGTGTTCCGAGGCCATATCTGCATATGCTAGGCTCGTCAAGTTTAACCCGAGTATTTCTGCGTGTGCAAAACTGGCTTGCACCCGTTGTATATGCACGTAGAGCTTATCACACCCGATCATCACGTGGTGTCTCGGCACGACGAACTTTGGCAACGGTGCATACTCAGGGAGAACACTTGTACCTTTAAATTTAGTGAGAGATCATCTTATAATGCTACCGTCAATCAAAGCAGAATAAGATGCATAAAAGATAAACATCACATGCAATCAATATAAGTGATTTGATATGGCCATCATCATCTTGTGCCTTTGATCTCCATCTCCAAAGCACCGTCATGATCACCATCGTCACCGGCGCGACACCTTGATCTCCATCGTAGCATCGTTGTTGTCTCGCCAACTATTGCTTCTACGACTATTGCTACCGCTTAGTGATAAAGTACAGCAATTACATGGCGATTGCATTTCATACAATAAAGCAACAACCATATGGCTCCTGCCAGTTGCCGATAACTTGGTTACAAAACATGATCATCTCATACAATAAAAATTTAGCATCATGTCTTGACCATATCAAATCACAGCATGCCCTGCAAAAACAAGTTAGACGTCCTCTACTTTGTTGTTGCAAGTTTTACGTGGCTGCTACGGGCTAAGCAAGAATCGTTCTTACCTACGCATCAAAACCACAACGATATTTCATCAAGTTAGTGTTGTTTTAACCTTCACAAGGACCGGGCGTAGCCACACTCGATTCAACTAAAGTTGGAGAAACTGAAACCCGCCAGCCACTTGTGTGCGAAGCACGTCGGTAGAACCAGTCCCGCGTAAGCATACGCGTATTGTCGGTCCGGGCCGCTTCATCGAACTATACCGCCGAATCAAAGTATGACATGCTGGTAAGAAGTATGACTAGTATCGCCCACAACTCACTTGTGTTCTACTCGTGCATATAACATCTACGCATAAACCTGGCTCGGATGCCACTGTTAGGGAATGTAGTAATTTAAAAAAAATCCTACGCACACGCAAGATCATGGTGATGCATAGCAACGAGAGGGGAGAGTGTCGTCCACGTACCCTCGTAGACCGTAAGCGGAAGCGTTATGAGAACGCGGTTGATGTAGTCGTACGTCTTCACGATCCGACCGATCCAAGTACCGAACGCACGGCACCTCCGAGTTCAGCACACGTTCAGCTCGGTGACGTCCCACGAACTTCGATCCAGCAGAGCTTCGCGAGAGAGTTCCGTCAGCACGACGGCGTGATGACATTGATGATGTTTCTACCGACGCAGGGCTTTCCCTAAGCACCGCTACGATATGACCGAGGTGGATTTTGGTGGAGGGGGGCACCGCACACGGCTAAAAGATCAATGATCAACTTGTATGTCTATGGGGTGCCCCCCTCCCCCATATATAAAGGAGTGGAGGAGGGGGAGAGCCTGGCCCTCCTAGGCGCGCCCCAAGGGGGGTCCTACTCCCACCGGGAGTAGGACTCCAACCCTTCCAAGAGTAGGAGTAGAAGAGAGGGAAGGAGGAGAGAGGGGGAAGGAAAGGGGGGCGCCCCCCCCCCCCCCTCCTTGTCCAATTCGGACTAGAGGGGGAGGGGGGGCGCGGCCTGCCCTAGCCGCCCGTCCTCTTCTCCACTAAGGCCCAATAGGCCTATTACACTCCCCGGGGGGTTCTGGTAACCCCCGGTACTCCGGTATTTGTCCGAACTTGCCCGGAACCTTTCCAAAGTCCAAACATAGTCGTCCAATATATCGATCTTTATGTCTCGACCATTTCGAGACTCCTCGTCATGTCCGTGATCATATCCGGGACTCCGAACTACCTTCGGTACATCAAAACATATAAACTCATAATACCGATTGCCACCGAACGTTAAGCGTGCGGACCCTACGGGTTCGAGAACTATGTAGACATGACCGAGACACGTCTCCGGTCAATAACCAATAGCGGGACATGGATTCTCATATTGGCTCCTACATATTCTACGAAGATCTTTATCGGTCAAACCGCATAACAACATACGTTGTTCCCTTTGTCATCGATATGTTACGTGCCTGAGATTCGATCGTCGGTATCTCAATACCTAGTTCAATCTCGTTACCAGCAAGTCTCTTTACTCGTTCCGTAATGCATCATCCCGCAACTAACTCATTAGTCACATTGCTTGCAAGGCTTATAGTGATGTGCATTACCAAGAGGGCCTAGAGATACCTCTCCGACAATCGGAGTGACAAATCCTAGTCTCGATCTATGCCAACTCAACAAGTACCATCGGAGACACCTGTAGAGCACCTTTATAATCACCCAGTTATGTTGTGACATTTGGTAGCACACAAAGTGTTCCTCCGGTAATCGGGAGTTGGATAATCTCATAGTCATAGGAACATGTATAAGTCATGAAGAAAGCAATAGCAGTAAACTAAAACGATCAAGTGCTAAGCTAACGGAATGGGTCAAGTCAATCACGTTATTCTCCTAATAATGTGACCCCGTTTATCAAATGGCAACTCATGTCTATGGTTAGGAAACTTAACCATCTTTGATAAATGAGCTAGTCAATTAGAGGCATACTAGTGACACTCTGTTTGTCTATGTATTCACACATGTATTATGTTTCCGGTTAATACAATTCTAGCATGAATAATAAACATTTATCATGAAATAAGGAAATAAATAATAACTTTATTATTGCCTCTAGGGCATATTTCCTTCACTTACCATCATGAATTAGATTGATATCCTCGAAGGAATCAAAATGTTGATAATGATCACAACAAATTTTGTCGAGAGGCTCAACGACGAAGCAATCAAACAGCGACTGCATCAAACAAAAGGACTACTGCAACGAAAGATTATTGGATCCATGGATACGACACCAACTCGGAATCAAGCTTGATGTTCGAGGTGGACGATAAGACGAGGAAGATAGACGTAAGCTTAGCTCAGCGTCGAGAGTTGTGCTCAGGGAATAAGGACCAGGTAGCACAATTACAATCATTACGATAATGATATAGCCAATTAGGCTAGGAATGATGTGATCGAGTATCAAATTTGTAAGCAATGAAGAGTTCTAATACTTGTTGAATCGCAATGTGAACTCGATTCAGTTATCGGTGTCTTTGAGTGTTTAATAACTCAGAGCCCGTGAAAATTTTGAATCAGTGAGAATGTAGTACTTGATGAAGAACTCATAAGAAGTTATGCAGTTCTGTGATAATCTCGAGATACCAGGGGTAATACTCGACGACAGATCAAAGTAGAGGTTCGACCGGGGTATTGATCCACAGAAGACAAGTGCTTAAACTTGCCCGAGAAATGGGATCAAAGAAGATGGTCGGAAGACTGAAACCAAAGGATATTATATCAAGGAAATAGTTATTATTACAAGAAGCTTTCATGATGGGATCTACATCGTGTCCATGGGCATGAACACAAAGTTTCAAGGTCGACTCCCACTTCCTCAATGCATAACCTTCCATTCACCTCTCATATTTTGAGAAGGACATTAGTTGTTGAAAGTTTTACCTGGTGCAATACCAGATAAGTATGACCCGTGAAAACTTTCGGGTTCACATAGATTAAGGAAGGCATAGGTTCAACCCATAAGGGCATCTTAGGAACATATACCACAAACTTCAGGAGTAATTTATACAAGCTCGAAAGCAGAGGATACAATTTACCAAAAGCATTATGTATCCGAGGGAAGGCTCACAAGGTTATTGAATATGAAGGACGATGTTGGATAAAATCAAACAAAGGATCTGCCGGTCCATAACGGAGCTGATGTGAGCATCAGCACACAACCAGAGGAAGTAACATTGCAAAGGCATTGGATTATAGAAACAACTGACTAATTCAGAGCTCAAAAGCAAAGGAATTATAATTTTCAAATCAAGGGCTCAGAAGCAAACGCTCTGATTAAGGATGGATAAGTTGAGCAGACTTAGGGGTACAATCGATGGTAATTTGATTGGTCGAGAACCATCTCCTGTTCAAAATGACATCTGAGCCAGAAGGATGAATTCTATGATCTGATTAAGGATTGCGAACATTCGCAACATATTGAATCAAGGGACCCAAGATGATAAAGGCAAAGAACGTCAATGAATATTTCTAGGCCTTTGGAATTAACCATAATGCAGGCAGACAAGAATTTCAAGAGCAATAGGCGGTTGTGGATTTTCGGAAGATTGAATGGTATTTCGAAGACTTTTGTCAAATACACGAATCAACTGGGGATGAGCGGATACTCGATAAGTGTGAGAAGTTATCCACAAGGGTATTCTTGTGGCAAAGAACTGTAAGGCAGTAGGCACAAAGTATACTCGGAACAATAAAGAGAATTTTGGGGTATCTTGTAATAACAAGATCAACGGGTAATGATTGTATGAATGGCAAGTGTACGTGGTTACCCATAGGGGTTTATCGATGGAAGGAAATTGCAAAAGCGATGGCACAAACTCTCGGGAGAACATCGAAGAGTATCTTCGAAATCCTTCGGTGCATCAACTAATCATCTGGAGTAAGGGGCTCTCCGGGAGGAAGTAGTTACGAGAACCAAGAGTCAGAGTTAGTAAAAATCATTTAACCCGAATAGAAAAGAGATCAGAGTCCCAGAGTATAGACGAGGAATAAAAGATCCAAATACCACCCAATGGCGGCGTGGGCCCGGAAGCCACACAGCCATGTTAGTAAAAAATTGCAATGACTAGACTCGACATCGACCAAGGAGTTGGAAAGGGGGATTCCTATAGGCAGTCGGCTCTGATACCAACTTGTGACGCCCCTGATTCAATCATACACTAATCATGCACACAAATGTGTACGATCAAGATCAGGGACTCACGGGAAGATAACACAACACAACTCTAAACACAAATAAGTCATACAAGCATCATAATACAAGCCAGGGGCCTCGAGGGCTCGAATACAAGTGCTCGATCATAGACGAGTCAGCGAAAGCAACAATATCTGAGTACAGACATAAGTTAAACAGGTTGCCATAAGATGCCTAGCACAAACTGGGATACAGATCGAAAGAGGCGCAGGCCTCCTGCCTGGGATCCTCCTAAACTACTCCTGGTCGTCGTCAGCGGCCTGCACGTAGTAGTAGGCACCTCCGGTGTAGAAGGAGTCGTCGTCGACAGTGGCGTCTAGCTCCTGGGCTCCAGCATCTGGTTGCGACAACCAGGTAGAAAGGAAAAGGGGAAAAGGGGGAGCAAAGCAACCGTGAGTACTCATCCAAAGTACTCGCAAGCAAGGATCTACACTACATATGCATGGGTATCTGTGTAAAGGGGCAATATTGGTGGACTGAACTGCAGAATGCCAGAATAAGAGGGGGATAGCTAGTCCTGTCGAAGACTACGCTTCTGGCAGCCTCCATCTTGCAGCATGTAGAAGAGAGTAGATGGTAAGTTCACCAAGTATCATCGCATAGCATAATCCTACCCGGTGATCCCCTCCTCGTCGCCCTGTGAGAGAGTGATCACCGGGTTGTATCTGGCACTTGAAAGGGTGTGTTTTATTAAGTATCCGGTTCTAGCTATCATAAGGTCAAGGTACAACTCAGGGTCGTCCTGTTACCGAGGATCACGGCTATTCGAATAGATAAACTTCCCTGCAAGGGTGCACCACATTACCCAACACGCTCGATCCCTCTGGCCGGACACACTTTCATGGGTCATGCCCGGCCTCGGAAGATCAACACGTCGCAGCCCTACCTAGGCACAACAAAGAGATCAGCACGCCGGTCTAAATCCTATGGCGCATGGGTCTGGGCCCATCGCCCATTGCACACCTACACATTGCGAGGGCGGCCAGAAGCAGACCTAGCCACCCTAATACAAGAGCAGGCGTTCCAGTCCAATGCGCACGCCGCTCAGTCGCTGACGTCAAGAAGGCTTCGGCTGATACCACGACGTCGAGTGCCCATAACTGTTCCCGCGTAGTTGGTTAGTGCGTATAGGCCAGTGGCCAGACTCAGATCAAATACCAAGATCTCGTTAAGCGTGTTAATTGATGTAACCACGGACGCCGACCAGGGCCAGGCCCACCTCTCTCCTAGGTGGTCTCAACCCGCCCTGTCGCTCCGCCACAAAGTAACAGTCGGGGGCCGTCGGGAACTCAGGCCCACCACTACCTGGATGGAGCCACCTGTCCTTTCAGCCCCCACAACGGAATCACTTGCGAGTACTCTACGAGCCGACCCGACTTTAGTCACCACCATGTATCATATAATATGTATGTAAGTATATACCCGTGATCACCTCCCGAGTGATCACAGCCCGGTAGTATAGCATGGCAGACGGACAAGAATGTAGGGCCACTGATGGAATACTAGCATCCTGTACTAAGCATTCAGGATTGCAGGTAAGGGTAACAACTGTAGCAACAATGACAGGTTATGCAGAAGAATAGGATTAACCGAAAGCAGTAACATGCTACACTACTCTAATGCAAGCAGTAGAGAGAAGGAATGGGCGATATCTGGTGATCAAGGGGAGGGCTTGCCTGGAAGCTTTGTTGTACAGGAAGAAGGGTCGTCGGTGACGTAGTTGTACTCGGTGGCATCAGCGCCGGTCTCGGGGTCTACCGGGGAAGAAGAGGGGGGAAGAAACAGTAAATACGGAGCAAACAAAGCATCACAAAACATAACGAGGCAATACACGGTGCTAGGTATGCCCTAACACGGTAGGAGGTGATACCGACGAAGGGGGGAAACATCCGGGAAAGTATCCCCGATGTTTCACGTTTTCGGACAAATGAACTGGAGGGGGAAAGTTGTGTGTTTTCTATGCTAGGGATGTGTGGCGGACGAACGGGCTACGTATCCGGATTCGTCTCGTCGTTCTGAGCAACTTTCATGTACAAAGTTTTCCCATCCGAGCTACAATTTATTTTCTATTAATTTTTAAAGTTTTAAATCATTTTCTAATTTATTATTATTAAATTAATTCGAAATTAGTATTATTGCATCAGCATGACGTCAGCAGTCAACAGAGGTGTTGACTGGGTCAAACTGACACATGGGTCCCACTCGTCATAGACTATTTAATTAATTAATAGCTAATTAGTCTAACTAGCAGATTAATTAGGTTAGGTTAATTAATCTAAATTAATCAAGTTAATTAATATATTAATTAATTACTTATTTTTTAAAATCATCCTTTTTTTAATATTTGTTTTGGGGCTGGGCCCGTTCGTTAGTGGCCTAGAGCCATAGCGGGTGTGCGGTCGCCAGCGATGCGGTTACGGGCGCACCCGTGCGAGGTCGAGCCTGTCCGGGGGCCGAGACAACCGGGGTGCGGCGGGGTGTCAGCGGCGAGTGGCACGGCAGCGCGGCAGCAGAGGGCTGCGGACGAGCGACGCAGGCAGGAGCCGAGCGCGCGTGCGCGCGCAGGCGGCTTAGCGAGCAGGGAGCGGGGCAGAGAGGGGTCGGGGCGCCGCGGTGCGCGGGCGTGCGGCGTCGAGCGAGCGCCACGGTGGACGGTGGCAGTAGTGGGCTGCGGCAAGGGCGCGGTGCAGGTGGCCGCGGCGATTGCATGCGCGGGCGCGCGCGTGAGTGTGCGCGCACGGGACGCGGCGAGCATGGCTACAGGGAGGACGGCGGGCGCGGTGACCTGCGGGGGAAAGAGGAGGAGGAGGGGAGGACGGGGCTCGCCGAGCCCTGTAGTTGAACAAAGCGGGCTCGAGGAGGAGTCGGGGTTGGCGCGATGAGGCGGAGGAGCTCCTGGCGACGAGCAGCGATGGCGGGGTGTTCCGGCGACGGGGAGGCCTTCGGGCGATGGTGGGCGGCGAAGGGCGGCCGCGAGGGCGAAGCAGAGGTGTGGAGGAAGAGCCGCGAGGAGGAGGCCATGGGTTGGGGCGGCCTTCGTTGCCGGCGGGTGGCGGCCTCAACGGAGCGGGGAAGGCGGCGACGTTGGTGAGGTGTCGGGGACGAGCGGCGGCATCACGGCCTCGTCTGGGTCGTGCCCCCGATCTCGATCTACATCGGGGGGCGGAGGGGGGAGAGAGGTGAGTGGGGGTGAAGTGGGGGCGACAGGGGGGGTAGGGTTACGGGAGTGGGGGGTTATGGGGGGAGTGGCTGGCCGGTTGAGCCGACCAGGCGGCCTGGTGGCTTGCTGTGCCGAAGCCCAATGAGGGGGGGTTTCCTTTTCCTTTTTCTTTTGGTTCCTAATTATTTTAGTTTTAATAAAATACCAAAGTGGCACCTAAATTGATGTTACCAATTATGTCACTGCCACATTAACTTGTTACCCAAACTAAAATAGTTTTGTAATTATTTAATATTTATAAGCATTTAAATAATAGTTTTCGCTAATGTTTTATTCGCCTAGTAGTATTTAAATATTTTATAAAGGTGTGGTTTATCCACCATAATTACCCATGCACATTTTATTTTAATGTTTGAAACTTTTGTTGTTTAAATTGATTTCGAATTTAAATTTGAATCTTTTTGAACTAACGCGAGATTAACAACAGTAATCGTGGTGACGTGGCATCATTAGCAGGGAATTACTGTAGCTTAATTATCCGGGCGTCACAGAAAGAGGGGCCGCGCCCCCCTCCCCTAGTCCTATTCGGACGCCCCTTGGGGGGGCGCGCGCCACCTCTAGGCTGAGGCCCTCTCTCTCCCATAAGGCCCACTAAGGCCCATAACTTCCCGGGGGGTCCGGTAACCCTCCGGCACTCCGGTTTTATCCGAAATTCTCCGGAACACTTCCGGTGTCCGAATAACATGGTCCAATATATCAATCTTTATGTCTTGACCATTTCGAGACTCCTCGTCATGTCCATGATCTCATCCGGGACTCCGAACAACCTTCGGTACATCAAATCACATAAACTCATAATACTAATCGTCATCGAACGTTAAGCATGCGGACCCTACGGGTTCGAGAACTATGTAGACATGACCGAGACACATCTCCGGTCAATAACCAAGAGCGGAACCTGGATGCTCATATTAGCTCCTACATATTCTACGAAGATCTTTATCGGTCAAACCGCATAACAACATACGTTGTTCCCTTTGTCATCGGTATGTTACTTGCTCGTGATTCAATCGTCGGTATCATCATACCTAGCTCAATCTCGTTACCGGCAAGTCTCTTTACTCGTTCCGTAATGCATCATCCCATAACTAACTCATTAGTCACATTGCTTGCAAGGCTTATAGTGATGTGCATTACCGAGAGGGGCCAGAGATACCTCTCCGACAATCGGAGTGACAAATCCTAATCTCGATCTATGCCAGCTCAACAAACACCATCGGAGACACCTGTAGAGCATCTTTATAATCACCCAGCTATGTTGTGACGTTTGATAGCACACTAAGTGTTCCTCCGGTATTCGGGAGTTACATAATCTCATAGTCAAAGGAACATGTATAAGTCATGAAGAAAGCAATAGCAATAAACTAAACGATCATAGTGCTAAGCTAACGGATGGGTCTTGTCCATCACATCATTCTCTAATGATGTGATCCCGTTCATCAAATGAAAACACATGTCTATGGCTAGGAAACTTGACCATCTTTGATTAACGAGCTAGTCTAGTAGAGGCATACTAGGGACACTCTGTTTGTCTATGTATTCACACATGTACTGAGTTTCCGGTTAATACAATTCTAGCATGAATAATAAACATTTATCATGATATAAGGAAATATAAATAACAACTTTATTATTGTCTCTAGGGCATATTTCCTTCAAAGCCTTCTTAACTGCCACATATCTCATCAACTTGCTACCCAGCAAGGTCATAAATTTTGAAACCACCATCACACGCCTCTTTGGCATCTCTCCTCACTATAAGTCTCTACGTGTATTTGGTTGTGCTTGTTGGCCCAACCTTCGACCATATAATACATGCAAGCTTGCATTCCGTCCAAAGAAATGTGTGTTTCTTGGGTATAGTCCCATTCACAAAGGAATCAAATGCCTAGATGTTTCTACTAGCAGGGTCTATATCTCTCGTGATGTAGTATTCGATGAATCAGTATTTTCTTTTGGATCCCTTCATCCTAATGCCGGAGCACTTCTCAAACAAGCAATCCTTCTTCTTCCACCACATCTCCAAAACTCTGATCATGGGGGCGACAATTGTACTAGTCCAACTGATGATCCTACTAGTAGGGATGTGTCTCCATGTGTGCAGGATCATGAAGCAGAAAACAAAGCAGAAATTGGTGGAGAAAATGATCAATTTTTTGCAGAAAATGAGCCCATATTGCATGCACCAGAAGCGGACGAAGCTGGCGCAGAGCACGAGGCGAATCCGGAGTCACCTAGAACTCCTGTTCGCCTGACCGCCTCGGATGAGGCGCGCAGATACGCGCCGAACCGCGCGCCTAGTGGATTCCTCCTGCCGCGCCAATCGGCAGGCACCACGTCCCCGCATGCGGATGAGCCGCACTCCGCACCGCGTCCCACACGCGGGCAGGCGACAGCGACATGAGATTTGGTGGGGTCCGCGTCGGGATCTCCGTCCCATGCGCGTGCACCAGCGACCAACGGTGGATCTTCTGCGGCTGTCTAGTCCAGTGGATCAGACACACCTCAGGCCACACAGTCGGGTTCGGGATCTGTTGTGGAAAGCGAATCTGAGAACTTTTCAGGATCCTTTGTGCCTGAGCCTTCTGCACCATCTCCTGTAGCACGACCAGCATGCACACGTCGAAGCCAGCCCAACAAGTTACAAGTTCACGTGTCATGACTCGGTCGCAAAAAGGTATAAGAAATCCAAAGGTCAGAACTGATGGTACTGTTCCATATGGTATGTTGTGTATCGCGGGAGAACCAACAAAACTGGAAGATGCACTTGGAGATCCAAAATGGAAAAATGCAATGGATGAAGGATATTCACCACTTATGAGGAACAAGACTTGGCATCTTGTACCAGAGAAAAGAGGTAAAAATATCATTGACTGTAAGTGGGTTTACAGATTCAAAAGAAAATAAAGCTCGTTTGGTTGCAAAAGGCTTCGAACAATGCTATGGTTTGGACTATGAAGATACTTTTAGTCCTGTTGTCAAAGCTGCAACTATTAGACTTGTGTAATAGTGTTAGCTATTTCTTTGTCCAGGGGATGGATCTTGAGACAGCTAGACGTTCAGAACGCGTTTTTGCATGGTATTCTGGAAGAGCAGGTTTACATAAGACAACCGCCTAGGTATGTAGATAAGAAGGCACCTCGTCATGTGTGCAAGCTTGATAAGGCACTTTATGGCTTGAAACAAGCACCAAGGGCATGGTACTCAAGGTTAAGCTCTCAGTTAAGGCGTCTAGGCTTTGTTGCATCTAAAGGCTGACACTTCATTGTTCATCTACAACAAGGCAAACATAACTATATTTGTATTAGTATATTTTGATGATATCATAGTTGCAAGCTCCTCACAAAGTGCTACTAATGCTCTTCTGCATGATTTAAGCTCGGAGTTTGCTTTGAAGGATCTTGGTGATCTACACTTCTTCTTGGGCATTGAAGTAAAGAAGATTCAAGATGGCATAACACTGGACCAGGAAAAATATGCCACTGAACTTCTAGCTCGTATGGGGATGAAAGATTATAAGCCTTCACCTACACCATTATCCTCTTTAGAAAAACTCTCAGCTTTTGAAGGTGATCCACTTAAGGAAGAAGAAATCACAAGATACAGGAGTGCAGTAGGAGCCCTACAGTATTGACACTGACAAGACCTGATATTTTCTTTGCTGTTAACAAGATTTGTCAGTATCTTCATGCACCCACTACCGTACATTGGACAGCTGTTAAAAGAATTGTACGGTATATAAAACATACTATGAGTTTAGGCCTTCAAGTTAAACGCTCCAACTCCACTCTTGTTAGTGCCTTCTCTGATGCTGACTAGGAAGGATACAGTGACGATAGGAAGTCAACTGGAGGATTTGCAATATTTTTTGGTTCTAAGCTCATTTCTTGGAGTGCTAGGAAACAAGCCACAGTATCCAGGTCAAGTACTAAAACTGAATACAAGTCACTAGCTAATGCTACTGCTGAGATCATTTGGGTTGAATCATTGCTCTATGAATTGAGAATTAAGCAGCATCGTGTCTCATGTTTGTGGTGTGACAATCTAGGAGCCACATATCTTTCTGCAAACCCAGTATTTCATGGCAGAACCAAGCTGACTTTCATTTTGTAAGAGAAAGAGTTGCAGAAAAGAAGTTAGACATACAATTCATTCCTTCCAGAGATCAAGTTGCAGACGAATTCACCAAAGCTTTGCCAGTCAAGCCGTTCGAGGAATTCAAGAAGAATCTTAATATAGGATAGTTGAGATTAAGGGAGGGTGTTAGAATTAGAGATATATTGTAATCTCAACTGTTTATCTCCTCTCTCTCCCGTAACAACTCCTATCTCTATCTCCTTGTAACGAACCTGAATCCTAGCGATCAGGCTTGACTTGTAAGCCACAGCGAGCGCTCTTCTTGCCATCGATCAATATAAACACACGCGGCTCTCTACGGAGAGTAGAAACGCTTCCATCTGACAGTGATGAACAAATGGCTGCATGCCCTACAAGTAATGCTTGCAACACAAGGTCACTGACTCAAGGTCAGCGTAGAACTTCATTGTACGATTATACACGTAGGTGAGATGATTCTCGCGGAAACGTACGTTGCCAAGTTTCTACAGTTTGGCATTTGCTATTCACCAATACGCATGCATTATTTTGTTTTTTATTCAAAAAAAAGACCAAGGACAGCTTTTCATAAGTTGCAAAATAGTGGGTGCATACGTATGTGCGCTTGAGTTCTAGAAATGCACCGTATCCTTCATATGTAGTTCGATTAGACCTACTACTGAACTACAAGAGTTGTCGGGGTACTAACGGTAATCCATTTCTGAGCCCGGGCTCAGCTGCATCTACCCCGACGAAAAAATTCAAAACAAATACTATAAAAATTCAAAAAATTCTAAATTTTTTTGTGTGATAGATATTTTGATGCGTGAGGTTCGCTTCAATTTTCAAATCATTTCGACATCTGAGCAGCACTCGGCAAAAAAGACAAATCCGGGGTCTGTAAAAATGTTTACTGTTCACGCACTGTTCCGACCCGATTTGTCTTTTTTGCTGAGAGCTGCTCAGATGTCTAAATGATCTAAAAATTGGAGCGAACCTCACGCATCAAATTATCTACCACACAAAAAAATTGGAATTTTTTGAATTTTTTTAGTATTTGTTTTGATTTTTTACTGACTGAGTGCAGATGAGCCTGGGCACCGAAACGCCGCACTCAGATACTAACACATTTTGTTTTGCTGCATGTGCATGTACAAGGGGTTGTTTTTATTCATAGATTGACCTCTGGACAAGAGGGGGGCCGGGGAATACAACATGAGAATAAAAACATTCTTGTTCTTTATGGAGAGGGATGGCTTGAAACCAAACTTGGTGATATGCATCATGCATGCATCTGGAGTGTGGAGTGTGGAGTGTGGAGTGTGGATTCTGCCCTGCCGTCGGTCGGCTGCGACAAGTCAATACTTGCAGTTTCCGGGAAAGAAATTAAGAATGAAGCAATCGATCCAAGAGGAAGAGGAAGAGGCAGAGGGGCCATGGCAGAACATGGAGATAGATCTCTGTGTGGACTGGAGTGGGGTGCAAGCGATTCGTGCATCCCAACTCTCCTTCCCTCGTGTCGTCTGCAACCCCACACTCCAAATACGTACGTACATCTAAGAAGCAAGCAAGGAAAAAGGAGGAAAACCTTACCTAGGACTACGAGTGACCTGGAGGGACACACGGCGTGCTACCGACTTGAGCAAGGCGGTGTGCATGCATCGCGGTTTACATGTACCCTCCCTCTTCCTGTAGGGAAATAGTGAAAAATGGACAAAACTGACCTTTTTTCTAAAGTTCAACACAAAATGGCCTCATTCTGAAAATATTTCACAGAGTGGCTCTTTTGCATAACGCCCGAGCCTAGGGCATCATGCTAGATAGCATGACACCCTAGCCCGGGGCGTCATGCTACATGTCACAACCATGACGCCTTAGTTCGGGGGGTCATGCTCTTTAGCATGGCGCCCCAGCCAGGGGGTCATGCAAAAGAGGTCTATTTTGTGAAATATTTTCAAATTAAGGCCATTTTGTGTTGAATTTTCAGAAAAGGGCCAGTTTTGTTTATTTTCACCAGAAATAACTCAGTAAGCAAAGTTGTTCTCTCTGCATGCGCCGACGCCAACGGCCGGCACCGATCCATCAGAATGCATGAGCCAGAGCCAGACTGAAGCCGGCCGTCAACACCAGACCCACAAACTCGCCATCCAGAAAAGTTTAAAAAAAATGTTTGACCGTATTTATACAATAATAAACCGAATATTTATGCCATCAAATTAGCAGCATTAGATTTATGATAAAATATATTTTCGTCATATACCTATTTGATTTCACAAGTATTGATATATTTTTGCATAAACTCGATTAAACTTTGAGATAGTTTAACCCTTCGATAAAGTTGAAAATATACTCTTTCAAGAACGGAATGAAGAGAGTATATTACAGTACGTCGCAGGTGCACGATCACGATGGTTGGGGCGAGAGCACACACCCATTAAGATGGATGTGTACGGCGAATCAACCTGTGGTTGAGATGGTTAGGTGGACAGTGGTATCCCCAACCCACCTGAGTTTAAATCCTGGTGCTCGCATTCAGCGGCGAATCCAGAAAGAAAATGGAGGGGGGGCTCAAAGTTAATATACCAATCCCTTTGTCCAAAGATGCTCAAACTTTCCCAGATTCACAGTAGTCATGTAGCATTTACAAGAGTTTTCTCAGATTTTTTTCGAAGTAGTCAAATTTTGAGGTAAAAATTGGTATGGTCAATTTAAACAGCCAAAAGGTGCCAAATATGAGCTCAAAACGACATGATATTTTACAACACCAATACTAGTAAGTAGTAACACATTTGGTCATACCACAAACTTTCGATTCAAAAGCATACAATTCACACAGCAATAGATAAAGTACTACAGAAGCAACAAAAAGAAAGACGAAACCAATGATGCCGGTTTTGCTTCTAACCAATGCTACTGTAGAACTATATAGATTATATGCTTCAGATCCCAAACGCCATGCCATCTGTCCAAAAGTAGCTAGTTTATTGCGACAAAACAGTTGTATACAAAGTTGAGTATTAGAACTAGAAAAGAAATGAGATGTACCTCTTAAGCAATCACATTATACTCACGAGGCAAGTGAGCTTTCCGATCACTCTTTCTCTGGAATTGTATCATGATCTGATCATCATGAATACTTTTGAATATCCTTTTCTCACAATAGCACACCATTAAGTCATTGAGCCAATCATCCGAGATCTTATTGCGCAAATCTATTTTGATGATCTTCATTGCTGAAAATATTCGCTCAACAGATGAAGTTGCCACGGGGTGGATCAATGTCAACTCGATGAGGCGATATACTGTTGGGAAAGTTGCATGTTTTGTTGATTGAACCATCAACTGAGCAAGGGTGGAAACATCCGAACATCCATTAAATTCCTCACTTCTCCTGATATTTCTAAGGAATCTTGGAAGGTCAATTCTAAGCAACAACCGGTCAGTTTCTGTAAAATCATCCGCATAAATTTCAGCAAGCCGGATAAGTTTGTCAACATTAAACTTTGCAAAGTTGTTGGCTGGATTAAAACAGGACATGCAATCCACTAGCTCAGTGTTAATTTCATTGAACCGATGGTTCATCTCGGTCATAGTTGCATCAATAACAACATAGAATATGCTATGAAATAGTGATGTCGAGTCACCTTATTTTTAGTGCGAACAATGCCATGTTCCTCACAAAAGATCTTGGCTTGGCTGCATAATGACTCATATCCATTGTCCCTCATATCTTGCAAAGTTTCTTTCACATCCGAGATCAAATGCATGGCTTCAACAACATCATGTTTCTTCCTTTGCAAAGCTTGTGATAGCATATTTGTGGTTTGCAACAAGTTTATTAAGAATAACATGATAAACACAAATTGGAAACATTCCATCTTTATGATCAAACCTGGAGCTCCACCTTGACAAGTGTGTTCTCGTGCATCGTCAACCACGATTGCTAGCACATCGACCACTGCATTCCACATTGTGTAAATACAAAGCAAGGTTTTAAGATGTGAGCCCCAACGAGTAGCTCCTGGTCTAGAAAGGTTAGTTTCTTGATGTAACCCAGTTCCAGCTATAATCTTACCATGCTCCATCAATTTCATCAAATCATCGTGATGCTTTGCAAGTAATGCATCTTTTCTCTTGGAAGATGAACCCACCTGAGTCACTATCAAAGGGAGATAATTGAAGAAATCAGCAGTAAGCTCTTCTATCAAGGGGAGATAATCTCCGGATTGTACCATCCAATGTGATTTCAAAATTATGCCCTTCAGTTTTGTTTCTTCCTTTCAACAAATCAGCTCTTCTAACTTCACTTGGAATTTCAGGGGCATAATCTTCTATTGGTATTCGATCTGCCGGATCACCAAAAATTTGACTTGGGTGAAACTCTTGGATAAGAAGCCTAGGTGTTGGTGGTTGGTTTGTGCTCTCATCAATTGG
The DNA here is from genome assembly GCF_002575655.3 of Aegilops tauschii subsp. strangulata. Lineage (NCBI taxonomy): Eukaryota > Viridiplantae > Streptophyta > Magnoliopsida > Poales > Poaceae > Aegilops > Aegilops tauschii. The sequence goes on along the minus strand of NC_053039.3, from coordinate 565,894,435 downwards.
GGGGTTGGTGCTCTCGATTGAAGGGGGGGTAGTGCTCTCGTTTGAAGGAGGGATAGTGCTCTCATCTGTTGGGGGATTGCTGCTCTCAATTGTTGGAGTAAGAGGGTTCAAGTTCAGAATTTGTGTTGCTGCTGGTTCAGAAACAACAACATGGGGGGGTGTTCGAAGTGCTTGCAAACCAATTGTGCAAAGTCTTTCTTTCCATTTCTACAAAAAAACATAGAAATAACTCACATATTATGAATAGAAGCCCAGGCCAACACTATGCTACTGGATTTCTGCAAAAAACAATGGTATGAGCAGCGTTGGGTAGGAGAAAATAACCTCTGAACTGGACCTGATGAGCCAGTTCCCCGAGCAGTCGATCCCTTGACGCAGGGCTCTGCGGACGGCCGGTAGGCTCCACGAACGCTGGTGAGGTCCCAACGGCTGGCTCCGGCAGCGTCGGTGGCGCCCTGGCTGTGTGCTCCGTCGACGGCGTCGCGGCGTACCGTCCTGCTCTTCGTGGGCGTCCTCGCGGCGCGCTCTCCGTGGACGGCGTCACGGCGTGCTCTCCGTCGACGGCGTCGCGGCGTGCTCCGGCGGCGGCTAGGGTTGCGGTGCGGTGCGGCAGAGCTGGGGCTGGATGAGGCGTCGAGATGTGTTGCAGGCTTGCAGCATGCTCGAATTGGTGCTCGAGACGTTCAGAATTTCCGGCGATGCGCTTTCAGTGGGAGGAGACGTTCCTGTCGACGACGAGGCGTCTATGATAGCTTCGTAAATCTTAAGATGATATGCCGGCTCAGTCTCTTAAAGGTGCTCCTAAGGGGTAGGGTGTGCGTGTATGCGTTTATAGAGGTGAGTGTATGCGTTTGTATATAAGCGCTTGTATCTGTGCTGATGGTAAAAGAAAAGATGGGTGTGTACGTCGGCAGCAGCAATGATATCGCTGTATATCTGCACGCACGCACGACTCGCCCAGAAGCGGTGGTTGCGGTGGGGGATCAACACGTACATTAGAGACACCACCCCCATCATCGCACTGCATTTTTTAGACCGGTGACGTGACAGACAGTGAGTAACCACCGCCACCACTTCCTTCCTCTTGATTTGTTCGCGTGTGCAGGAGGACAGGCAGCCTTTTCAAGTACACACTTTCATCTCCACTTCCATTCATCCACCACATGTATGTTGGGCTTGATTATATATCCCGTTTTTCTTGTACTTTCGCAATTGAAGTACACTCCTGCATCATCGTCTTAGAAAGAAAATTTCATGAGACAAGTCGCTCGGCCCAGGCCTCAAAGTTAGTAGTACCGCTATCCAGTGGCGAAACTATGTGTAAGCCGTGGGGTCAGCCGACCCCACAGCTTTTTTGAAAAAAAAACCTATAATCACTGTTCATTACTGTTCATCATGAAGAAAAAATTCATAAAAAATACAGTTGACTCCACAGATTATTTTGGCTGGCACCGCCGCTGCCGCTATCCGGCGGATAAAGTGTCCTAGAAAGAAAACCCATTTTAAGGATGACCTTTTCTTTTCTACGGAGGACAGCAGGGGCAGCTGCTATGCGTTATCTGGTTGATAACATTTTTTTTTTTGAAAGAACACGGGAGAACCACGCTTTCGATTGATAGAAGGAGCAGCAGAAGAGTGCCAACTGTATAGAGGGTGGCCCGAGGCCGACCAGAGAAGAACAAAAATGAAAGTGAAAGAAAAACGGGGTGCGCGGACCCCAGGCTAAAACTTTGGCCTTGTTTGTTTCGGATTCTGAGACCAGATTCAGCTTTGTCGGTGAAGCCGAATCTAGGATTTGAAACAAATAGCTATTTGAAATCAGTTTTGTCAGTGAAGCTGAATCTGGATTTAGACCTTTTTAATGCAATTTTCTGAAGCATCTCAAAGTGTAATTCGGTGGCGAATTAGCTTCGTCACTACTGAAGCGAATCCACGGGTGATTAAAATCCAAGCGAAGCTGAAACAAACAGGGCCTTAGTCGCACCCTTGCACACATTCATGAGATACCCGCTAAATATCACAAAAAAAGAAATTTTGTTCGCCCCGCCTAAAAAGAAGAAGAATAAGCAGGGCATGTGTTGTGTCTGTATGTGACGCAGCTTCAGCGTGGCTTCTCTAAGGACGCGTGCAACCATTAGTTAGCTGCAGGTTGAATAATCCGTACGCAGCATCCTAGGAACAACCTGGGAACGAAACAGAAATTACAAGCGTGTTGCTTTGAGATTCTTTCTTTGACCAGGCATTCACTTTAGATTCTTTTTTATTATACAGTATATCTGAAAAGCCGAACTCATAATCTGAAATCTACGCCAGCAATTGGATACTGCTACTACTACCTCCATGTCTGCTGTTCAACGGAAAATAGGGGAAAAGGCAGGTTGAATAATCCGTACGCAGCATCCTAGGAGAATCTGCGCGCGCGCGCACACATATATATATTGAAGGCAGTGACGTCACCTAGCCGGCCTCCTCAAATCAGCCATATATGTCCCGGACACGCCTGCCATGTCGGAATCCGACATAAAGGACCCGTCGCAAATCATGCCAAATCCCTCCCCACCTCCCGACCTTGCTAGATGAGCCATTTGCCTCTCCTCTCCCCTCCCTAGTCCACCCAGGCCCTCCCCTAGCTCCGCCACCGTCCCGACCCCTCGGTGCCGCACCACCGCCACAAACCTCCTCCTCGACTGTCTCGCTTCCCGGATGAAGAGGTAACTCGAACCCATGGTTTCAAGAGGCTCGGAGAACAAGTCCACATCCCAGATCAACATGTAAATAAGATTATGATTCTGCAGATGCATCATAATCTTTGAAATGAACAGATACACGTGCAACTACTCAATGATTTTGTGGAGCATATGTGGATCCACAATGAAAACCAAAGAGTTTAATGTTTGAAGTGTGCATTTCAAATACATTTTTGTTTGAACTATGGAACTCTTGTGATATTCATGGGCGTCTTTGGTTGCCCGCATCAGGCCCAACCAGGCCCGCGCGGGAAGAAAGAAGCCTGTTTGGTTGCCCGTTTTCACTGTTGGGCCTGCATCGCACGCTTCTTAAAGCAGCCCAGAACCTGCCTCGCTGGAAATGCTCGAATCGGCAGTTTCTCGCGAGCCAGGCCCAGGCGAGCGCTAGTGAGCTGGCCCTTGCACGAGTGGAGACGGGAGAGATGCGAGGTGATTATGTGAGGTCTTCTTGAACATCAAGTAAGCTTCTATCTAATCTCCTCTCTCTGATCTACACAACGGTGCTTCGATTCGAGGTAAGCTCTGCACGAAAAAGATGCACCTCGATGCTACGGTTCCATTCAGGCGATAGGTTCGTAATTTCATCTACCGTAAGTTCTTAATCTCGTGTTCCCGTTTGAAGCTATTCTGGACGAATTTTGTCAGATTCGTCGCGCACGATCGATCATTTGAAATTTCCTTTGACCAGCAGCCTAATCTCCCAGTCCCTCACAACATTCGTGTTGTAAGTTTTTGGTTTCGACGATTGTAGCTTCATCTCTCTTTCAACAGCAGTCTACTGCATTGACGCCGCCATATCGAGCTCCTTTGTCCTCTACTCAGAGCTCTCCTATTCGTTCCTCTCAACGCCGAAGCCCTTCCCCTTGATCTCCTTGCCCACGTCCTACTACACTAGAGTCGTTTCCGGCGTCGCTCATCTCGGCCTACTCTTTCAACATTTTCCGGCGTCGCTCATCTCTCTTTCAACATTTTCCCGCGCTGCGCTACTTTCCGGTACGGAAGGGGTGACTATCACCTCATCAAGTTCCACTTTCCTCCCACTCAATTCTTTCGAGAGAAACTCCTTCTCCAGAAAGGACCCGTTCTTGGCAACGAAGATCTTGCCTTCGGATCTGAGGTAGAAAGTATACCCAATAGTTTCCTTAGGGTATCCTATGAAGACGCATTTCTCCGACTTGGGTTCGAGCTTTTCAGGTTGAAGTTTCTTGACATAAGCATCGCATCCCCAAACTTTTAGAAACGACAGCTTAGGTTTCTTCCCAAACCATAATTCATACGGTGTCGTCTTAACGGATTTAGACGGAGCCCTATTTAAAGTGAATGCGGCAGTCTCTAAAGCATAGCCCCAAAATGAGAGCGGTAAATCGGTAAGAGACATCATAGATCGCACCATATCCAATAGAGTGCGATTACGACGTTCGGACACACCATTTCTCTGAGGTGTTCCAGGCGGCGTGAGTTGTGAAACTATTCCACATTTTCTTAAGTGTGCACCAAACTCGTGACTTAAATATTCTCCACCACGATCTGATCGTAAGAATTTCATTCTCCTGTCACGTTGATTCTCAACCTCACTCTGAAATTCCTTGAACTTTTCAAAGGTTTCAGACTTGTGTTTCATTAGGTAGACATACCAATATCTACTTAAATCATCAGTGAGAGTGAGAACATAATGATATCCTCAACGAGCCTCAACACTCATTGGACCGCACACATCGGTATGTATGATTTCTAATAAGTTGGTTGCTCGCTCCATTGTTCCGGAGAACGGAGTCTTGGTCATCTTACCCATGAGGCATGGTTCGCACGTGTCAAATGATTCGTAATCAAGAGACTCCAAAAGTCCATCTGCATGGAGCTTCTTCATGCGCTTGACACCAATGTGACCAAGGCGGCAGTACCACAAGTATGTGGGACTATCGTTATCAACTTTACATCTTTTGGTATTCACACTATGAACATGTGTAACATCACGTTCGAGATTCATCAAAAATAAACCATTGACCAGCGGGGCATGACCATAAAACATATCTCTCAAATAAATAGAACAACCATTATTCTCGGATTTAAATGAGTAGCCATCTCGAATTAAACAAGATCCAGATACAATGTTCATGCTCAAAGCTGGCACTAAATAACAATTATTGAGGTTTAAAACTAATCCCGTGGGTAGATGCAGAGGTAGCGTGCCGACGGCGATCACATCAACCTTGGAACCATTCCCGACGCGCATCGTCACCTCGTCCTTCGCCAGTCTCCGTTTATTCCGTAGTTCCTGTTTTGAGTTACAAATATGAGCAACCGCACCGGTATCAAATACCCAGGAGCTACTGCGAGTACTGGTAAGGTACACATCAATTACATGTATCTCACATATACCTTTGGTGTTGCCGGCCTTCTTCTTGTCCGCTAAGTATTTGGGGCAGTTCCGCTTCCAGTGACCACTTCCCTTGCAATAAAAGCACTCAGTCTCGGGCTTGGGTCCATTCTTTGACTTCTTCCCAGTAACTGGTTTACCGGGTGCGGCAACTCCCTTGCCGTCCTTCTTGAAGTTCTTCTTACCCTTGCCCTTCTTGAACTTAGTGGTTTTATTCACCATCAACACTTGATGTTCTTTTCTGATCTCTACCTCGGCTGATTTCAGCATTGAATATACCTCAGGAATGGTCTTTTCCATCCCCTGCATATTGAAGTTCATCACAAAGCTCTTGTAGCTTGGTGGAAGCGACTGGAGGATTCTGTCAATGACCGCGTCATCCGGGAGATTAACTCCCAGCTGAGTCAAGCGGTTGTGCAACCCAGACATTCTGAGTATGTGCTCACTAACAGAACTATTCTCCTCCATTTTACAGCTGAAGAACTTGTCGGAGACTTCATATCTCTCGACCCGGGCATGAGCTTGGAAAACCAATTTCAGCTCCTCGAACATCTCATATGCTCCATGTTTCTCAAAACGCTTTTGGAGACCCGGTTCTAAGCTGTAAAGCATGCCGCACTGAACGAGGGAGTAATCATCAGCACGCTGCTGCCAAGCGTTCATAACGTCTTGGTTCTCAGGGATTGGTGCATCACCTAGCGGTGCTTCTAAGACATAATCTTTCTTGGCTACTATGAGGATGATCCTCAGGTTCCGGACCCAGTCCGTATAGTTGCTGCCATCATCTTTCAGCTTGGTTTTCTCTAGGAACGCGTTGAAATTGAGGACAACGTTGGCCATTTGATCTACAAGACATAGTGTAAAGATTTTAGACTAAGTTCATGATAATTAAGTTCATCTAATCAAATTATTTAATGAACTCCCACTCAGATAGACATTCCTCTAGTCATCTAAGTGAAAACCTGATCCAAGTTTAACTAGGCCGTGTCCGATCATCATGTGAGACGGACTAGTCAAGATCGGTGAACATCTCCATGTTGATCGTATCTTCTATACAACTCATGCTCGACCTTTCGATCCTCCGTGTTCCGAGGCCATGTCTGTACATGCTAGGCTCGTCAAGTCAACCTAAGTGTATTGCGTGTGTTTCGAGGCCATGTCTGTACATGCTAGGCTCGTCAACACCCGTTGTATTCGAACGTTAGAATCTATCACACCCGATCATCACGTGGTGCTTCGAAACAACGAACCTTCGCAACGGTGCACAGTTAGGGTGAACACTTTCTTGAAATTATCATAAGGGATCATCTTACTTACTACCGTCGTTCTAAGCAAATAAGATGCAAAAACATGATAAACATCACATGCAATCAAATAGTGACATGATATGGCCAATATCATTATGCTCCTTTGATCTCCATCTTCGGGGCACCATAATCATCTTCGTCACCGGCATGACACCATGATCTCCATCATTGTGTCTTCATGAAGTCGTCACGCCAACGATTACTTATACTTCTATGGCTAACGCGTTTAGCAACAAAGTAAAGTAAATTACATGGCGTTATTCAATGACACGCAGGTCATACAAAATAATAAAGACAACTCCTATGGCTCCTGCCGGTTGTCATACTCATCGACATGCAAGTCGTGATTCCTATTACAAGAATATGATCAATCTCATACATCACATATATCATTCATCACATCTTCTGACCATATCACATCACATAGCACTTGCTGCAAAAACAAGTTAGACGTCCTCTAATTGTTGTTGCAAGTTTTTACGTGGTTTGTAGGTTTCTAGCAAGAACGTTTTCTTACCTACGTGTGACCACAACGTGATTTGCCAATTTCTATTTACCCTTCATAAGGACCCTTTTCATCGAATCCGTTCCGACTAAAGTAGGAGAGACAGACACCCGCTAGCCACCTTATGCAACTAGTGCATGTTAGTCGGTGGAACCTGTCTCACGTAAGCGTACGTGTAAGGTCGGTCCGGGCCGCTTCATCCTACAATGCCGCCGAAACAAGAAACGACTAGTAGCGGCAAGAAGAATTGGCAAACTCAACGCCCACAACTGCTTTGTGTTCTACTCGTGCATAGTAACTACGCATAGGCCTGGCTCATGATGCCACTGTTGGGAATCGTAGCATAATTTTAAAATTTTCCTACGTTCACCAAGATGCATCTATGGAGTATACTAGCAACGAGGGGAAAGGAGTGCATCTACATACCCTTGTAGATCGCGAGCGGAAGCGTTCCAATGAACGTGGATGACGGAGTCGTACTCGCCGTGATCCAAATCACCGATGACCGAGTGCCGAACGGACGGCACCTCCGCGTTCAACACACGTACGGTGCAGCGACGTCTCCTCCTTCTTGATCCAGCAAGGGGGAAGGAGAGGTTGATGGAGATCCAGCAGCACGACGGCGTGGTGGTGGATGTAGCGGGTCTCCGACAGGGCTTCGCCGAGCTTCTGCGAGAGAGAGAGGTGTTGCAGGGGAGGAGGGAGGCGCCCAAGGCTGTAGGTTGCTGCCCTCCCTCCCCCCCCCCCCCTTTATATAGGCCCCCTGGGAGGGGGGGCGCCGGCCAGATCCCATCTAGGGTGGGGGGCGGCGGCCAAAGGGGGGAAGGGGGTGCCTTGCCCCCCAAGGCAAGTGGGAAGCCCCCCCCCCACCCTAGGGTTTGCAACCCTAGGCGCATGGGGGGATGCCCATGGGGGGCGCCCAGCCCACTAGGGGCTGGTTCCCTTCCCACTTCAGCCCACGGGGCCCTCCGGGATAGGTGGCCCCACCCGGTGGACCCCCGGGACCCTTCCGGTGGTCCCGGTACAATACCGGTAACCCCCAAAACTTTCCCGGTGGCCGAAACTTGACTTCCTATATATAATTCTTCACCTCTGGACCATTCCGGAACCTCTCGTGACGTCCGGGATCTCATCCGGGACTCCAAACAACTTTCGGGTTTCCGCATACACATATCTCTACAACCCTAGCGTCACCGAACCTTAAGTGTGTAGACCCTACGGGTTCGGGAGACATGCAGACATGACCGAGACGCCTCTCCGGTCAATAACCAACAGCGGGATCTGGATACCCATGTTGGCTCCCACATGTTCCACGATGATCTCATCGGATGAACCACGGTGTCGAGGATTCAATCAATCCCGTATACAATTCCCTTTGTCAATCGGTATGTTACTTGCCCGAGATTCGATCGTCGGTATCCCAATACCTTGTTCAATCTCGTTACCGGCAAGTCTCTTTACTCATACCGTAATGCATGATCCCGTGACTAACGCCTTAGTCACATTGAGCTCATTATGATGATGCATTACCGAGTGGGCCCAGAGATACCTCTCCGTCACACGGAGTGACAAATCCCAGTCTCGATCCGTGCCAACCCAACAGACACTTTCGGAGATACCCGTAGTGCACCTTTATAGTCACCCAGTTACGTTGTGACGTTTGGCACACCCAAAGCACTCCTACGGTATCCGGGAGTTGCACGATCTCATGGTCTAAGGAAAAGATACTTGACATTGGAAAAGCTCTAGCAAACGAAACTACACGATCTTTTATGCTATGCTTAGGATTGGGTCTTGTCCATCACATCATTCTCCTAATGATGTGATCCCGTTATCAATGACATCCAATGTCCATAGTCAGGAAACCATGACTATCTGTTGATCAACGAGCTAGTCAACTAGAGGCTTACTAGGGACACGTTGTGGTCTATGTATTCACACATGTATTACGATTTCCGGACAATACAATTATAGCATGAACAATAGACAATTACCATGAACAAAGAAATATAATAATAACCATTTATTATTGCCTCTAGGGCATATTTCCAACACAGACGTGCATGTATTTTTATGGATTTGAGGGGTTAGACATGAGGAGCATGGCTGTCCGACAGGGCACATTATATTAGGGGTTGTTCGACGTTGACCGGGGATGCGCCCGGACGCGTTTGCTAATGTTTAGTGGGACGGATTTGCCAAGTCCGGACGTGGATGCTTTTAGACCTACTGCCGAAATACAAGAGTTGTCGTGATTACACGCAATTTGCTGACCTTGGGAGAAACATACAAGCTGAGAATAAGAACATTGTTGCTCTTGTGGATAGAGATGGCTTGAAGACCAAACATGGTTAAGCACGCATATCGAGTGTGGAGCCTGCCCTGCCGTCGGTCGGCTGCGACAGGTCAACAACCGCTTCCATCATTATTTTGTAGTTTCCGGGAAGGAAAGAAAGAAAAAAAGAAAGAAGCAATCGATGGAAGAGGAAGAGGGGCCATGGCACCGGCAGGCGGCAGCAGTATCCGCCCGGCCACATGTAGTGTAGATCGATCTCTGTGTGGACTGGAGTGGGGTGCAAGCGATTCATCCATCCCATCTCTCTCTCGTCTTCCCTCGTGTCGTCTGCAACCCCACACTCCAAATACGTACGTACGTACGTACATCTAAGAAGCAAGCAAGCAAGCCAGGAAAAACTAGTGCAACTGCAGGGCCCAGAAGGATTGTCGTGAAGGAAGCAGTGGGGGCAGCAGAGAGTGATGCATGCTGCTACTCTGCTCACATGCAAGGCAGGTAGTTGCAGTGAGCACGTCGACACGGATCGGCCGATCCCCGGCAAATAGGGATCCCGTCGTCGGTCAATTCAACCACACCCCAAAAAGGAAAATCGATCAAAGTGAAATGTTTTGGCAGCTGACTGACGGGAGCGTGTAAACCACTCCACCACTCACTGATATGTACTCATGTCAACGCTAGGAGGCTGGCCGTGCTTGCATTGCATGCGCCAACATCGATCCCCAGCTGACAATGGTGTGCTTGAATTTGGCGGTACGTACGTACGGTAGCCGACAGTACGGTAGTGCGCTGCGAGTGACCTGGTGAGGCACATGGCGGCGTGCTACTGCTACCGAGTTGAGCAAGGCGACGTGCGTGCATGTGCATGCATGCACACGGTGTACAAGTACCCTCTTCTCTTACGGAATCAGAAAGTATATATTCAGTTCCAGCACAGTTGCTCTCTGCATGCGCCAAACCACAAACTTGCATTGCATTGCAACAGCCCCAGTGGTAGGGTCTTTAATAATTTAGTGGTGGTGGTGGTGGTGGAGGTGGAGGATGATTATTAGTGCATCATTAAGGATGGTAGGAGTATCGTGGTGCCCATGGCCGGGATGGATGGATGATGGATTGATTTTGTGCCTGTATATCGCAGGAGCACGATCACGATGGCTGATTGGCTGGTACTTCAGCTGCAGCAACGATCTCTGCACGCACGAACGCAGCCTCGCCCAAAAGCGGTGGTTGTGGTGGGGGATCAACACAACACGTACTACATTCCATGCACCAGCACCGTCATTGCGTTGCGTTGCACCCAGTGGTGACATGACACTCAGCGAGTAACCACCGCCACCACTTCCTCCTTCCTTGCTTTGTTGGTGCCATCGATCGTGTGCGCAGGAGGACAGGCAGCCTTTTCAACTACACACTTCCATCTCCACTTGCATTCATCCACATATATGTTGCACTTGGTGATATCCCCTTTTTCTTGTCCTTTGCGCCATGGAAGTACAGTCCACCATCATCGTCTTGCAAAGAAAATTTCCTGTGACGTGTCGGCCCGGGCCTCAAGTTAGTAGAGTACTGTTAACCGGCGGATAAATTGGCGTAAGTGGAACAACCATTTGAAGGATGGCATTTCTTTCTTCTTCGGCAGACTACGGGGCGGCTGCTATACATTCATAACTTGCCCGCCTCCTCGGCCGTTGGATGCATAGAATCATCACATCATCATCAGGATCGTTGCTTCTTCCTCCCGAGCAGCACGCATTGTAACGTCCCCATGTTGCGACCATCTCAAGCCGCACACATTACAACACACCCCATGTTGTGACGCTCCTAAGGACCACACACTGCAACACCCTGTAGGTTACGACACTCCTCACCACCATGCATTCCAGCACTGGCCATGTTGCGACCCTCCCGAACACCATGCTCTCCTCCAACCGCGGTATCACAGCCGTCGTTGCATAAGCATGTTGCCATGCTCCCCCAGGTTGCGACGCTCCCAAGCACCACGCATGGCAAACACCCCCGATGTTGCAGAAGCACATCGCCGTAGCACCGCCATCGTTGCAACACAGACGACGTTTCATAAGTCACGTCATAGAAGCATGATATCACTGTTTGCAACATTGGGTGTGTGCCGCCCATGTAGTACCGATGATCTACACACCAGTTGGTGGTCCCTGCTAGTAGGTCGCCGCATCGGTCACCAGCCATGGGGCACTTCTGATCACCGACGAGGTCAACACCTGGAGGAGACACGCATGTGTGGCACCTCCTCCAAAAGGACGGAGATGCCCCTCACAAGCGAGATCAAAGATTGTGGAGAGGGGCGCCCATGGCGGCTTTTTTGTGACTGTAAAGGAGGGAGAAGCAGATGCGCCTCGCCAGTGAGATCAGGAGGTGGGCGGAGAAAAAGGAGAAGAGAGAGATAGGATGTGTTTGGTTGCAGGGCTATCCTCCCAGGGACAGGGATATCCCTCTTTTACTGTGGTTGCCACGCGTTTGGATCAGGGGCGAGAAGGGATAGAGGCAGCCAGATGTTGGGAATATCCCCTAAAAAAGGGGTTGTGGTTAGCCGCGAAAAACAGGCGGGCGGTGGCAACCACCCCGCGCGCGCGTTGCGGTCGTTGCCCGCGAATCGTTTTCCGGCTGTTGCTAGTGGTGAGGCATGCGCCTGCTTCCGATGTGTGACACTAGTCTAAGTTACTCCGCATTATGACCAGCCTAATGCACTCGCGTGTGGCCGCAGCCGGCTGGCCGTTGCGGCGGGTGCGCACAGGCGACGCAGGCCGAAGTTGTCGGCGGCGCGGCTGGATCTCCTGGAGGGTGACGGTTGGATCTCCGGGAGTTGCACGCGGTCGGCGATTGAGGGTGGCGCTGCTGCTGCGTGCATGGAGCTGGATCTTCCTACTGCTGTTGTATGCACCGTATTCGTGATGCAGTTCCTGCTGCTGTATTTCCGGCCGCCGTGCTGTGGTATCTCCTGCCACCGATGAAACAGATCATGTGTTCTGCTCTATTTTCTACTGCTGTATGCACGGGTGTGTGCGTGCTGTTGAGTTGAGGTGTGCTTGACGTGTGTTGTGCGTGCGTGCATGATATGGATGGGTGCTTGTGTGTGTGTTCACTCAGGAGATTTGAGGGCTACCGTGAGCACAGCTTGCAACACATCACTCAAACCAACTTTAGAATAGCTATCCTCAACCATGTTTCATCCTTCAAACCAAACATAAGAAGGGCTAACCTTACCCACCCAACCAAACAAAAAAAAAGGGCTATCCCTAGCCAGGGGGTTGGGGATACCCACAACCACCCTAGTCCATCCCTCAAACCAAACACATCCATAGAGACGGGAGGGGGATAAGTCGCTCTCTCCAGATGGACGTGTGGTTGTCCAAGAGATAAGATCAAAGGATAGAGGCCCACGGGCTTGTCGAATACTGGAGGTAGTGGACTGGTGAGAGGAAATCAGTCGATAGGATATCAGTATTTCCCTTATGCGTGAGGTGGTGCTATTGGCTTAATGTCAATAGCGTTAACCTCTAAATCGCTGAAGAAATAGACAGTGTTACTGTTCATCCACACTCATTATTCCGCATCAACATTCATCTCCAATCGGACGGTTGACAATGCTCGGTGCTTGACGACGGGATATCCACGGGGTAGATTTATAATAAGGATTCAAACTACATGGCATGAACGACCCAAGTCCATGCTAGGAGATCACTCGGTTGGACCGGCATCACGCAGCCCATCAGACTCACTTGTACCATGATGTCCATCCAACTGAACGTGTTGTGGGCAATCAAAGGGGGTGTCTCAAACGGCGCCGTTTAAACAACTTCAATCATCATGGTGTTGTTATTACAACATGGCTCATACAGTCGTTGTACCCTTCATCCTCGTCGGTTCCATATAAGGCGAGGAAGATCTAGACAAGTTTTTTGGATAGATTGACAAGATCCACACACACACACACACACACACACACAAGTGTTAGACATCACTATAATCACATTGTTCATACGAGATCAAAACATCCACCAGGAGTAGGGTGTTACCCCTAGAGCAGGGGATCCGAGCATGGGTATAGCCTCTCTTGTGTGAAATCTCATTCCTATATCATCCACGTGCGCCTCGCCTTACCAAAAAAAATCGTAAAATCATGTGTATTGCCGCGAAATCCCCTCAACAATGCCGCTCCGCAACGATGACTAATCACATGGTCATTGTTCGACGATCCGATGTTTACCACTCGTCAACGGCACAAAAGCTCACCTTGTTTTACTCCAATTTCCCGCCAAGTGCATGCTTTCCTTGGCTGTTCCTTATTCTAAATTTAGTGTCAGTTACTCTGAATACTAGTAGAACCTGTCACCCAATTAAACATACTCCCTCCGTTCTTATTTACTTTGCGTACTAGCTTTGACTGAAGTCAAACTTCGTAATGGTTGACCAAGTTTATAGGGAAAAAACAAATACCTCGCAGGCGACTCTCCCTCAGCAAAACACCATCATCTTCGTAAAACTACTAAAAGTAGAATTATATACACAAGGAAAGGTCAAGGAAACTACACGGAGCAGTGCTGGACTAGTTGCAAACTTGATGTGCTGAGTGGTCACTTACTTGAAAGGACCATCAGGAGGCATCCTATCAGAAAGGAAGGACATATAGCAGAGCGATCTCTGTCAGGCTCCGTCTCCATCTTGGGCTTCTCTGGCTGGGTGCTACAACCTACAATCATCGAACAGCCAGTCCTGATCACCATGATCGGTCTCAATGATCTGAGGTGCTTCAGGAATGCTGTATGTGTGCCCAAGATACTTGCAATCCGGGTGAGGCGACCTCGTAGCAGCTGCGTCATTCACTTTTTTTCACTGGGAGTAACACCGGTTGCTCGAGCTCGAAAAGGAGTAGGACGCTTTTTTTTTTGAAAAGGAGGTTGAAGGAGTAGGACGCATAGCACGATGAGAATTATGGATCAGTTGATGCAGGTGGTGGTTGCGGCGCCGGGGTCCATGGCGATCTCGAGCTGGCGGAGAGGGAGGGAGGAGGGCAGGGAGCCATGCCCATGCCCACGCCCACCTTGTTGGAACCGTCCCAGCCGATGTGCCCGATCACGATCTCCCTCTCCTCTTCCTCTTCATCTTCTTCCTTGCCGTCGTACGCGGCAAAGAATGTCTTGATTCCCTTGAGCAGCCGCTGCACCCCTGCCACGACGATCCCCTCTTTCGCCTTCTCATCACCGCCGGTCCCTTCCTCTCGGGGGGCTCTGTCTGAGTCTGAAATGGGCTAGTTTGGCTAGCATTGTATCATGGAGATCAATCAGGAACGACGATCTTCGTGTGGACTAATTGCTTTTCTCTGTGTTTTCTGTTGTTGCCGAGGCTGGGACGTGCACATCAATCAATTGCGTTAAAATTCCTTTGAAAAGGGTGGGGTGAGCTTGATTTGACGCCATCATCTCGCTAGTGGACGTAGCACAGCGACCTCGAACTCCTTTTTTTTGTGCGGCTTCATCGTGCAGCCTCCTTCCTTGGCCATGTCATTTTTTTTTACTATATGCATTTGCATACAGAATGATTTAGTGGGCGTGTCACTCTGTGGAAATGTATCTTACTGTTCGGGAAGAGGACCCCTCTTGAAAAGTTGCCATGAAGAAGGTCATCTAAGTCGTAAAAGAAGATTAAACACATGTTTTCTTCTGATGGAGTGCAGATTAGCAGGGCATGCGTGGCCTCATGCTCTGGACGGCCGTGCAAGTACGATGCTTGCGCCGCATGTTCAGCGCGCGTGCAACAGTTGGCTGCATGCAGGCTGAACGATTCGTACTAGTATCCTGGAGAAATCTGGGAACCGAATGATATTAAGGTTGTCTGCTTTTGAGATTCTTGATTGAGGGACCCTCTTTTGACCTTATTTTTCTTCTGAATGAATGAAGAAGACAACCTGGATCATCATCTGGTATGAATGAAATCTACACCAGCAATATGATAATGGGGATGATTTTGGTGAGGTTAAACAGTCGCCCTCTGCGCTGCTCCAACCCAACTACCCTGCATATGTTTTTTTTTTTTTAATTTTCACCGGAAACCGCTACCCCAAAGCCAGCATCCAAGTATCGACATGGATCCGACAGGTCTCTTTCAGGCGCCCGCGCCACAACAGAGCGTCTTCCCTACACGAGCCAAGCAACCGAGCGAGAGAAGGACGCTGCCCCTGGAACACCACTGCGTTCCGGTGCTTCCATAAGTGCCAGCAGCACAGCATAGCGAATTCAGGAGCAGAGCCGACCGCCGAGCTCGCCGCAGAAGCCAGGCGATCCAGGCAGCCCTCGCCCACACCACCGGCGTTGATGCCAATCCGCCTCCAGAAGGACCCCGCGAATGGACAGGAGAAGATCATATGATCCGCACTCTCCATCTCGTCCTCACACACGGGGCGCCCTGCACCTTCTGGCTCCACAATGTGTTTTTTCAGCAGGACATCTCTTGTATGGATACGTTTCTGCACCAACAGCCAGCAGAAGAACTTGACACGCGACGGCGCTCTCGTGTCCCAGATGGACGTCACAAACGGGGCAACCAGGCCACCAAACCTCAGCAGTCTGTACGCCATGGCAGCCGACAGGGTCCCGCGCGGGGTCGTAATGTGGAGGAGAGACCGATCATCCCCCTCTTCTCGCGCAGGCTAGGATTCCATCATTGCCAAGACCACCCCCAGCTCCACCTCGCCCACACGCGTGAGGCGCGGCACAAGGTGCCTGTGCAGGCCCTCCTCCCTCGCCTCCCAGACAATCATCTCGGGAGTAACGGCGTGCGAAAAAAGAGCAAGGAAGGCCACGGCAAGAGCGCCACAGGGCAGCCAACTGTCGAACCAGAAGGAGGTCGAGCGCCCGTCCCCCACGGCGACCGTGGAAAGAGCACGATACAGAGGTAGCAGCTTAGCCAGGGCTCCTCTGTGTTCACCCAGAGCATGGTCACCGCGCGCCAAGAGCGAACTCCCATTTGCTGCACCCCAGACCCAAGCAGCCCACCTCGATCGCGGCACACTGTGCAGTCTATGGATCATCTTCAGCAGGAGGCAATCATTTTGTACCACGAGGCTGCGGACCCCGAGCCGAGCCCGCCTTCAGATTTTGCGCGGCACACGCAATCCCAGGCCACCAAACATTGGGCTCCCGACACCCTCTCGGCAACATTCCATAAGAAGTCCCGTCTCATGGCATCCAGCGCACGGATCAGCTTTGGGGGGAGGAGCAGCGCAGCCATGGCATAAGTTGGCAGAGCGTCCAGGACAGCGTTAATCAGCACCAGACGCGCAGCCGGTGAGAGGAGGCGAGAGAGGGATCGTTCACACGTACCTTGAAATTTTTAGCCATATGAATAAACGAAGGCTGCTAATGAAGCAGTAGTGCAATATCGAAAGAAATGCGACGATTTGGCAACACAAAAAGCGTGCAACATGGAACATTCTCTCCGTAGCGGATCACTTGCCTTCAACACCAAGTTCGCCTAGCCATGCCGGATCGGGAGGATAGCCGGCCTGGAGATTAATCAGGAATGATCTCCATGGACATCGGCTGCTTAAAAAGTTGTGCTTTCGAGATTGATTTGGCGCCATCATCGGCTATTGGATGGAGCACATCGATCTGTCGCGTCATGCTTTCGAATTGTGGTCTTGAAGGAAGGAGTAGATATATATGTTTTTGAATTGTTATTTTTAGGAAATTCCGATTGTGGTTTCTATGCTGAAGGAAATACTTTTTGAGCCCTTGTATCCAAGAATGCACACATTCACAATGTT
The DNA here is from genome assembly GCF_002575655.3 of Aegilops tauschii subsp. strangulata. NCBI lineage: Eukaryota > Viridiplantae > Streptophyta > Magnoliopsida > Poales > Poaceae > Aegilops > Aegilops tauschii. Next base: position 565,877,408 of record NC_053039.3, on the reverse strand, counting down.
ACGACTAACCATCGTGGGAAAAGATTTTAAAAAAATGTTAAACGACTTCCTCAAGTAAAATAGATAAAAAGTAAGTACACGTTTATTCATCCATCTCAAGTAAAATATTGCTTCCTTTGCAGTTTCCCGCAAAAGAAAGAAAAAAAAAGAAAGAAAGAAGCAATCAATCGATCCAAGAGGACGGGAGATGTGTAGAGTTGGGTGCAATGCAAGCGAAGCGATTCATCCATCCATCTCTCCTCTTCCCCTGCTCCGGACCACACTCCAAATACATGCCCCTGACAAGCAAGGGAAAAAAAACTAGTGCAAGATGCCGCCACTCTGCTCTGCTCAGCTCGCAAGGTTGGTTGTTGCAGTGAGTGACCACGTCGACGCCGACGCCGATCCCCTCCCCGGCCAACACAGATGCCGAGTTGGTGGTGACAATTCAACCCCTGCTGCCTAAAAAGGAAAGATCAATTCAAATTCAACCCACGCCGATAGATAGATCAATCAAAGTGAAATGATTTTCTGCGTGAAAGCTACCGCTCATTGACCTGACCACATCTTACTGCTGCTGCTGCTACTAGTTAAGTTATGTCCACGCTAGCATGCATGCATGCAGCCGACGTGTCAACATCCCGGCCGACACTAGAGTGCCCATGCATGCAAATGCAAGCTAGCCAACGACCGCACCGGCCGGGGGCAGGGGGCACACATGGTGCACGTGTTTCGCCGAATTCGCCAACATGTAGTATGTGATGAGGTCATTGATGGAAGATTCACCGTCAAATGTAGTACTCCCTCCGTTTCTTTTTAGTTTGCATATAAGATTTGATAGAAGTCAAACTCTATAAAATTTGACCAACTTTTTACAAAAATATACCAACATCTACAATACTAAAGATATATGGTATGAAAATTAATTTCATGATGCATCTAAAAATATTGATTTTATATTGTGAATCTTGATAATTTTTTCTATAAAGTTAGTCAAAGTTAACAAAGTTTGACTTTGACCAAATCTTATATGCAGACTAAAAAGAAACGGAGGGAGTATGTGACGGAGGATTGCGCCTCTACGACGGTGCTATCTCAGGCATGAACCTCTTAATAAATCTCTTAAAATATGGTTTGCTTTTGGCGTATCTGGAAAAAGAATAATCCTGACGACTGTGTCGACTTTCATCTCCAACGAGGTGGGGTGGCTGACAGTTCGGCCCAAACGCCCCGGCGGGTTGGCTGGTCATTGACTGGGTTGCCACCCAACGGCAAATCCGGCCTAAACAGACGGACTAACGGGGAACCCCGATATCCAGCCCATATCTAGGGTGGATATGGGACGCCTGCACGCACCCGTCACATAGTATCGAACCCATTGTGGCCCACCCGACCCCACAAATTCAACCCTAGCCGTGTTCCTCTCCCCTTCCCTGCGCACCCAAGCTCCCTTGCGACGATCTCTGGCATGACGGGCAGGATCCCAGGCCTACACCTCTTGATCTTAGGACTGGGAGCTCATTCCACGTGGCCCCAAGGAGGAGATGGCTGTCTACATTGAGCTCCGCCGCTCCCGGAAGGAGTCTGCTCGACAGCAGTCGAACTCCATCCAACGGGAATCAATTGCGTCCGTCCAAATATTGCATGGATCCGACGCGAGGGGCATCACCGCTGCCTCACCGAAGGCGGTGCGGTCCGTCTGGCGATCGAACACCTGGCGGATGCACAACTGTTTCATTGGCGCGCCGAATCGAAGATGCACAACCGCTACAGAACCATTGCAAATATGGCATGACATACCCGTCGTGCGAGATAGCGGGCGCGGGAGGCCGCGACAGACGTCGATGAGGCGGAGTCACACTCTCCGATGCTCGACTCCTTCCGACGCAACCGTGTCGTGGTGGACATGGCGTCCCCTGACCTCGATGGATCCATCGTCGATCGATCTCACGTCCACCGATGACGTGCAAGCTCCAAGCCCCGCTGAGTAAGAGTAGGGCATGAGAGACATCGGCGCCTGAAGTCCCATGAGCCGTGTGTGTCTCATGTCTTACTCTACTATCCATGGACGCACCCGGCGCGTCCGCGGGCGTTTCGGGGCTAAGGGGGTTAAACCAAGCCGTCACCTACAATGGTCGTGCCTAAAAGATCGTCTCTGAGCGAGACCAAACTCCAAATTTCTAGCCACGCTCATGCTTTTCTTAGCCGTTCCTTGTTCTGCATCTAGTGTCAGTTTTTCTGAATTTTAGTAGAACCTGTCACCTAATTTCAAACATACATAGCAGAGCGTTGGGATTATTCGTCAACAACTTTGTCTACATGTTGCAACAAAAACAACGGCTCGAGCACCCCTGAAAAAAGTGACAGCAACTGTAATTTTATAGCATCCCAAACTCTCTTCTAGAGCCAGTCGACACAAGCAGAAAAGTATCATGCCCACTCTCAACAGTTTGGAAGCCAATTTTTAACTTCCGATGATAACTCCTCATACCCTGCAGTGACTCTTTCAACATGAGTGGCGTTCGTTACAAAACCTGGGCAAAAACACCATCGTCTAAGTAAAACCACTAAAAAGGAGAGAGTTATATACACAAACGACATGCCAACTTTGGGAACAAGAATAAATCAGGCAGCGGCAGCGGCAGCGGCAGGAGCAGCAGATTATGTGTGTGTCTCACCAACCAATCCAACTATAAATGAATGTCTCACTCACTCAAAAGTCCCTTCCTCCCTCTCCAGTCCTCCACCCCTCCTCTGTCTCTCTAATGTACATGTTGGTTATAAAAATGCTTTTACACCATACAGATCAAAATTGTGCAGCGGCAGCGGCATATGCAGCAAGGATAGCTAGCTCATCATGACCGCAGGAAACGGACACCAATGCCTTCTCTTCTCTTCTCCAGGCAGCACAGCACTCGTCGGGATCGATACTCCACACCTGCCAGCCATGCCAGCTCTCTCACAAGTGCTGAGTTGTCACGCACCGGTCTACAGCTACCCCACCAATGGATGAATCACCCATTCCTGCCGCCGAGCTACACAAGCTGTAGCAGAGCAGTGCTAGAAAGTAGAAACTAGTTGCAAACTTGATGTGCTGAGTGCTCAGTTAATTCACACGATCTTTGCTCAGTAGTTCAGGAAGCATCATATCAGAAAGGAATGACGTATGGCAGAGCGGTGACGTCGGCCGGGTCGATTTTCATAGCCTCAGCCCACACTTGGGGCACTCCGTCGGCCTCCGTCTCCATCTTGGGCTTCTCTGGCTGGGTGCTACATCGATCGAACAGCCAGTCCTGATCGCCGTAATCACACTCCATGATCTGAGGTGCTTCAGGGATGCTGTATATCTGCCCCAGATACTTGAAATCCGGGTGAGCCGACTTCCTAGCAGGTGCGCCATTCCCAGATGATGCCCCAGGATCCCGATGCCCTGAAACGACCGCAGGTTGCTGCTGAGCCTCCTTGCTGACAGTAACCTTCTCTTCCTTCTTAGGGAGAGGATCTCGAAGCCCTGAAACGACCGCAGGTCGCTGCTGAGCCTCCTTGCTGACAGTCACCTTCTCTTCCTTCTTAGGGAGAGGATCTCGAAGCCCTGTAACGACCTGAGGTCGCTGCTGAGCTTCCTTGTTGACATTGGCCTTCTCGTCCTTCTTAGGGAGAGGATCTCGAAGCCCTGTATCGACCAAAGGTCGCTGCTGAGCTTCCTTGTTGCCATTGACCTTCTCTTCCTTCTTATTAGGGAGAGGATCTCGAAGCCCTGAGTCGAGTGAAGGTCGCTGCTGAGCTTCCTTGTTGCCATTGACCTTCTCTTCCTTCTTAGGGAGCCGTTCAGCCTTTTCGATTTTCATGGCATCTGGCTTCATGGAAGAGGGTGGCGCGGCTACATGAGATGCTGTACCATTCTCCACATGATTGCTGGAGGGGGCTGGTCTCGGCAACTTTGTAGGCCGCATTTCATGATGGTCTGTACAGAGCATCAGAAGTCTTATAACATAAAGCACCATAAAAAGGTATGATGGTGTTCTACAAGACTATGCAATATTGGTAAGTGCAAAATAAAAAGCAAAGCTAGGAACTCACTTTGTAGGTAACCATTCATCTCGTGGTTCTTTCGCTTCTTCAGGTTTTCATCGGCTAGGATAACTTTCGCATCATCAGCTGGAGGAGCCAAGGGAGGGGTTAAGGGCTTCGTGTCAAGACTATCTATCAGACTGTCTATCTGATAATCTATACTGTTTTCTCTTAACTTATCATGCTCTTTGTGATTATGTTCCTGTTTCTCCTTCTTTGCCTCCTTTTCCTTTTTCTTCTCTTTGTGTTTCTCTTTCCTCTTCTTTTTCTCATGTCGTTCACGTTTTTTGTCCTCTTTCTTTGTATCATCAGATGCCCCATCTTTGACCTTTTCCACCCTTTCAGCTCTTCCAACTGCAATTTTCTCCACAGCTGGGGGTTTAGAATCAACCTGTTTCTGATCAGTTGAAACACAAGGATGCAGCACTCTTCCACCTGGTTCCTTTTCCTTGCCCACAGCTGGGGGCTTAGCACCAACCAGTTTCTGATCAGCTGAAACAGTATTCTGTAGCATTCTTCCACCTGATCCCTTTTCCTTGCCCATGGCAGGTGAAACACCTCCAGCATTGGGCTTACTAGCAGAAATGGAAAAGTTTTCAGTTGGCCGAACCATCCCATTTGGCCTTCGGATTGTAATGCTTGGGCTTGGGATAGTTGACCTAGGTAGACTTCTATCCATCCCTGTTGATGCACCAGATGTTGATGGACTCTCAAACCTCTGCATGGATGTTGGTGCGCTATCCACCGGACGACCAACCTTACCATTTCCCTTGTGCAGAGCATTAGCAGGGCTTCGAAGCAACGGAGAGCTGGTGCCAATGTCTTTCCTTGCTGTCTCTTTATTTGGGCTCTCAGTTCTCTTCTGCACCAGTATGCTAATGTTACTGATACGCTGCCCCGTTCCCTCTTTCCTTGGCACAGAATCAGTAGAGTTGGAGAGAGGTCTCGTGACTTTGACTCTTTCCTTCTCCACCATAGGTGTTGTACTAAAGCCATCAGAGCCTCCTTGAGATGAACTGTTGAGGTTCTCGCTGCGTCGAATCGATGTCCCATTTTTCTGTTGATTGATAGTGATGGTCTGTTGCCCCAAGCCCTCACTTCTCCTTGAAGCGTCAATAGAGTGAATACGCATTTTGTTAACTGCGGTCCTGTCATTCTCCAGTGCAGGTGCAGCACTAAAACCTTCACGACTTCGATCATTTGAAATAGTGAAGTTGTTAACAGCTCGATTCTCCACCCCTTTCTGATCTTGTGTCTTTCTAACCAGTTCCTCCCTGAATATAGGGTCCTTAATTTCTTCAGATTTCCTGCTGCTCTCTCCAAACTTCTGACCAAGGAGAGCCTCACCATGTCTGTCAGTCCCTTCAGATTCCCTGCTTTTATCTTTGCTCTTGTCCTTTTTCTTGTCTTTGTGCTTCTCTTTGCGATCTTTTTTATCTCTGTGCTTATCTTTACTCCTTTCTTTATCCTTCTTTTCTTTTTTATCTTTGTCCTTCTTGTCCTTCTTATGCTTCTTCTCCTTGTGTTTCTCCTGAAAAGAGATGGTTGATTTCAAGTCAATAAATTTCAAAATAAGAGGTCAAACATAAATAGTTAGCAAATGCTAAGCAAAAACATTATGAATGAATATATTGCAAAGAACAGTCCCAAAAAACGCTAAGAAAGAAAATGAGTTTGTTGATCTACCAGAATGGTCGTGCAAATATAAACATCTACGACACATCACTATCATGGGAAGCTGCCATTAGTACAAACAATTAGAAACTACAATGAGCAGTGAATATTATAACACTACCTAAATGGCATACAGTATTCCAGATTTGTAGAGTTTGTATATGAAATATTATTTTTAAACTTATGAACTCGCACTACATAACCATTGAATAACACCCGGGGAAACAATCTGCTTCTCTGATTGCAGCTTATACTTACTTTTGCTAACAAGTCTAATGACTTGAGTAATTCTGTTCAGCTGCAAACCCAGTAATAGTACTACTTTATGTGTTGTTGAAGCTTTTGCTTTTGATACTAACCACATTGATGAAGTTAACCAACATATTTTATACATAGACCATCGGTTGCAGAAATCAAGTTGGCACTAAAGTTTGCACCATATTCATTCAAGGACCAAATATGTCATAAATTTAGAAGGATATGTACTCTATTTAGTAAGGAAACAAACTAAGTCTAAATCACCAGACATTTGAACATGTGCCATGGAACAGCCTTGTTATGGAGCATAGAGAGTTAAGGTTGTTACATAAGATTGGATATAAGCCAATACTTTAGGCAAACATTTCAACATATCAGGACAGAAATAAGCTAGTTTATTGAGACTATATTCGACAAATCTAACATAACACCTCAGGTAGTCAATAAAGTAAAGCAGCAGTGCTGCAAGTCACTGCCAAAATTCCCTACGATGCACTCTAAGGACATGCTTACACGCTTGTAAGCATGACAATTTATTGCCATGTTCTATGAGGGCAGGGTTAATTCATGAACATCTGCCATATTTAGTGAAACTTTCTTTGCTTATCACGTTTTAAAAGAGTAAACCATGAAACCCTCGAATGTCATTAATAGAGTTAGTCAGACCAGATCTTGTAAGAAACCATGTATTTGAATGGAGCCTCGGTAGTTTTTCCTCGATGAGCAACATGGAACTACAAAGGGTACATTAAGATAATGCAGATTGCAGGCAAAAACATAATGCTAGCCAGATAGGTTCATTAGAGCACACAATAATCAGATTTATAAACAACATGACAGCTAAAACTAACAAAGACCACTAAGTCAACGCTTGTCCCTCTGATACGTTATATAGCACTTATACCATTTATTTATGGTGTTTGTAAATGACAACATCAACATATCCATTCATAGAGTTACAGTTATTATGAAATGTGAGGGTTGCATAGCATAATTCTTAATTCCCCTCTCGAGCTTTTTAGCACTGGAAATTTAAAGTTTATTAGGATTGTGCAGAAAATATATTTATATCAGAAACATAGCATGAGTTCAGTTACCAAAACATATTTAATCCCATGATGTCAGAAGACACCCAAGGGAGGTCCAGATATGATTCTAATACAAAGATGACAGAAAAAACTGCTGAAGAGTTCAGGTCACAATAATGAATACATCTGCTCAGCTTTCTAACAGTGGATAATATATATATAGGATACAGCATCCCTAGTGGATAATCTTTGGCTATGCTACCAGTTTTCATGTATGGGGAAAAGATATTATAGAACTAGATGAACTTTTCCTCTATATATGATCATCCATATATTAAGAACAATGTGACAGGCATGCTTTACAGCCAGCCCAGGCCAAAAGGCCCACGGAAATGCTATTGCCCTTTAAACTGCCAAGGTATTTATGTTTTCTATATGCATTATCAACAAACTTGAATACATGTTAACCCATAATAACTTTCCCCTGGAACAGAAGAAAACAGGAAATAAGCAGACAGATGAATCATGAAATGTCATTTTAGTTCGGTTTGACAGTCTATCAATCACAGGAACACCAACATATAAAAATTATTATATCAAGTGTAGGAATAGATATAGTGGTGGAATGGAACCAGAGCTGTTAAGCGGGTCATTTAACACAGATAAATTGCAACTGAATGGAACAATCCAGCAAACTATTGGCATAATTGGAGCTTCTACAGCACATAATCAGGTATCGAAGACCAAGCAAATTGTTCCTAGCAGGGAACAAGCATGGACAGATAAAGACGATCATTTAGCAAGATGCACACACATTAAGAAATCATCATACAAGATTACCAGTCCATCCCAATATCCCATTCCCATCTTTCTCATAAGCTTCGTTCTCTAAAAATAGAGGCTCTCTTTTGCACTTATGCTGTATTCCCAAGTTCTGAACCACACCACAATAGATACTAGTATTTATTGTAGATACTAGATAGCATGATGATTGTTATAGGGGCACAATTGAAAAGGGCTACACTAAAACAACAAGATATCATAAAAAATGTAACAAGAAATCTAGGTTAAAGCATAATCAGTTTCCTAACAGAAGGAGTAACAAGCAATAACAGCCTTTAGATCACAAAAATATTGAATTGTAGTTTCACATAAACAACTAACTGCTCTGAGATAAATAAATAAACCTCTAATAAAATGTTTACAGTACAAATCCTACATCGATCCAATCCACCATCCTGTATGGCTTAGACAGCATAGGTACCACTTATTTAGAACACCTTGTTTGAGACCGGCAATTAGGAAATTTTGTTTCATCAGTGTGGTGATTGACTTACCCTGACTAAGTGATTCATACTTGCACGGATGGACAACTTTATGCCAATCCACACCAAAAACTGATGGTAACTCCCACCAGGACCAGGACACATACGAGTTGCATAGAAAAATAATATTCTTTGTAAAAGTGTGGTCAACCAGTTTAGTGCACAGCATGAACTTTAACTGTAGTAGGAGGATATTTGCAGAAAGTAGTCATGTAACAGGACAAAGGAAACTCCTGGCAATAGCTAGCGGGCAGTAACGTCTCTAGAACTTCAGTCACGCTTTTAGCAGCACACCGACAAATTAGAAACATTTGCGTCTTTTTCCGCCGACCTAAATAACTTTTTCGCCCTAGTAAGCCTCCCGAGTCCCGACATACTAAATGCGCTTTTGCCTATAATACACCTGTGTGAAGCTTGCAAGACCTAAGCGACAATAATCAATGAGTAACGACATAAACCCGCAGCCGCTCTCATACTAAATCTGCTTTTGCCTATAATACACTTGTGTGAAGCATGCAAGGCCTAAGCGACAATAATCAATGAGTTACGACATAAACCCGCATCTGTTCTCCCATTGATCCACCCAATAGAAACCCCCACCTTGTGCACGCAACTAGCCGCAAGATCTGCCCTGCCCTATCAGGTTCAATTTGCCAGAAGCGCTCTTTAGGAAACCATCGGTTCAGCCTACTTTGTACTCTAGCTTTTCTACCAATCAGTGGTGGAAGAAAGGAAACCCCAGGCATAATAAACACAGCGCTTTTGGCACCTGCGAGTGACCTAAACTCAAGGGACTGAAACGCTGCTAAGATTCATCACCGCACAGCCGTAAGCAACTAGGCCTAACCACAGATACGTGAGCTAAAGGTCTGGTTTTAAAGAAATTCTGCAACCAAACAAACAGCGGCGGCATACAATGTCCTAGAACCTCCTCCCGTGCGATGCAGGCTAATGGAGCGACGGACGGAGCAAGAGGGGATGTTTTTCCACCTTGTCGAGCAGGGGCGAAGCTAGGTGGGCGTCGGGGCGCGCCGTCTTGACATATCCTGGGGGCGGAAACGGGAAGCAGCGAGACATGGCACGGCCGCCTGGGGCCCCGCCCGCCGGATCAACCCACCACCAAGACCAGAGCCCTCCTCCTCCGCCTCAATCCTCCCCCTCCGCCGCCGCCCCCAAACACACCTCCTCCTCCTCCTCTCTTCCTCCTCTCTTGAGCAGGCTCAGTGGTCGCCGCCCTCCACCGCCCGGGGGGAGCATGGGGCGGGGGCACTCATCCCGGCCGCCGCCGGCGCCGGAATCGCGCGGGGATCTGGGGCGGGCGCGGGGATCGGCCCCCACCCGATCGGGAATCGGCGCGGGGCCGCGGCCAATCCCGGGGCGATCTCCCGCCGCCGCCCGCCCGCCCGCTCTGTGTTCGTTTTAGTTGTTTTTGTTTCCGGCGCTCGCTCGGGTGTTTCGCCGCTTTTGTGCGGGGTGCCGGGTTGGATTTGGATGGAGGGAGGGAGGAAGTAGGGTTGAGGTGGGGAGGGGCGGGCCGAGGGAGGAAGACGAAGGTGGAAACCGATGAGAGGAGACCCGGTGCCCGTATATATAGCCCCACCACCCCCACCCCCTCTTCGGGACACATCTGGTCTGCTTGGCTTGGCTTGGGTTGGGTCCGGGGTCGGCTCCGGGGTGGGGTGGGGCCCACCCGCCAGACCGAACCTATGGTTTGCTATTTGTTGTACTCCTACTCCTAGTACAAGTAGTACTACTCTCTTTTTTGCGAAAAATACAAGTAGAGTACTACACTATTATTACTTTTATTATTTATTATATCAGGAAAATATGTGGTGATGCATTCGTTTTCGTTTTGTTTCATTGTTGCTGTGTTGGGATAATAATTCCATATTGGTAGGCTCATGATTTTAAGTGAGTTTCGACATTTTGTTTTTGTCGCGTCATAAGTTTCGTCTTGCTTTGGGTTCCCACAATATCATATTGAGGATTTCTTTTTGTGTTTCATTACTCGAGACATGGATGCCGAATCCACTGGTGCAATAAAGAATGGCGATCTGGGTCATTAGTGTTGTAGCCATAGCGCATAGTTTCACCTACCAGAGCCCGAAGTATGATCCGCATTAACAACACAGGAAGAATTTTCACGAGTGTGTGTGTACTTGGCACGATGTGGCAGAACATGACAACATATGAGGGGTTGATTGCTTAGACCAAAGCCCTAGAATTATGCGAAGAAGCAACTTCTCACTCGTGGGCCAGCATCTACTTGATTTAATGGGCCAGATACTTTGGTTTTAGTGCGGGGAGACGAGAAGAGACTCGGGATGGTCCCCGAGACCATCCGTCGATGGTGGTACATGGGTTGACATGGTGACCTTGAAGCTCGGCTCGCCCGAGGCTCTCGAACCCTCGATGTCTAAATGGGAAGAGTGAGGCGAGAGACTAAAAGTGGTGTTGATACCGTAATGCTCATGCCGGTCGCTTTGGGTCTGTGGTGCTATTGAATTCGGACAAGATAACATCACCCGTTATGTGTTGTAATAGTAGGGTACAACATGTATCTACCAATGTTAAATTTTTTAGACCGCATTTACACACAGACATGATCCCATATGATTAAAACTTTACGAGCTATGAGTGTTTGTAGTGTGTTTTCGGACACGTTGACCGGGGACCTATGTATATAGCGACGAAGGGCAGTTGAAGGAGGGTTGAGTAGGAGGGAGGAAGAAGGAGAGGGGGGGATAAGAAGTCGGGACCCGTACATATAGTCCCTTCCTACCCCCACCACACCTCCCCTTCAGGACACATATGATTGGGTTAGGTTGGGTCCAGGGTCGACCCCGGCATGGGCGTGGGGCCCATCTACAAGAGCAAACCTATGATGGACATGGTGTTGGGGTTTTCTATTACTCCTACTAGAAGTACATTATTGTTGTTGTTATTGTTTAATATCAAGAAAACGAGTGGTGGTGTATTCATTTTTTTTGTTTCATTGTTGTTTTGTTGGGATTATTCTAGTTTGTTAGGCTCATACTTTAAACTTTTTTGTTAACACCATTAGTTTCGTCCCATCTCGTCATGCTTTGGTACTCGGTGCCATTAATTCGCAGGATTGTTTTTACTCATGACATAGTTATTGGATCCACCAGTGCAAGAAAGGACGGGTATCTAAATTATGAGTGTCGTAATTGTAGCGTATAATTTCACCTACCAGAGTTCGAAGTATGACCTGCATTGACATTCTAGATATAGGTTTTACGGGCATGCGTACTTGCCACACGATGGCGTTACATGACAACATAGGAGGGTTGCACGACCCAAATGAAAGTGTGTTCGCTCCCTAAGTGTGGTTTTGGTAATAATGATAATCTCTATGAACTAATTTTTCATTGAGATGTATATAAAGGAATATTCCATATGTGGTGCCTTAAGGATGTTGGATGGATTCAAGGATGAATGCTTATGTATTGAATGATGAATATTCCATATGTAGATATACTCTAAGCTTTGGTATTGAATGAAAAATTCATATGGATCATAGAAGTGCATTGAATTTTATATGAAGAGATGTCCATAGTGCGCCTGAAATATATTGGGTTGATGTGGGAAGAATTCCTCTTCTAAGAACTCCTCCGGGTATCCCTCTCGGGTAACCCTGTGCCAGGGGATGTCGTGCCCGCGAGGAACCGGGAAATCTCTCCGGACATCACGTGCGCACGGGCCTCCTAACCCCCGTGCACATGGGGCTGAGTGTTAAACCCTATGATACCCCGTGCGCACAAGGTCCCTGACCCTAGTGCCCACGAGGCCTAGGGTTTAGCTCTCGAGGTCTCATGTTTAGTGCGGTTACTAGTTGTCTTTGGAGATATCTACACATCCATTAAGATTGGTTTCACTATCTAAACAAAATATGCTCAAGATAGAGTTTGTTGGAGGATCTCAAAGATTGACATATTTGGGCTTATATGGGTCAATGACACTTGGGAGAATAATTAAGGAGAAAAATTCAAGTTATGGTTTCAAGACAAAATAATCATGACCTCACGTGTTGTGTTTTGGTTGAGCATGTCTTGAAGCAGGCAACTAGAGTGAATAATTCATTATGCCTCTCAAGAGATTCTGATGGAGCATTTAGAAGAATAAGTGGTGACCAATATGATGTTCATGGTTAGACTTGACATGGTCATGAAAGAGCGTTTGGTGATAGAGTATTGAAGCAATGTATTGAAGCGTTTGGTCATGAAAGATTGTATCTAGATGGCCAACACACAAACACAAATATTGTACCGTGTGGGATCAAGTGATCTAGTGGTGTGGTAAGTAATTGTGAATTGTGCTTTGTGAACTAACCCATGTTATGTCTTTGTTTCATGTGGGTTCGGTTTTCTCACGAGCTTGCATCAAAGATATGTTTTAATTTTTAAGAATGCTCTATGGTGATGGTCATCTAGTTCAAAAGATGAGCATCCAGAGGTTATATACTTTGAAGCTTGCGGTCCACATCGTGTTAATATACATGTGAAGACGTGCTCTAGTGATGGCTTCCCTCATTGCAGTATGGGGAAGCAATTTGCGGATCTTCACCAAGTGACCGTGGTAAAAAAATGATTCCAACTTGAGCAAGCATTAACATCATCATAATGCTCAAGAAGGAGGAAACTGAAGAGAGAAGACTGATTGCTCGTATATATAGCCCCTCACCCCCACCTCCCGTTTGGGACACATCTGGTTGGGTTGGGTTCAGGTGGGACCCACCTGGCAGACAAACCTATGGTGGGCATCAGGGCATGATCTTGTGCTTTGCTATTGTTAGAAACAAGTGCAAGAATGAACCGGTGTCATCTTTATTGATTGAAACTTCTATTTATACAAACCCAAAGGGCACCAACGAACAGACATCTGTTCGGATAAGGCGCAAGCGATCCGTCGCTCCGGTTCAGCCACCGCCAACAGTTATTATAGGCAGAGATAAAACCTGAATTAATTAAATAAATAAATTCTCAACACTCCCCCTAATCACTGCCAATCTTTGTTGTCATACAACATCAAGTGCAAGAATGAATCGGTGTCATCTTTATTGATTGAAACCTGCTATTTATACAACCCCAAAGGGCACCAACGAACATGCATCTGTTCGGATAAGGCGCAAGCGATCCGTCGCTCCGGTTCAGCCACCGCCAACAGTTATTATAGGCAGAGATAAAACCTGAATTAATTAAATAAATAAATTCTCAACACTCCCCCTAATCACTGCCAATCTTTGTTGTCATACAACATCAAGTGCAAGAATGAATCGGTGTCATCTTTATTGATTGAAACCTGCTATTTATACAACCCCAAAGGGCACCAACGAACATGCATCTGTTCGGATAAGGCGCAAGCGATCCGTCGCTCCGGTTCAGCCACCGCCAACAGTTATTATAGGCAGAGATAAAACCTGAATTAATTAAATAAATAAATTCTCAACACTCCCCCTAATCACTGCCAATCTTTGTTGTCATACAACATCAAGTGCAAGAATGAATCGGTGTCATCTTTATTGATTGAAACCTGCTATTTATACAACCCCAAAGGGCACCAACGAACATGCATCTGTTCGGATAAGGCGCAAGCGATCCGTCGCTCCGGTTCAGCCACCGCCAACAGTTATTATAGGCATAGATTAAACCTAAATAAATTAATTCTCAACAGCTATTACTCCTACTACAAGTTCATTATCAATATTACTATCAAGAAAACAAGTGGTGATGCATTCATTATTGTTTTGTTTGAGTGTTGTTGTGCTGGGATTATTCCAGTTTGTTAGCCTTACGCACGATCCCGTATGATAAAGAATTTACAGACATGTGTGTTTGTAGCACATGTGTGGATATCTTGAACCGAATCGTATGGTTTTAGTCTTCCAATTTGGACACCATATTATGTACTAGTACATAACATTTTTTTTACGGTATGCATGTAGCACTGAATCTGTCTTGACAGGAAGAGTGAGGCAAAAGAAAATATAGTGGTAGTACATAATGCGATAAACTCGGCCGTTGCGTGGAAAAAAAAGTAGCATATAAATGCTCTCCCACAGCGCACGGCTAGCACAAACTCCTCGTGCATGCGTCTGTTAACGAAAAACGCGTGAGCAGTACTGTATTTGGTATGGATGTTTTCCTTTTATTTTAAATTTACTTATTAGGGTTTACTTGGTGTATGTATATAGATATGGATGTTTGTTGATTATATACTGCTCTTATTGTTTGGAACGGTTGTGGGCTGTTGCTGTCGATAAAACGGTTTCAGAAGAGTAGGTGTTGATAATCTATTCTTGGCTTGCTATCTTGGCTAATCATCATAATGACAGCGGTCCAAATCAGGTTAGTAGAAACGGAAGCTTCTGGTGGCGGCAGCAGCTGGCGACACGCCGAGTGAGCGAGCTTCACTCACACTCGACGCCACTCGCTGGCACGCGTCGGGCGCCTTAACCTGGGCCTACTTAAATTTAGAATATTTTTTCATTGTTCCGTTATTAGGCATAAAGTGTAGTGGTAGTAGTACATTATCCTCAGCTCACTTCCTCTTTCTCTTGCAATTTTTTTATTAACTAATTAATTATTTAGAATATACTATTCTCAGGGATATTCCCAATTTTTTTATATATAATAAAAAGGAAAAAGAGCTTGGTGATGAACTTACGAGATACTAAAGGGCCGGGCAGCGGCACGCAACGAAATAGATATTGGTAGCGACGTGAGGGCGGGATATGGATGCGGAGATTTATATTGGCACGATCGAGTAGTAGCGCTCAGCCGCGTTGAACACATGCCCGGGGCATGCAGTAGGGTCCTCTAGTAGTGCTATGTGTAACGAACAGACACCAAAGAGATGATGATGATGACGGTCGTCGTATCTCGTTTGTTTCCCGCGGGAGTTTGCTTGGCAGTACGGTCGGTCAGTACCGGCCCGCCTATACCCAACTTCACGTTCTATTTCTCCACCATTTTTTTCTCATCGAATGGAGAACACAACTGTATAGCACTATTATATACCAGTCACACCCGTAGGAGAAATTAGAGCAAGTCCAACGGGGCGACCCATTTTGTCCGCTGACGTCCGTTTGGGTCCGCGCGGACACAAAAGTCGGCCTAACGCGCCGACCCAAACGGTCGCGCGTCCGCCTGCCGACCCATTCCCGGCCCATTTTTTAGCCGGATTTGCATTGGCGCGGACACGAGACGGATGCGCGCGCGCCTTCTCCTCCCCGGCCCCGCTGGTCGGTGGCAGCCTCCACCATTTCCCCGAAAGAAGACGCTGACGCCCGAACAACGGGCAAGGGAGTCGGCCAAGAGGAAGGGCCGGAGGCACGCGGCGGACGTGAGGGATGAAGCCATCGCGGCGGCGGCCGTCTCCGCCGCCGCGTAGCAGGAGGTCACCAACGCCCGCGTCGTGGCGGCAACGAGGGAGGCGCTCTATATGCTAGGGTTAAACCCTCGCCAGCACGGCCTCGTCAACGCTGCCGTAGCCCCGGCCAGCACCGGCTCATCTGCATTCCCTCGGATGGTGCTGCCCGACTTGCCCCGCGCGTTGGCTTGCACCCCGATGCCCGGCTTCCACGTCTACCCGCAGGCCTCCCGCCTCTCCGGGGAGTGCTCGCCCGACGTGAGCGTGGTGGCGCCTTCCACGCTTGCACCCGCGCCCATTGACCTCAACGCCACACCGGTGGCCGATGGCTCGTCATCCGGAGGTGCGAGGAAACATGCACGGCAGATGCCAGCCGACGTGCGGGGTGGAGATCATGATCTCCAAAGGCAAAAGAAGTGGCTCTCGCGAGCATGATGATCAGGGTGGAGATCATGAAGGTGGATCTCAACACCGTGTCATCAAGGAAGAGGCCATGGTTCGAGAAGATGCGGGCCGACATGCTCAAATTCGACGAGTGATCTATGACGGCGAGCGCCATCCTTTTTTTTATGCCGGCAGGTGTGTTGGCATGACAATGGGGCCGCGATGGCATGGTCGAACTCAAGTCACATCTCTTTTTTGTGTGCTGGCATGTGAGCCGGCCGCTGGCGAGTGCTCCGGCATGAACTGTGTGGTGATATTTTGAAGCCGACATTGTATGTCGGCGCTGGCATGGTGCCGGCATGAGACATGGCCGCTGGCATGATCTATAGTCGCGGGCTTTTTTAAAAATTGTGTGCGGACATGAAATGGGTCGGCGCGTTGGACGCATTGCCGACCCAAATCTAAAACAGAGTGGACGCCGGGCGGGCGGCCGATCCAAACGGACAAAAGCACCGTCCATTTGGGTCAGCCCGTTGGATTTGATCTTAATAATGTGATATTCATAGTAAATAAGCTCTTATTTTGTTGCGTGGGAAAAACAGAAGAGGAATCGTGGCATTCGCTGCTCTAGCTTTACTGCAGGAGCGGCTGGCTTGCGGTGCGACGTTGGATGGCCTGGCCAGTGGCCAGGTCAGGTCAATTCAGGCCGGACAAGGCCAGCTAGGAAACAGCCAGTGCAGCGCGGACCAAGCAAGAAAGAAAGCCACGACGAAAACGGTAGTAGTAGTAGCACCGCCACGCAACCTCCGGCCCTGCTCCTTGAGGTTACATTACATGGGTGTCAGAACCGACCTTTACTCCTCTGCTCTCTCCTTCCTTTCCACCGTCGTCACGTCCGGCCGGCAGGCGCCCACGCCCTGCACGGCTACACCCCCTCGTACTCCTACTACAAGCTACTAGTGTACGTCGTCACGTCGTCACTTCACTTCAATGCCCTTGCCTTTACTCCGTGCTTCCACTGCATTCCAGCCCAACCAGTGCCATGTCCTCGTACGCCACCACCACCACGACATCAAGGCCATTCAAACCTCACCATCAGAAACAAGATCACAAGAGAACGTGCAAGAATATATCATCATAAAGACCACCAAATGCAGTAATCAAAGAATCACATGCCATATGGCTTGAATCTTCATCACCATCACTCACTCACTCGTCGATATTATAAATATATATCGAGAAAAACCATGGTCGTTCGTACAAAACTGTTTGTATGTATGTACAGAGTAACAGAATCTCAGACACCATGAGGAACTGTCAACCTACCACGAATATGTATGTACATTTTTTTTGGGTCTGCTGCTGCTGCTGCTGCTTGCTGTCGACGCCTCGCCACGGCGTCTTATTGTCCGAGTCTAGCACTCGTATAAAAAATAACTCCACGCACCCAGCCCACGCTGGATCATGATAATGATGATCGGCTGCTGCTCTTGGTAAACCCGGGGGGATCATCATTATTCAGTCGTCGGTCAGAAGAAATTGACCTGCCGGATGGGCGCCGGCGCCAGCGACCGCTTCTCCATGAGGTTAGGCTGCAGAGGGAACAGCCCGAACGGAGAAGAGCCCCGGAATCCTCCTCCTCCTCCGGCAGCTGGCAGCGTGGCGGCTTGGCTGAGTAAAGCAAGAAACAATGGAGGCAATGATGAGTGGAGTGGCAATGGAATCTGGTCAGTTCCTAGTACGCATTTGTGGATTTAGATATGTGAGCTGCTTACCTGTCAACCATGTACGCCTGTTGCCAGGATGGCATGGCCGGGGCTTCCCCCAAGGGGCGATGCGATGATGCCATGAGTGGCCACAGCCCTGCTTTCACAAAACAAACAACCCACGTCTCAGCAACACGGAACCATGATTGATTCTATCATACCAATGATTACAAAGCATCTAAACATTTCAGGAAAGTTTGATTAGTTTAGTCAAGTGTGTATATATGACTTTGGCGGTTTCTTATAATGGGAAATCAAACAGATTAGTTACTGAATCTGAAATTCCTATTCATATTGTTTACACTTATATCTGTGTGAAGTGGTTCACAAATATTCAATAGATGATGCACTTGGTTGTGGTACCCTATGCATATATTTGTACGCAACAGATAGAAAACACTTCTAAAATCAAGATTTAATAACAGAGGAAAACCATGTACCTGGCTGTACAGGAGGATTCCCATAACCTGGGTATAGAAGATTTTCCTGCATGTTAGGACAACAAAAGTTTAGCTTGCTTAAACACTCGATTTTCACTCGAATATGCAACTCCCATGTCACAAAGAGTAACTCTCACCTCTTCTCTATGTTCTGGAACATGCTTACCAAGATCTACAAGAAAGGAAAACAATATAGAAGATAAGTCAGAGGAAACAACACATTAAGCACATGATAATTTTTTTAGCTTTGAAAAGAAAAATCTGTCGAATGAATGCATTTAAGCTGTTTCAACATCAATTTGTTTATATCTCACGGCATTAACAGAACATATTCACTGCCCTCACAGAACATGAGTTAGTCCAGCATAATATCTTATCCCGTTTTGCTGTACAGAAACTCTTAAGCCAGTAATCATCATGTTCTGACTAGTAGTATAACACATTTGTTTCCAGCTAATACAATACGGTTTCACCTATTAACACCCAAGAGCAACACTACAGGAGTGCAGGTTAAGGTATTCCTTCCAAGTTTCATGTGCAGGTTCATTACTGTTTTCGAACAATGGTACACACAAGATAATAACCCAAGGAATTCAACAGGAGTGAAATATTTTGGCACCTGATACAGAGCTTGGCTTTAGGCTGAGAGTTAGATCAAGGTCATCAGATTCTTTACCAAAACACCAAAGGTCCAGTTCCAACCTTGGTGTTGCTCCTACAAAAGGAAGTGGGAGCTCGATCAGAAAAACCATAATGTAATAGATTTTCGTACTAACTTCCTAGCAAACGAATTGTGATTAGATAACTCACTAGGCTCATTCATCTTTGAGTAGGAAGCATCCTGGAGAGGTCTTGGTACCCACTTGCGCACCTAGACCACTCAAAAGTCTAAGGTACAGAGAAAAGCAAAGCAAAGTACCCGTAGACAACTCAATGTGGAGATAATTACATTAAAGAATGGATGTTGTAGTGCTTGCTCAGCAGTTGGCCTTCTTCGTGGATCCCAAGAGCAAAGTTGCTATTAAAATGATGAGAAAAGAGTAGCAGGTTAATGAGGAAAATTATTACCACATAAATAACATCAAGGACAAAAGCTGGATTATTCACAGCATTCAAACTCATAGCTATCACAATCTATGTAACAATGCAATATAGATTACAGAGAAACATCATGACAGAAGTCTTAGTACTGATACTTATACGCCAGGTGTAAGTAGAATGAACGGACATCAACTGGGGCATCTACAATTTTACACGCGCAAAGGACAACTTTGCCCCAAGACCAGGAAAAAAACAGTGGTTCTTTGCCATACCTTGATCAAGTCTAAAGCTTCCAGGGAAGCATTAGGAATAAGCTCCCACAGATTTCTTGGCGGAATCTTTGGAACAGATGATAAGTATTAGTGCCACAAAAGCATTTCATCCAATGAATGTAGACAGAACTCATTTTCACCTGAAAAAACTGGAAGCTACTTGAACGAGGCAGGTTCATTCCCTCTGGCCAGAGGGAGTGATCTGGGGTCCCAAGCACAGCGCATATCTTGTATAGCTGATCTGTCTCACTATGATAAAATAAAATATTAGAAAGGTAGAGCGATAGAGGTCAGTGTAATATAAAGAGAGATACAAGTAATCTGGTCTGGATTTATGCTATGAAAAGTAGAGGTCAATACATACGTTTCACCAGGAAAAAGTGGAGACAGTGTAAAAAGCTCAGCCAGAATTGCACCAATGGCCCACATGTCTGTGATAGAACACATTTATTATTAATGACGATATCATTCAGGCACAAAGGCTCATAAGGGGAAGCTATAATGACAGTATGACACAAGAAGATTAAACGAACAAATGATCTCATATGCAGAAATTTGACAAGGTGTCATTTATTTCTCGTGTTAGATGGAATTTACTATGTGTTAAGACACTTAGAAAGTGAGAAAGAATCAACAAAATATAAGCAGTAAGTGTAAATAAATGAAAATAATCTACAGTATAAACAGAATCCTTTTTATGCATAGAAACTTAAACCAATGACAGAAACATCACCTATAGAAGGTGTGTAAGCTGAAGCTTGCAGCAGCACCTCTGGAGCCCGGTACCTTGAAAATAAGAGGTAAGGTTTAGGTGCAAACCCAATACAGTAACATGGCCTTTTCATACAAGAAACTCACCATCTGGTAGAGACATAATCTGTGTAAGGAGGACTGGAACATACTTCTCTTGCCAACCCAAAGTCGGCAATTTTAACAATACCATTTGTCACCAGAAGATTTTCTGAAAGAACAGAATTAGCCTTAGATTATAGTCACTTTACTGGTATAGAGGCAGCATTATTCAAACAGAATATAGTCCACCAAATTACCAGGTTTCAGGTCACGATGAAAATATCCATTATTATGCATGTACACAAGGCCTTGCAGTATTTGGAGCATAAACTTCCGTATCTCTTCTTCAGAGAAAGGAGCACTCCTTTCCCTTATAACATCGTATAAATTACAGTCCTGTAAAGGATAAATCAGTTACATTTTAGTAAAAAAAGTCCAAGAGAGGAAAACAAGTTTAAAAACTTGAAAGGCCCAGCCAACATAAGATGAATTTCTCACGTACAAATTAAGAAATGTGAACCCAAGTAAATAGAGTGACGTTAATGATCCAACCAGTGAATAACATTCTTAACTAATCTAATGGCCATGCTAACGAGCATACACACTACAAGACTAGTGATTTTCGCTGAGATACATGTAGGTACAACCATATACAAGAACATAGCGGAGCGCAGATAAGAATTGCTAGTAATGTTTTGCTTCCATGAGTTAAACAGTAAAACAGGTGCCAAGAATAATGTAATACCATGTGTTCAAAAATGAAGAACAACTCATGATTTTCCATCGTCACCTCCTTCAATTGCACTATGTTAGGGTGATTTAGTTTCTGGAGGGCCTGCACAAGGATGGTTCTCCATTAACACAAAAAGCAAAACAGTGTGGTTTGATCAGATACGATGATATACCCATTACTGAGGAATATTACCTTTACTTCTCGCAGACTGATGCACTCTTCCCAGTGGTAAAACTTTCTCTTCATCTTTTTAACAGCAACCTGAATGTAGTAAAAAAATAAATTAAAATTGCTAATCTCTGATGGTTACAAGCATAAGGGCCAGTTCTTTTGGTGGCTTCTAGAATAAGCTGCAATAAGCTGCCCCCTACCCAGCTTATTTTAGAAGCCCAAACAAATTTATTTTTTTAGAAGCCTAGTAGTTAAGACTTGACTAGTAGGCTTCTAAAAAGAAAATTTTGGTTGGGCTTCTAGAATAAGCTGGGTAGGGGGCAGCTTATTCTAGAAGCCCAAAAAAGCTAGCAAAAGGCCCTAAAAGTCACAGGATAGATAAAGAGAAGAAAAATGAGGCTAATATAGAATTTACAAGAGAGCAGAGTCCCTTGACAAGGATGCACTTACAATTTCATTTGTTTCTATATTGTAAGCCCTAAAAACGTTTCCACAAGTCCCATCACCAATCTCCCTTATTACTTTATACCTGCAAAAATTCAGAAGCCTCGTCAAGAACTGTTCATGCGGCGCAAAATTTATAATGGGCAAAATTAATTGCAGCTCACCTTTCCATGGTCGTTAACTTCACTGACAGAGGCTTCAGCAGGAATCACTGAACAGTAACAAAACCGAGCACTGTGGAACCCGCACCACCTTTGAAACTCATCACGGTAGTAGGTTCGCTCGTGCAGGGTTGCATAAGAAGAAGAAAGGTCCAAACGGGGGTGTCAGAGCATGAATGGTTATGCATCATTATTTGCACAACTGACATGCTTGTTGCGGCTCCAGTAAAACTCAGCAACGCATCATCCAATGCATCGGCGTGGATACGCTGAAGCCATCTTCAGATCCCCCCAGCACGTTCATCGAAAGATCTGCGAGAGATAAAAGAGCTTTTGCCTCAGTATCTGACTCTCAAGACTGAAGACAAAACTGCATCCCTTAGCGAGCAATATAACCATGCTGCCATGGATGAACAGATGCAGCTAAGAAAGTAAAGTAAATCGAGCACACAAATAAAGATACGTTCTAATGGCGGCAGTTTATCCTTTTTGGAGCCAGCAGAGTTTCTGTGTTAGATATCATCAATCACCAACAGACTTGACAGAAGCGACTAACCATTTCCCAACCAACTGAAGTCGTAACAAAGAAACACGTGATGGACGCAACAAATAAAGGATGGAACAGTGGCCACTATGAGACAAAAGTGAAACGGATCCTCGAAAAACAAATCAAACTACGCACTCATCAAAACAAAATCAACAAAATAATGGTGGAGATGACTTCCGCGCGAAGGGTACTACAAATCCACGCGCCATGAACAGTCATTCTGGCGCAGGGGGGGCCAGAGATCTACTCTGGAAGATTCGAGGAGAAGGCAACGAATTAGGTACCAACCAACACATTTAAAACAGGCAGAGCCGCGGAAGGATGATACAGACGCAGAGATATATTACCCTCTCCATAATTCGCGGCGGGATCAGTTGAATCGCAGCGAAATCCCCAAACCGAAGGCCGAGGCGGAGGGAGCCAAACGAGGCAAACTCTAAGAAACCCATGGAGTAGATCACAGCGATTAAACGCCGCGGGATCGCAACCGAAAAGCTCTGGCGCGGACGCCACATTCTCCCATTCCGCACGCCATCCCGAGGATTGCAACCAGAAGGAAACACAAAAAAAAATCCCCAACTCGGCCGAAAAACCGATCTGAACTGGAGCAGCGCCAGAAATTAATCAAACCGAAACGCAACCTGCACTATTCCACCTCTATAGAGAGGATTCGCAGCGGAAACCCCTGAAAAAAATCGCGCAATCCCCGCACCCGCAGGGTAGAAACTCAATTCGCCTCGGACGATGATTCGGGGCGGAGGAACAACAACACGCGGTGGGACCTCCTAAATCACGGAGGAAGACGGCCGGGGACAGGGAGAGGAGGAGGGGGGAGGGGAGGGGAATTCACCATGATCGGCGGCAGCATTTGCGGGGGAGCCGCGGCGGAGGGAGCCTCCCGTGTGGGGATCGCGGGCGGGCGAGGCTTGGGAGGGAAGGGAAGGGGCGATAAACTTGGCGAGGTGGGGAAACGAAACGAGGGGCGAGGCGAGCTGGGCTGGGGAGGAGGAAAAAAAGGGAGAGGAGAAGATATCGCGACGCGGCAGTGCGAGCCGGGGGCGACGCGCGGGCAATGACTTTTCTGCCCACCCGTGGCGCGAGGAATTGCGGGCGGAGCCGGCGCGGCTCGTGGCGGGGGGCGGGCCGAGCGGATAAGCGCGCCGGGGGTAAGAGGGTCATTTTCTCGGTGGGGCCCGTGCGCCCGCCCGCGCTGCCGCCCGCTAGGTGCACCAACCGGCCAGCCGTGGACGCCCAAGGGAAAAGGGGCAGCGAGCGAGCGAGCTGGTTTGAAAATGTCGTGCCGATGCCGTGCCGTCGCGCTTCGGCGTCGTGCGCTTGAGCGACCCGTGGATGACGCGGCGGAGTGAATGCACGCGCGATCCGTGGGGGATTTTCATGGGGGGCTCGATTTGATTTGGTTTGATTCGGTTTGCTTCGGTTTGATTCGAATTCCACGGATGCCGTGTGTGTTTCCTCCAAGCACGCACATGGCCAAGGTAGTGGTCAGTACGCCGGAGCGAGGCCACCGCACTTTTCCAATCTATCTGGATGACGATGAGGATGACAAGACGGTGCATGCTATTGTCCAGCTGGAGGACAACAATAAGGGCAAGGGTCCCCGCCGATGCAAGCGCCTCCAGGGTTGTCGGGCGAAGATTTGAAGCTATTGTGTAAGATTAACCCCCAATCCCCATTCCCCTTGTACTCAATTCAGACCGGAACCCTAAAATTCATCGCTACTTAGTACTCAGGAAGAAGTTCTGATCAATCCAATGGCTATTTACCCCGATTCCCCATTCCCTTGTAATGCAGATGGATTACGCGGACCGAATCTAAACGTGGATCGAATGCGAAATAGTAAGTGAGGAGGTGAAAATAGGGCTTACCACCATTGTCGAAGTGATACGGGTGATGTTGCTGATGCCGGTGATGGAGGACGGTGGTCGCCTTGTTGTTCTCCAATTCGTTGATCGCCGTCGCCGGTGTGAGAGTGAGAGAGTGGAGGGGGGGGGGGGGGGGGGGAGAGCGGCGAGTGTAATTATTGTCGACGCTTCGGGAAACAACGCGACTTCTCGAGTGTGGTTCCTTGCGTGCAGTCGTCGCAGCCCACGTGCATCCCGCGGGCCTGGCCGTGTAAAAAACCGTCGATTTGGACGTTCCTAGCGGGCCTAACTGGGAGGTACTTTAAACATCGTGCGATGGAGGCTCAACAGTGAACATAGGTAACCAAACATGCAGTTTTCTTTCTGTGCGGGCCTGATTAAGCCTAATGCAAGCAACCAAACACGCCCTTGGTCATCGCATGTGCACCAATTTGTTTGTACAGGCCGGAAGGTTGTACAATGCAAGTTGCTTAGGAAGGTGCCTGATAAAATGAATCGATTCCTCCATGAACTTCTTTTCAAGAATGAATCGATTCTTAAGCCCTGGGTGCATCTTCATGGTAGGATACATAATTAAGCATCTGTCCTTTGTTATAAGCATAAGCAATTGGTGCTTACACAAAAGCACACGCTCTTGTTAGAAGATGCACGGTGATTACCACGACCTGACTTAGCCGAGCAGATTGTAGCTCCACTGCACGAGCGAGGGTTCTTAAATCGGCTGGGCAGTTTCGCTCTTGGTTTCTCGGAATAATCTCGCCGGATGCACGGTTTGCTTCCCTGGGCTGTTCGCTTGCATCGAGATCTTGCTCTGTGATTTCACATCAGGACCGTGTATATGCTCTGCGTGAAGAAATTTACTACTGCTGTTTCGTCAACCGTTGGATTATGTAACAGGCAGACAAGAGGTGCAAGGAGAACCACAAATATGCCACGGCATATTCCGTCGCCAAAGGGAGGGACCAAAATTCGCGCTGCGGGCGTCTATGGAAACACATTTGAAAATAGTAATAATAAATAAGACAAAGGTAATATAGCGTCTGTCGATCGCTTAGGCAGAAACGTCTGGGTGGTGTAGTTGGTTATCACGTTAGTCTCACACACTAAAGGTCCCCAGTTCGAACCTGGGCTCAGACACTGTTTTTTGGCGCTTACTTTTTTGTGTTGGTTTTCACATTTTATTACATATAGATATATTTGTTTTAGTTCCAGTATATTTTGCTTCATTTTTTTTACTTCCATTTGATTTTGCTTCACATTCAACAGATTGCTAAGGCTTCCTTTTTTTTCTTTTTCAAATTTTGTGTTGGTTTGTATATTTAACGTACACATATATTTGTTTCAACGCTGTCCGAACGCCTTTGCAGCCTGCACCTGATCACAAATCTTGCTGGGCGAATGTATGACTTGCTGAGTGCCGCCCCCAAAGGGTCCATATGTGCTTTGTGCCTTTATCCACAGTCTCCAGGACGGTTCCATTTGCAATTTTGCATAGAGCAAATGAGCAAATCGGCAATTGCCATGTCCTCCACCTCCTAGATATCCAGATCCGTGGCCGTGGTGATCAAAGAGCATATTAGAGGAAACGAAGGCAGTCGCAACGCCGAATGGCCGCTTTTCTTCCATATGAATGCTGCAGCTCATTGCGCAACAACTTGAGAAGCAGACGTCGTCAGTTTTTTCAGTCCCCGCCTGCCCTGCCAAAACATGTGGCCAGGGCCGTACCTCACAAAACCGGGGCCCTGTGCGAAATCAAAATTTAGGTGCATTTAAAAATGTCAATCAAAATATTTTTATTAATCATTCCGGTCATATATTAATATTGCTTTTTCAAAGGACTAAAACAACTTGGAATAACTGGGCCTGAACGAAACAACTCAACGAATATGAATCAGCCTCTAGGAAAAGACCCCAGTTCATTGCTCTCTTTCGAGGAAAATATGAAATCACTAGCGGAGAATTAAGGAGGCGATAAAGATTTAATTTATTGTCATTTTAATCTGATCCGAAAGTAAAAGAGTTCCGGGATTAAAAATAATGTTCATGATTTTGAAAAATATTCATGTATTAAAAAAATGATCTTAGATTGTCCAAAAAATGATCCGGGAATCAAAAAGTGTTCGTGGTTTCAAAAAATGTTCGTGTATCCTGAAAATGGTCATGATTTAAAAAATATGTTTGTGAATTCCGGGAAATGTTCAATATTTTGCGGATTCTTTTAACTTAAAAAAAATGTTCATCTATTTTGAGAAGGTTCATAAAATCAGAAAATGTTCACGGATTTAATACATTTCATGTATTAAAAAATCACAATTCCAAACATATTCAAGGTTTCAAATATGTTTATAATTTATCTATTTTGGAAAATTTTAAAAATATTCACAAAATGTAAAAGGAATAAAAGGAAAAAATATAAAAAGAAAAGAAAAGGAAGAAAAACAGGTTTAGGGAAGGTTGGTTCTAGAACCTTCCCAAAACCCATGGATAAAACCCAAAATGGGCCAACCCATACAACATCGAAGCCAACTGGGGGTACGCGTTTCATCGCCATCCCTTGTGGTACACGGGGAATAGGATCTGCGCCTAAGCAGCGCCTTAAGCGACACCCATAAACCGATATCCTTGGCGAATGCCCATTTAACACTCCCTATGCTTGCTCGCCTCGCTCTCGCTAGCTGCCTTGTTCCATTTTATTTTTTTTAACCAGTTGACTCAGTCCCTTAAAGATTGACCATAGATCCTGGACCGTTGACTTGTAGAAAAAAGTTAACAAGTTTCAAGAATGTTCATTGATCTGGAAAACTTTTACGGATTTGAAAAAGTCTATTTTTTTGAAAAGGTTCATGAATTTGATAAAAAAAAATCATAATTGAAATATATTCATGAATTTGTAAAAAAACTTAAGGACTAGAAAATGTTTGTGGATTTGAGAAATGTTCAAGAATAATAAAAACAAAAAATCCAAAAGGAAGGAAAAAAAGCCGGTAGAAAACCGGAGCTTAAAAACATAGGGGAAAATGAAGAAAAGCTTCTAGTATTTTTTTCGTTGAGGAATGCTTCTAGTAGCTTCCACAACCGGAATTAGCAGATCGCTATATGGACCGGTCCAAATAGGGACCCGTGTGCGCGCCATGTTTAAAAACAACCAAGATAGCTAGAGCCCACACTCATGAGCATATGGGTCGGCCCAGCTGCATTTTGTTTTCAAATGCTTAACTTCTGGCTCTGCGACCGTTGATCCCTGACCTGCGATTGTTGATTATTTCTAAAATAAAAAGTTTCACAAAAAGGGAAAAAATTCAAAAAAATAATTAAAAGAAGTTCAACAAATTCGGAAAAAGTTCAAAATTTTGAGAAAACTGGAAGAATTTTAAAATGTTTATGACTTGGAAAGTTCATAATTTGAAATAAGTTGGTGAAAATAATGAAAAACCTTCGTGAATTTGAAAAATAGTTCACATGATTTGAAAAAAGTTCAAGGATTTGAAAAAAATTAACAAAATTTTGGAAAGTTTCATGAATTCGTTAAAAGTTCACGAATTTAATAAAAATCATAAAAGAAAAACATTAGTAAAATGAATAAAATTAGGAAAATAAAATAAAAAATGAAACTGAAAAAAAAAGAAACCCAACAAAGCCTATGCTAGGGAAAAGCAGAAGAAAAACCACACAGAAGTCCATGAGAATAATCATTGGAAGATTCTATGGAAAAACTATTGAAAAAAGTCCTACATGGGCCATTTACACACACGTGCACCAACGGTCGGATTTTAAACACACGTGATAACTCTGCTTGGGCTCAAGCAAAGCTGACTCAACCAATCGTGAAAGAGATTTTCTCTCATTGCCTTCACTAGAAGACATAGGATTTTATGTTGAGCATCACGTTGGTTTCTTACTTTGTTGCACCTTGACCCTGTGTAACGGTACGGTGCTTCCTGTGACTGAAGAAAGAAAAAAATGAAACTATCAAAAGACTATGTCTTCGCGTTTCATTGTCTTCAAGCAAAGGTCTTCACACACCATGATTAAACCAAATCTCGAGGTACTTCTATCTATGTTATCCTGTGTACACTCGCAACACATTAATCTCTCAACTAAGTTTATCGTTAATACTCCAAAACCAACAAGGAGTGGCACTAGATACACTTACATGGATCTCCATGGATCCAGTCTTTGTTCGTCTTTACTCGTGTGTTTACAGGTTGGATCCTTCCGATCTACGTTTTCTTCATCAACGACGATTGCTATTCTGGTGCACCGTCCTATGAGGCCTTAGCACGATAACATTCCGATCATCTACTACAACATGTTTTCTCAACTCTGATGAAAGAGGGACGACGTAACGCCCCGAGTCCGATGCGCCAGGTGTCTCCCAGTTATTCGCCGTCATTGCCATGTCATTTGCTTGCGTGTTGCATCTTTCCATGTTTTCAAAACTTGCATCCGGTTATTCTCTCCGTTGTCCGTTTCGGAATCTGACACTCTCATATGCACCCGCCACACCTCCCAGATCTTGTTTCATTAGCGGGAGAAAAACGTTCTCAGAATGGGACGAGATTTGTTGAGTGGCCTTGGTATATCATTGGTAGACCGCCTGTCAAATTTCGTTCCATTTGGAGGTTGTTTGATGCCACAACGGTTAACCGCGTTAACCGAAGTCCTCCTTCTCTTTGCAGCCCAGCACCCCTCCACAACAGCCCATTAGCCCATCTAAACCCCCTCCATGCTCTCCGCCGTGGATCACGATCGTGTGGGCAAAAACCGCACCTCAATAGCCCTCTCCTAGCTCCCTCTATTTATATAAACACACCCCCCGTCCAAATCTGAGGCAAACTTCATCCCTAACCCTAATCTCCTCTAAATCCGCGCCACCCCAGCCCCTCCTCGCCGCGCCGGACACGTCCGCCGCCGCAGGCCCGGACCAACCGGGGCTTGCCACGTCAGCATGCGCCGCCGCCCCTTGTGCTGGCCCGCCGAAGCCCATCGCGGGCCTGCCCGGGCCCGGATCTGCGCCGCCGCCGCCCGCGGGACCTCGCCGCCCAAGTTCCGCGACTCCGCCGCCGTGTGCCCTCGCCACCCGGTGCCGCGCCTCGCCTCCGCCGCCTTGCCAACTCCGGCGCCTCGCCGTCGCCGCCGCAGCCTCCCCCCGCGCCTCGGCTCGCCGGAGACGCCGCCTCCTCACGCCTCGACGTCCGCCGCCGCCGGATCCCGGTCGGATCCGCTGCGCCCTCGCCGGATCCAACCTCCCCTCGTCCCCGGCGACCTCTCCAGTCATCTCCGCGCCGCCCAATTGCCGGAGGAGCTCGCCAGCCGCCGTTGACTTTTTCCCTCGAGGTTGAATTCCTCACTAAGTCCCAGTTTTTTTTCATCTCATGTGTGCATCTTTGACCTACCATAACTTCATGCATATTCCTCCGATTTTCATGTCTAATATGTTAAATTGTTCATCTCTGAATGCTCTACATGGTTGTGTAGTTTACTTGCATGTTACTGACCATCTTGATGCCTTGATCCTCGTTGCAAAAGTGCTAAATGTTATAATCTGCTGGAGATTGTTGTAACTTGCTGTTTTGTCTTTTTCATAGCATTTTGTTTGTCTATCTTTTGAGCATCATGTCTACATGTTTTAGAAGCATATTCATGCCACTTTACAATGGTATAATCCATGTATTTTTATGTGCCCTGGGGTGACTAGCACAAGCTTGCAAATTAGGGTACTTGCTGTTGCCGATTTCAGTGACTTAGTGATTTCTGATTTCTGCTAAGTCTGAATCTGCTACATTATGTTGCCATGTTAACTTGTTGCTACAAGTGTATCCATGCATAATCTGGAGATGCTCAGTAAGGATGTTGTGTAGATCTTGTTATGCTCTATCCATCCACGCCTTTGTTTTGCATTTATAGCCTACTGTAGCTTGTTGTTATCATGCTCTCAAATTGCTAAATATTGTTGCTGTCAATCTGTCAACAGTAAGTTCATTCTTGCCATGTGAATAGCTAGTGTTCTATGCATCCTATGACCATGTTCTTGCCATGAGTAGCTCACAAATATGCCTTCTTGCTGTTGGTTATATTCACTTGCCATGATATGCTTTATGTTGAGTTAACCGAGCTCACAAACATGTCTACTTGTCGCTATTTTTGCCATATCCAGTAAATTCTACCAAGTCTGAAAACTGTTATCGTTTGCATTCTTGCCATTATGTTTTGGGCATATTCTAGTGGTTTCTAGTAGTAGCTCAGTGATCATGTTTTGTAGTGCTTGACATGTACATGATTTCCATGCCATATGATGCCATGATATGTTCCTGTAGCATATACTTTTGTTGTCTCAAAGTATGCAGCATGAATATGTTTTTCACAAAGTCTGAGAATCTGTTATGACTTGCTTACTTGTCTTGATGATTGCCATTGATTTAGATGTTATATGGAGATGCTTAGTAATCATGTTTTGCCATGCTTAACCTGTACTTCAATGTCATGCTTTTGCTTGTTATGCTTACACTGTAGCATGTTTGTTTCATGCCTTCAACATGTCAACATGTTATTTTCGCTCACATGTATGCCCTGTTTTCCACTAAGTCATAATCTGTGTTATAAAGTTGCTTTTTGCATTGATCATGTTGGTTTAATCCTGATGCCTATGAACCTGAACCTTGATGTTATTTGAATCATGTAATCTGTACTTTGAGTGCCTATCAAGTTTGTGTCGGTATGTTTCCTGTAGCATGTTGTTTCCTTGATTGCAAAGTGTTTAGTTGCTGTTTTGGATAGATTGTGTTTGAAACTTGTATTGAGTGTGTGTGCTGAACCGTT
This sequence comes from Aegilops tauschii subsp. strangulata, assembly GCF_002575655.3. Classification (NCBI taxonomy): domain Eukaryota; kingdom Viridiplantae; phylum Streptophyta; class Magnoliopsida; order Poales; family Poaceae; genus Aegilops; species Aegilops tauschii. The sequence continues at coordinate 565,846,228 of NC_053039.3, read as the reverse complement.
GCTCCGTTTTAAGCATGCTCTACATGAAACTTGCTTGGTTTTGCATGTAGTTTTATCTTGCCTTGTTGCATCCTTGGTTTGAGCATATGTGCTTGATGTTTGAATGCATTTTGCATCAATGCCATGTTTAATTTGTTATGCTCATATCTTCTAGGCCGTAGCTCCGAATTAAATGGACTTTATATGTAACTTGACTAGAAAGACGCATAGATCATCATGGTGCACTTTAACTTGCTGTTTAACAACTTCAACATAATGTGTTATTCAGACCTGGACCAATTTCGAAATTTGCATATGGGGACTTACCGGAATTGTTGTATGTTGATCCCGACCTCATTTAAACTTGCTTTGGTGTGTTGTTCTTGTATGCATTATCTCTTGCCATGAGTAGAATCACATAGCCTTGTCATGCATCATACTTGGTTGAGCATCATGTTATGTTTATGTGTTGTGTGTTTACCATGTTGTTTGCTTCTTTCCGGTTGTGCCCCTTCTCGATAGTTCCAGTTTCGTTGCGACTGTGAGGATCCGTTTGACTATGACCGTTCGTCTTCTTCATGGACTCGTTATTATTCCTAGCGGGATTTCAAGCAAGATGACCGTCACCTTGGATCTCACTACTATCTTTGCTATGCTAGTTGTCTCGATGCTATCGCTATGTCGCGCTACCTACCACTTGTTTATCAAGCCTCCCAAATTGCCATGACAGCCTCTAACCTTTTCACCCTTCCTAGCAAACCGTTGTTTGGCTATGTTACCGCTTTGCTCAGCCCCTCTTATAGCGTTACTGAAGGAAATATGCCCTAGAGGCAATAATAAAGTATTATATATTTCCTTATATCATGATAAATGTTTATTATTCATGCTAGAATTGTATTAACCGGAAACATAATACATGTGTGAATACATAGACAAACAGAGTGTCACTAGTTTGCCTCTACTTGACTAGCTCGTTAATCAAAGATGGTTCTGTTTCCTAGCCATAGACATGAGTTGTCATTTGATTAACGAGATCACCTCATTAGGAGAATGACGTGATTGACTTGACCCATTCCGTTAGCTTAGCACCCGATCGTTTAGTATGTTGCTATTGCTTTCTTCATGACTTATACATGTTCCTCTGACTATGAGATTATGCAACTCCCGTTTACCGGAGTAACACTTTGTGTGCTACCAAACATCACAACGTAAATGGGTGATTATAAAGGTGCTCTACAGGTGTCTCCAAAGGTACTTGTTGGGTTGGCGTATTTCGAGATTAGGATTTGTCACTCCGATTGTCGGAGAGGTATCTCTGGGCCCACTCGGTAATGCACATCACTATAAGCCTTGCAAGCATTGTGACTAATGAGTTAGTTGCGGGATGATGTATTACGGAACGAGTAAAGAGACTTGCCAGTAACGAGATTGAACTAGGTATCGAGATACAGACGATCAAATCTCGGGCAAGTAACATACCGGTGACAAAGGGAACAACGTATGTTGTTATGCGGTCTGACTGATAAAGATCTTCGTAGAATATGTGGGAGCCAATATGGGCATCCAGGTCCCGCTATTGGTTATTGACCGGAGACATGTCTCGGTCATGTCTACATAGTTCTCGAACCCGTAGGGTCCGCACGCTTAACGTTACGATGACAGTTTTATTGAGTTTTGATGTACCGAAGGAGTTCGGAGTCCCGGATGAGATCGGGGATATGACGAGGAGTCTCGAAATGGTCGAGACGTAAAGATCGATATATTGGACGACTATATTCGGACTTCGGAAAGGTTCCGAGTGATTCGGGTATTTTTCGGAGTACCGGAGAGTTACGGGAATACGTATTGGGCCTTATTGGGCCATACGGGAAAGAAGGAAAAGGGCCTCAAGGGTGGCCGCACCCCTCCCCTTGGTCTGGTCCGAATTGGACTAGGGAAGGGGGGCGCCCCCTTCCTTCCTTCTCTTTTTCCCTTCCTCTTTTCCTATTCCTTATGGGAGGTGGAATCCTACTAGGACTAGGGAGTCCTAGTAGGACTCCACACTTGCTGCGCCCCCTCCTAGGGCCGGCCTCCTCCTCCCTTGCTCCTTTATATACGGGGGCAGGGGGCACCCCATGGACACAACAATTGATCCTTGAGATCTCTTAGCCGTGTGCGGTGCCCTCCTCCACCATATTACACCTCGATAATACCGTTGCGGAGCTTAGGCGAAGCCCTGCATCGGTGGAACATCATCATCGTCACCACACCGTCGTGCTGACGAAACTCTCCCTCAACACTCGGCTGGATCGGAGTTCGAGGGACGTCATCGAGTTGAACGGTGTAGAACTCGGAGGTGCCGTGCGTTCGGTACTTGATCGGTCGGATCGTGAAGACGAACGACTACATCAACCGCGTTGTTATAACGCTTCCGCTGTCGGTCTACGAGGGTACGTGGACAACACTCTCCCCTCTCGTTGCTATGCATCACCATGATCTTGCGTGTGCGTAGGAATTTTTTTGAAATTACTACGTTCCCCAACAGTGGCATCCGAGCCAGGTTTTATGCGTTGATGCTATGCACGAGTAGAACACAAGTGAGTTGTGGGCGATATAAGTCATACTGCTTACCAGCATGTCATACTTTGGTTCAGCGGTATTGTGAGATGAAGCGGCCCGGACCGACATTACGCGTACGCTTACGCGAGACTGGTTTCACCGTTTGGAGCACTCGTTGCTTAAAGGTGACTGGCGGGTGTCTATCTCTCTCACTTTAGTTGAACCGAGTGTGGCTACGCCCGGTCCTTGCGAAGGTTAAAACAGCACCAACTTGACAAACTATCGTTGTGGTTTTGATGCGTAGGTAAGAACGGTTCTTGCTAAGCCCGTAGCAGCCACGTAAAACTTGCAACAACAAAGTAGAGGACGTCTAACTTGTTTTTGCAGGGCATGTTGTGATGTGATATGGTCAAGACATGATGTGATATAATGTGTTGTATGAGATGATCATGTTTTGTAACCGAGTTATCGGCAACTGGCAGGAGCCATATGGTTGTCGCTTTATTGTATGAGATGCAATCGCCATGTAATAGTTTTACTTTATCACTAAACGGTAGCGATAGTCGTAAAAGCAATAAGTTGGCGAGACGACAACGATGCTACGATGAAGATCAAGGTGTCGCGCCGGTGACGATGGTGATCATGACGGTGCTTCGGAGATGGAGATCACGAGCACGGTGCTTCGGAGATGGAGATCACAAGCACAAGATGATGATGGCCATATCATATCACTTATATTGATTGCATGTGATGTTAATCCTTTATGCATCTTATCTTGCTTTGATTGACGGTAGCATTATAAGATGATCTCTCACTAAATTTCAAGATAAAAGTGTTCTCCCTGAGTATGCACCGTTGCAAAAGTTCTTCGTGCTGAGACACCACGTGTTAATCGGGTGTGATAGGCTCTACGTTCAAATACAACGGGTGCAAAACAGTTGCACACGCGGAATACTCAGGTTAAACTTGACGAGCCTAGCATATACAGATATGGCCTCGGAACACAGAGACCGAAAGGTCGAGCGTGAATCATATAGTAGATATGATCAACATAGTGATGTTCACCATTGAAACTACTCCATCTCACGTGTTAATCGGACATGGTTTAGTTGCTTTGGATCACGTAATCACTTAGATGATTAGAGGGATGTCTATCTAAGTGGGAGTTCTTAAGTAATATGATTAATTGAACTTAAATTTATCATGAACTTAGTCCTGATAGTATTTTGCAAATTATGTTGTAGATCAATAGCTCGCGTTGTTGCTTCCCTGTGTTTATTTTTGATATGTTCCTAGAGAAAAATTATGTTGAAAAATGTTAGTAGCAAAGATGCGGATTGGATCCGTGATCTGAGGATTATCCTCATTGCTGCACAGAAAAATTATGTCCTTGATGCACCGCTAGGTGACAGACCTATTGCAGGAGCAGATGCAGACGTTATGAACGTTTGGCTAGCTCAATATGATGACTACTTGATAGTTTAGTGCACCATGCTTAACGGCTTAGAATCGGGACTTCAAAGACGTTTGAACGTCATGGACCATATAAGATGTTCCAGGAGTTGAAGTTAATATTTCAAGCAAATACCCGAGTTGAGAGATATGAAGTCTCCAACAAGTTCTATGGCTAAAAGATGGAGGAGAATCGCTCAACTAGTGAGCATGTGCTCAGATTGTCTAGGTACTACAATCGCTTGAATCAAGTGGGAGTTAATCTTCCAGATAAAATAGTGATTGACAGAATTCTCTAGTCACCATCACCAAGTTAGTAGAACTTCGTGATGAACTATACTATGCAAGGGATGACGAAAGTAATTCCCGAGCTCTTCGTGATGCTGAAATCGACGAAGGTAGAAATCAAGAAAAACATCAAGTGTTGATGGTTAACAAGACAAGTAGTTTCAAGAAAAGGGCAAAGGGAAGAAGGGGAACTTCAAAAAGAAGGGCAAGCAAGTTGCTACTCAAGTGAAGAAGCCCAAGTCTGTACCTAAGCCTGAGACTAAGTGCTTCTACTGCAAAGGGACTGGTCACTGGAGGCGGAACTGCCCCAAGTATTTGGTGGATAAGAAGGATGGCAAAGTGAACAAAGGTATATTGGATATACATGTTATTGATGTGTACTTACTAGTGTTTATAGCAACCCCTCGGTATTTGATACTGGTTTAGTTGCTAAAGTACTAACTCGAAACGGGAGTTGCAGAATAAACAGAGACTAGTAAAAAGGCGAGGTGACGATGTGTGTTGGAAGTAGTTCCAAGATTGATATGATCATCATCGCACACTCCCTGTACTTTCGGGATTAGTGTTGAAACTAAATAAGTGTTATTTAGTGTTTACGTTGAGCATGAATATGATTTGATCATGTTTATTGCAATACGGTTATTCATTTAAGTTAGAGAACAATTGTTGTTCTGTTTACATGAATAAAAACCTTTTATGGTCATACACACCAACAAAAATGATTTGTTGGATCTCGATCGTAGTGATACACATATTCATAATATTGAAGCCAAAAGATGCAAAGTTAATAATGATAGTGCAACTTATTTGTGGCACTGCTGTTTAGGTCATATTGGTGTAAAGCGCATGAAGAAACTCCATACTGATGGGATTTTGGAATCACTTGATTATGAATCACTTGATGCTTGCGAACCGTGCCTCATGGGCAAGATGACTGAAACGCCGTTCTCCGGAACTATGGAGAGAGCAACAGATTTGTTGGAAATCATACATATAGATGTATGTGGTCCGATGAATATTGAGGCTCGTAGCAGGTATCGTTATTTTCTGACCTTCACAGATGATTTGAGCAGATATGGGTATATCTACTTGATGAAACACAAGTATGAAACATTTGAAAAGTTCAAAGAATTTCAGAGTGAAAGTGGAGAATCATCGTAACAAGAAAATAAAAGTTTCTACGATATGATCGCAGAGGTAAAATATTTGAGTTACGAGTTTGGCCTTCAGTTAAAATAATGTGAAATAGTTTCACTACTCACGCCACCTGGAACACCACAGTGTAATGGTGTGTCCGAACATCGTAACAGTACTTTATTAGATATAGTGCGATATATGATGTCTCTTACCGATCTATCACTATCGTTTTGGGGGTTAAGCATTAGAGTCAGCTACATTCACGTTAAATAGGGCACCATCTAAATCCGTTGAGACGACATCTTATGAACTGTGGTTTGGCAAGAAACCAAAGTTGTCGTTTCTTAAAGTTTGGGGTTGCGATGCTTATGTGAAAAAGTTTCATCCTGATAAGCTCAAACCCAAATCGGAGAAATGTGTCTTCATAGGATACCCAAAGGAGACAGTTGGGTACACCTTCTATCACAGATCCGAAGGCAAGACATTCGTTGCTTAGTATGGATCCTTTCTAGAGAAGGAGTTTCTCTCGAAAGAAGTGAGTGGGAGGAAAGTAGAACTTGATGAGGTAACTGTACCTGCTCCCTTATTGGAAAATAGTTCATCACAGAAATCTGTTCCTGTGACTCCTACACCAATTAGTGAGGAAGTTAATGATGATGATCATGTAACTTCAGATCAAGTTACTACCAAACCTCGTAGGTAAACCAGAGTAAGATCCGCACCAGAGTGGTACGGTAATCCTGTTCTGGATGTTATGTTACTAGACCATGACGAACCTACGAACTATGAAGAAGCGATGGTGAGCCCAGATTCCGCAAAATGGCTTGAAGCCATGAAATCTGAGATGAGATCCATGTATGAAGAACAAAGTATGGACTTTGGTTGACTTGCCCGATGATCGGTGAGCCATTGAGATTAAATGGATCTTCAAGAGGAAGACGGACGCTGATAGTAGTGTTACTATCTACAAAGCTAGAATTGTCGCAAAAGGTTTTCGACAAGTTTAAGGTGTTGACTACGATGAGAGTTTCTCACTCGTATCTATGCTTAAGTCTGTCTGAATCATGTTAGCAATTGCCGCATTTTATGAAATCTGGCAAATGGTAAACAAAACTGCATTCCTTAATGGATTTATTAAAGAAGAGTTGTATATGATGCAACCAGAAGGTTTTGTCAATCCTAAAGGTGCTAACAAAATATGCAAGCTCCAGCGATCCATCTATGGACTGGTCCAAGCATCTCGGAGTTGGAATATACACTTTGATAAGTTGATCAAAGGATACAGTTTTATACAGACTTGCGGTGAAGCCTGTATTTACAAGAAAGTGAGTGGGAGCACTACAGCATTTCTGATAAGTATATGTGAATGACATATTGTTGATCGGAAATAATGTAGAATTATTCTGCAAAGCATAAAGGAGTGTTTGAAAGAAGTTTTTCAAAGAAAGACCTCGGTGAAGTTGCTTACATATTGAGCATCAAGATCTATAGAGATAGATCAAGACGCTTGATAAGTTTTGTCAATGAGTACATACCTTAACAAGATTTTGAAGTAGTTCAAAATAGAACAGTCAAAGAAAGAGTTCTGCCTGTGTTACAAGGTGTGAAATTGAATAAGACTCAAAGCCCGACCACGACAGAAGATAGAAAGAGAATGAAAGTCATTCCCTATGCCTTGGCCATAGGTTCTATAAAGTATGCCATGCTGTGTACCAGATCTATTGTATACTCTACACTGATTTTGGCAAGGGAGTACAATAGTGATCTAGGAGTAGATCACTGGACAGCGGTCAAAATTATCCTTAGTGGAATAAGGAAATGTTTCTCGATTATGGAAGTGACAGAAGGTTCGTCGTAAAGAGTTACGTCGATGCAAGTTTTGACACTAAATCTAGATGACTCTAAGTCTCGGTCTAGATACATATTGAAAGTGGGAGCAATTAGCTAGAGTAGCTCCGTGCAGAGCATTGTAGACATAGAAATTTGCAAAATCCTTACGGATCTGAATGTGACAGACCCGTTGACTAAAATTATCTCACAATCAAAACATGATCACACCTTAGTACTCTTTGGGTGTTAATCACATAGCGATGTGAACTAGATTATTGACTCTAGTAAACCCTTTGAGTGCTGGTCACATAGAGATGTGAACTATGGGTGTTAATCACATGGTGATGTGAATTATTGATGTTAAATCACATGGCGATGTGAACTAGATTATTGACTCTAGTGCAAGTGGGAGACTGAAGGAAATATGCCCTAGAGGCAATAATAAAGTATTATATATTTCCTTATATCATGATAAATGTTTATTATTCATGCTAGAATTGTATTAACCGGAAACATAATACATGTGTGAATACATAGACAAACAGAGTGTCACTAGTATGCCTCTACTTGACTAGCTCGTTAATCAAAGATGGTTATGTTTCCTAGCCATAGACATGAGTTGTCATTTGATGAACGAGATCACCTCATTAGGAGAATGACGTGATTGACTTGACCCATTCCGTTAGCTTAGCACCCGATCGTTTAGTATGTTGCTATTGCTTTCTTCATGACTTATACATGTTCCTCTGACTATGATATTATGCAACTCCCATTTACCGGAGGAACACTTTGTGTGCTACCAAACGTCACAACGTAAATGGGTGATTATAAAGGTGCTCTACAGGTGTCTCCAAAGGTACTTGTTGGGTTGGCGTATTTTGAGATTAGGATTTGTCACTCCGATTGTCGGAGAGGTATCTCTGGGCCCACTCGATAATGCACATCACTATAAGCCTTGCAAGCATTGTGACTAATGAGTTAGTTGTGGGATGATGTATTACGGAATGAGTAAAGAGACTTGCCAGTAACGAGATTGAACTAGGTATCGAGATACCGACGATCAAATCTCGGGCAAGTAACATACCGGTGACAAAGGGAACAACGTATGTTGTTATGCGGTCTGACCGATAAAGATCTTCGTAGAATATGTGGGAGCCAATATGAGCATCCAGGTTCCGCTATTGGTTATTGACCGGAGACGTGTCTCGGTCATGTCTACATAGTTCTCGAACCCGTAGGGTCCGCACGCTTAACGTTACGATGACAGTTTTATTGAGTTTTGATGTACCGAAGGAGTTCGGAGTCCCGGATGAGATCGGGGATATGACGAGGAGTCTCGAAATGGTCGAGACATAAAGATCGATATATTGGACGACTATATTCGGACTTCGGAAAGGTTCCGAGTGATTCAGGTATTTTTCGGAGTACCGGAGAGTTACGGGAATACGTATTGGGCCTTATTGGGCCATACGGGAAAGAAGGAAAAGGGCCTCAAGGGTGGCCGCACCCCTCCCCTTGGTCTGGTCCGAATTGGACTAGGGAAGGGGGGCGCCCCCTTCCTTCCTTCTCTTTTTCCCTTCCTCTTTTCCTATTCCTTATGGGAGGTGGAATCCTACTAGGACTAGGGAGTCCTAGTAGGACTCCACACTTGGTGCGCCCTCTCCTAGGGCCGGCCTCCTCCTCCCTTGCTCCTTTATATACGGGGGCAGGGGGCACCCCATGGACACAACAATTGATCCTTGAGATCTCTTAGCCGTGTGCGGTGCCCTCCTCGACCATATTACACCTCGATAATACCGTTGCGGAGCTTAGGCGAAGCCCTGCGTCGGTGGAACATCATCATCATCACCACACCGTCGTGCTGACGAAACTCTCCCTCAACACTCGGCTGGATCGGAGTTTGAGGGACGTCATCGAGCTGAACGTGTGTAGAACTCGGAGGTGCCGTGCGTTCGGTACTTGATCGGTCGGATCGTGAAGATGAACGACTACATCAACCGCGTTGTTATAACGCTTCCGCTGTCGGTCTACGAGGGTACGTGGACAACACTCTCCCCTCTCGTTGCTATGCATCACCATGATCTTGCGTGTGCGTAGGAATTTTTTTGAAATTACTACGTTCCCCAACAGTTACTAGTTGCAGGTGCAGTTGCAGATTGTTCCATGTTGGGTCATGGATATCATGGGATATCACAATAGCTCTCATTTAAATAATGCATCTATATACTTGGTGAAGGGTGGAAGGCTCGGCCTTTTGCCTGGTGTTTTGTTCCACTCTTGCCGCCCTAGTTTCCGTCAACAGGTGTTATGTTCCTTGATTTTTGCGTCCCTAACACGGTGAGGGTTTATGGGCCCCTCTTGACAGTTCGCCTTGAATAAAACTCTTGCAGCAAGGCCCAACATTGGTTTTAAAATTTGTCGTAATAATATTGAACTAAATATAATTGGCATAGGGCGTCATGAACCCGAGGATTCTTTCTACATAAACAGGGGGGCCAGTGCTGATGGTGTTGGTCCCAAACGGGCAGCCTGAGGGGCCACCTCGGGGAAACTCGAGGGATGGTTTTACTCGCAGCTTGACCCATCCGTACGTGGCCTGAGACGAGATACGCGCGGCTACTATCAGGGTGTCGGCACGCTGGGAGGTCTTGCTGGATTTGTTTTACCATTGTCGAAATGTCTTGTGCACCGGGATTCCGAGTCTGATCGGAGGGTCCCGCGATGGAGGATTGTCTCCGCGGACCGTGAGCTTGTCATGTGCTAAGTTGGGACTGAAGGAAATATGCCCTAGAGGCAATAATAAAGTTATATTTATTTCCTTATATCATGATAAATGTTTATTATTCATGCTAGAATTGTATTAACCGGAAACATAATACATGTGTGAATACATAGACAAACATAGTGTCACTAGTATGCCTCTACTTGACTAGCTCGTTGATCAAAGATGATTAAGTTTCCTAGCCATTGACATGGGTTGTCATTTGATTAACGGGATCACATCATTAGGAGAACGATGTGATTGACTTGACCCATTCCGTTAGCTTAGCACTCGATCGTTTAGTATGTTGCTATTGCTTTCTTCATGACTTATACATGTTCCTATGACTATGAGATTATGCAACTCCCGTTTACCGGAGGAACACTTTGTGTGCTACCAAACGTCACAACGTAACTGGGTGATTATAAAGGTGCTCTACAGGTGTCTCCAAAGGTACTTGTTGGGTTGGCGTATTTCGAGATTAGGATTTGTCACTCCGATTGTCAGAGAGGTATCTCTGGGCCCTCTCGGTAATGCACATCACTTAAGCCTTGCAAGCATTGCAACTAATGAGTTTGTTGCGGGATGATGTATTACGGAACGAGTAAAGAGACTTGCCGGTAACGAGATTGAACTAGGTATTGAGATACCGACGATCGAATCTCAGGCAAGTAACATACCGATGACAAAGGGAACAACGTATGTTGTTATGCAGTCTGACCGATAAAGATCTTCGTAGAATATGTGGGAGCCAATATGAGCATCCAGGTTCCGCTATTGGTTATTGACCGGAGACGTGTCTCGGTCATGTCTACATAGTTCTCGAACCCGTAGGGTCCGCACGCTTAAAGTTCAATGATGGTTATATTATGAGTTTATGTGTTTTGATGTACCGAAGGTAGTTCGGAGTCCTGGATGAGATCGGGGACATGACGAGGAGTCTCGAAATGGTCGAGACGTAAAGATCGATATATTGGACGACTATATTCGGACTTCAGAAAGGTTCCGAGTGATTCGGGTATCTATCGGAGTACCGGAGAGTTACGGGAATTCGCCGGGGAGAAGTATTGAGCCTTATTGGGCCATATGGGAATAGAGGAGAGAGGCCAAAAGGAAGGAGGCGCGCACCCCCCCTCTGGTCCGAATTGGACAAGGGGTGCAGCCCCCTTTTCCTTCTCCCTCTCCCCCTCTTTCCTTCTCTCCTACTCCAACAAGGAAAGGAGGAGTCCTACTCGGTGGGAGTAGGACTCCCCCTTGGCGCGCCCTCCTCCTTGGCCAGCCGCCTCCCCCCTTGCTCCTTTATATACGGGGGCAGGGGGACACCCCATAGGTGCCCCCCTCCACCATAGTCCACCTCGATAATACTGTAGCGGTGCTTAGGCGAAGCCCTGCGTCGGTAGAACATCATCATCGTCACCACGCCGTCGTGCTGACGAAACTCCCTCAACTCGGCTGGATCGGAGTTCGAGGGACGTCATCGGGCTGAACGTGTGCTGAACTCGGAGGTGCCGTGCGTTCGGTACTTGATCGGTCGGATCGTGAAGACGTACGACTACATCAACCGCGTTGTGCTAACGCTTCTGCTTTCGGTCTACGAGGGTACGTAGACAACACTCTCCCCTCTCGTTGCTATGCATCACCATGATCTTGCATGTGCGTAGGAATTTTTTTGAAATTACTACATTCCCCAACAGTGGCATCCGAGCCTGGTTTTATGCGTTGATGTTATATGCACGAGTAGAACAGAAGTGAGTTGTGGGCGATATAAGTCATACTGCTTACCAGCATGTCATACTTGTAGGGTAACGCGACAGAAAACAAATTTTTTTCGACCTACGCACCAGCCCAGGACCACTATGGAGACTGCATACATGGTTTGATCTTTTTCGTTACCGACTCGTAGCGCAGCGGGAAGTAGAGTCGATGACGATCGGTGGTGCAGATCCCCGCAGCTAGGATTTACAACCTCCCAACCGCGAGGATGTATACCCTCATCTGCTCCTCAGACAGCCCTCCGGGAGGCGGTTGAACAGCCCCCCGGACGGTGTCGCGGACAGCCCTTCGGGAGGACCTTCGAAACTCGAACGGTCACTCGGACAGCCCTTCGGGAGGACCTTCGAAACTTGGACGGTCACACGGACAGCCCTTCGGGAGGCACTCACGAACTAAGACCGAAACTACGATCTCTCTACAGAGTTGCACACATACGGTGTCATCTATCCGGCAGGGCTTCGCCGTCCAGAACTAGTTCCCACCGGAACCCAGACAGCCCTTCGGCTCTACGAAACTGTTTCGCTGGGAGGGAGAGAGAAGCCAGATCATGCATGGCACTTGTATGTGAGAAGGGATCATCCTTTAGGCAGCCCCCTCCACCCCTATATATAGGCCAAGCCCAAGGGTGGCTTCTCCAAGAAGCCAAGGGGGGAAATACCAAAAAGGCCCTCAAGGTGGCTTCTCCCAGAAGCCAACCAAAAAGCACTTTCACTATTCATGACGACATTTTTCAGCGTCCGTTCGAACTGAAAATATTTATGTGGGCTCAGAACATTTCCAGTACCCACTAAAATAATTTTCAACACGTTCCGAAACAATTTCGGTTTAGTGATTTTCATCTGCGAAAAGCAAACAAGAATGCGTTTTTACTATTCATGAAGACAATTTTTCGCGTCCACTAAATCCGAAAATATTTCTGTGGGTCTTAGAATAATTCCAGTACCCACTAAAACAATTTTGGATTCGTTCTGAAACAATTTCAGATTAGTGAATTTCATCTGCGAAAAACAGCCAAAGCGGTACCGGTAGCTCCGAAACATTTTCAGTTTTTATTTCTGAAAATTCCAAAAAGTTTCCAGAATGATTCTGGCACCCTCCAAGAATTATCAGGCATGTGCCGAAACCATTTTGACTTAATGGCATACCCCGAAACAACTTTTTCGGTTTCACCGAAACTCATCCGGTGACCTCTCTCTGCGGTATGATTCCGCTGTCCGAAACTTTTCGGTGTCCGAAACTTTTTTGGTGATTTTCTCTCAGACTCCCTGTCTAGTATTCAGCAGATAGATGACCCTTAAGCGTGTGACCCTATAGGTTCGGTGAAGTATAGACATGACCCGGAACCCCTTCCGATCAATGATCAACATCGGAGCCGTGGACACCCATATTGACCCCTATACCCACACGAAATAAATATTCGAGTGAACCTCCAGTTGCCGTGTGCTATTCCTGTTGCTTCGCGATATGTTACAAATACCCGAGGTGAGACATGTTGGCATTCCCGTGGATCAACAACCTTGTCCACAATGCTAGTTACCTCGTTACCGGTATTGTTCTCTTTTCTCGTTATCGTGTTCCGGCATCCCCATGATCAAATCACAAAGTGTCTGGCCAGACGATGATGGATACCGTAACACCGAGAGGGCCCAGAGATATCTCTCCATCGTCGGAGGAGCAAATCCCAATCTTGAGCTATCAAGTTACTTGACACACTTTTCCATGAACCCGTAAGCCGCCGTAATAGCCACCCATTTACGGATGACGTTTAACAAACCCCAAAGTTCATGAAGCAAGCATGAAGAAACTCGATACTCTCATGGTCTAAGGAATCATGCAAACGTTAACCATCTCTGTGTTATGTACCAATAAAGTTGTGACGAATAAATCTCATAGCATAACATCAATCCGGGTCGATTCAACACAAATGTTCTCTTAACATTGTGCCCTCAAAATTGCTGGCATAGACATGCCCATGACCAGGAAAACAGAATCATCATGCAACACTTGAGCTAGTCTTAGAGGCCAGACTAGGAATACTTCTTATCGTTTATTATTCCACACGTGCATATGAGTCTTCCTCCGAGCCTCGTGGATATTGCAGACTCGAGAATCATTGCAGTTATAGCATGGAACATAAACATAATTGTGAACTCGGAGATAAACATATAACTTTAGTTGAACCGAGTGTGGCTACGCCCGGTCCTTGCGAAGGTTAAAACAACACCAACTTGACAAACTATCATTGTGGTTTTGATGCGTAGGTAAGAAAGGTTCTTGCTAAGCCCGTAGCAGCCACGTAAAATTTGCAACAACAAATTAGATGACTCTAACTTGTTTTTGCAGGACATGTTGTGATGTGATATGGTCAAGACATGATGCTAAATTTTATTGTATGAGATGATCATGTTTTGTAACCGAGTTATCGGCAACTGGCAGGAGCCATATGGTTGTCGCTTTATTGTATGCAATGCAATTGCCTTGTAATTGCTTTACTTTATCACTAAGCGGTAGCGATAGTCGTAGAAGCAATAGTTGGCGAGACGACAACGATACTACGATGGAGATCAAGGTGTCGCGCCGGTGACGATGGTGATCATGACGGTGCTTCGGAGATGGAGATCACAAGCACAAGATGATGATGGCCATATCATATCACTTATATTGATTGCATGTGATGTTTATCTTTTATGCATCTTATCTTGCTTTGATTGACGGTAGCATTATAAGATGATCCCTCACTAAATTATCAAAGTATAAGTGTTCTCCCTGAGTATGCACCGTTGCGAAAGTTCTTCGTGCTGAGACACCACATGATGATCGAGTGTGATAGGCTCTACGTTCAAATACAACGGGTGCAAAACAGTTGCACACGCGGAATACTCAGGTTAAGCTTGACGAGCCTAGCATATAACAGATATGGCCTCGGAACACAGAGACCGAAAGGTCGAGCGTGAATCATATAGTAGATATGATCAACATAGTGATGTTCACCGTTGAAACTACTCCATCTCACGTGATGATCGGACATGGTTTAGTTGATATGGATCACGTGATCACTTAGAGGATTAGAGGGATGTCTATCTAAGTGGGAGTTCTTAAGTAATATGATTAATTGAACTTAAATTTATCATGAACTTAGTCCTGATAGTATTTTGCAAATTATGTTGTAGATCTATAGCTCGCGTTGTTGCTTCCCTGTGTTTATTATTGATATGTTCCTAGAGAAAAATTATGTTGAAAGATGTTAGTAGCAAAGATGCGGATTGGATCCGTGATCTGAGGATTATCCTCATTGCTGCACAGAAAAATTATGTCCTTGATGCACCGCTAGGTGACAGACCTATTGCAGGAGCAGATGCAGACGTTATGAACGTTTGGCTAGCTCAATATGATGACTACTTGATAGTTTAGTGCACCATGCTTAACGACTTAGAATCGGGACTTCAAAGACGTTTTGAACGTCATGGACTATATGAGATGTTTCAGGAGTTGAAGTTAATATTTCAAGCAAATACCCGAGTTGGGAGATATGAAGTCTCCAACAAGTTCTATAGCTAAAAGATGTAGGAGAATAGCTCAAGAAGTGAGCATGTGCTCAGATTGTCTGGGTACTACAATCGCTTGAATCAAGTGGGAGTTAATCTTCCAGATAAAATAGTGATTGACAGAATTCTCTAGTCACCATCACCAAGTTAGTAGAACTTCATGATGAACTATAGTATGCACGCTTAAAGTTCGATGACGGTTATATTACGAGTTTATGTGTTTTGATGTACCGAAGGTAGTTCGGAGTCCCGGATGAGATCGGGGACATGACGAGGAGTCTCAAAATGGTTGAGACGTAAAGATCGATATATTGGACGACTATATTCGGACTTCGGAAAGGTTCCGAGTGATTCGGGTATCGGAGTACCGGAGAGTTACGGGAATTCGCCGGGGAGAAGTATTGGGCCTTATTGGGCCATATGGGAATAGAGGAGAGAGGCCAAAAGGAAGGAGGCGCGCACCCCCCCTCTGGTCCGAATTGGACAAGGGGTGCAGCCCCCTTTTCCTTCTCCCTCTCCCCCTCTTTCCTTCTCTCCTACTCCAACAAGGAAAGGAGGAGTCCTACTCCCGGTGGGAGTAGGACTCCCCCCTTGGCGCACCCTCCTCCTTGGCCGGCCGCCTCCCCCCTTGCTCCTTTATATACGGGGGCAGGGGGGCACCCCATAGGGACAACAATTGATCGTTTGATCTTTTAGCCGTGTGCGGTGCCCCCCCTCCACCATAGTCCACCTCGATAATACTGTAGCGGTGCTTAGGCGAGGCCCTGCGTCGGTAGAACATCATCATCGTCACCACGCCGTCGTGCTAACGAAACTCTCCCTCAACACTCGGCTGGATCGGAGTTCGAGGGACGTCATCGGGCTGAACGTGTGCTGAACTCGGAGGTGCCGTGCGTTCGGTACTTGATCGGTCGGATCATGAAGACGTACGACTACATCAACCGCGTTGTGCTAACGCTTCTGCTTTCGGTCTACGAGGGTACGTAGACAACACTCTCCCCTCTCGTTGCTATGCATCACCATGATCTTGCGTGTGCGTAGGAATTTTTTTGAAATTACTACGTTCCCCAACAGGGACACCCCTGCAGGGTTTAAACTTTCGAGAGCCGTGCCCGCGGTTATGTGGCAGATGGAAATTT
The DNA here is from genome assembly GCF_002575655.3 of Aegilops tauschii subsp. strangulata. Classification (NCBI taxonomy): domain Eukaryota; kingdom Viridiplantae; phylum Streptophyta; class Magnoliopsida; order Poales; family Poaceae; genus Aegilops; species Aegilops tauschii. The sequence continues at coordinate 565,829,786 of NC_053039.3, read as the reverse complement.
GTTAATATCCGGTTGTAGAGGACTTGAAGTAACCTCAATTAAAAATACACCACCCGCGTGCGTAACCGTGACTGTCTCTTTTCAGGGAAGTTCGAGAGGAGAACACGGTTAGGTTATGTTTGAACATAAGTAGTTCAGGACCACTTCTTGATCATTACTAGTTTGCGATCGTTTGCGAAGTTTCTCATCTTACTCTTTTACTCGTAAGTTAGCCACCATACAATGCTTAGTCGCTTGCTGCAACCTCACCACTTATCCACTTATCCTTTCCATATCCATTAAGCTTTGCTAGTCTTGATACCCATGGTAATGGGATTGCTGAGTCCTCGTGGCTCACAGATTACTACAACAACAGTTGCAGGTACAGGTAATGCGATGATCATGATGTGAGAGCGATGTTTACTTATTTTGGAGTTCTTCTTCTTCTTCATCGATCTTGGGTTAGGTTCCTGGTCGGCAGCCTGGGCTAGCAGAGTGGATGTCGTTTGAGTTTCTGTTTGTGTTTCATCCGTAGTCGGATGTTGTTCTCATGTATGATGTATTGATGTATTCTTGCGGCATTTGTATGCTTTGTATGTATCCCCAACTATTATGTAATGGTACGATGTAATGATATCCACCTTGCAAAAGCGTCTCCAATATGCGCTTCTATTCTTGGTGGGACCTTCGAGTTCCTTTAGGATAGGGTCGCATATTGGGTGTGACAGACGATGACTGTGGTGCGGCTTTTGGCTGACTCCAGTGCTTGTAGTTATCGTTAGGTGCTCTATATACTTGGATGTAATTTTTTATTTTCGATGTACCTTGTACTATCATGACAGATGACAAATACTCCCTCTGTCCGGAAATACTTGTCGAAAAAATGGATAAAAATGGATGTATCTAGAAATAAAATATGTCTAGATTCATCCATTTCCCTGACAAGTATTTTTGGACGGAGGGAGTAGATCAGAAGGATTATTCCTCCTCATACATTTTTTGTGTGTAAATTTTGTGTCAGTTTGTATATTTTTTACATATAGATATATGTGTTTAAACCTCCTACATATTTTGTTTCATGTTTCTAACATTCGAACCTAGGCTTGGGCATTTATTACATTTTCATTATGTTTTATACTACTGTACTTCACTTCTAAAGTTTTAAGTTTTTTTTTTGAGTTGTCTAAAGTTTCAAGTTGATGATTAGCTCAGCCACCTGCTCCTATTATCTCATGCACATGGAACCGAATATCGTTTCTTACACCTGGGAACCAGACCTGCTGCAACCATCAACATTTTCTTTTTGAAAAACTAGAACATTTTTGAAATTTAAAACAAATTTTTGATATACACTTTTATGAAATTCCTGAATATTTTTAAATGCATTGTTTTTGAATTTTTGAAACAAAATCTAGGAAATGAGAACATTTTTTGAAATTCTGTAAAATATTTTTTTGAAAAATCAGAACCTTTTTAGTAATTCTAAACAAAAATTTAAACCATGAAGATTTTTTGAAATTCCTGAACATTTTATGAATTTACGAAACACATTCTGAAAAACGTGAACATATTTTGAAATCCTGAACAATATTGGAAACTCCAATCATTTTTTGAAAAGATAAATAAATTTTAAAATGTGAAAATTAGAAAAAGAAGTAAAATAAAAATAAGTGAAAAAAAAGGAAAAAAATTAAAAAAACCATTGAAAACCGAAAACCCAACCCTCAAAAAAAAAGAAGAAGAAACAACAGAGGAAAAGAAACCCAGTTCAGGATCCGCCGCCGCCGCCTCCTCCTCCTCCTCCTTCCGCCGACGGTAGAAGCGACACCCCCCCCCCCCCCGACCCCTCCCTCCGGTGTTCAGGATCCAACGTCCTCCCCTCCAGCGACGGCGACGGACCGCGGCCATCACCGTCCTCCTTCCCCGGATCTCCCCTCCACCGCGAAGCTCCGACCCCCTACAGCGACCACGACGGAGACGGTTCTGTGGTCGTTTTCTACCTCCTCCGGTCAAGGTTAGCCCCCTCCTCCTTCTCCCCCCTCTGCAACCTCTTATCTTTCTCGAATTCATGCCTTCACCGTCACTGATGAACTTGAACATCCATATCCACCAAGTGAGCACCGCCTCGTTCTCTCAGATCATTCCCACCATTGTCAATCACCTGTGAGCACCTAGATCACTACACAATATTTGGCTGCTGATGTTCTAGTGGCTATCCAGAAGAACTACACAATGCTAGATCCAGGAATGTTTTATTTCCTTGTACAAACTACTTGTCCACAATGAGGTAGGATTGATGCATCGGCGTTGGATATTTGAAAATGAAAGAAATTTAAGCAATGCTTAGAGTTTAGAAGAAATAGAAAATGATTGTTATACTGATGTTGCTTTACACAAGTTTCATATGCATTGGTCAATACTAGTTCTTCTGTAGCGCGTAGGGAACTGAAATATATATATCAGACCAATGTTTCATATGCATTGATTTTGTTTCTTTTTCAGTTCTCCCTAGGTTTCTTGACGTTGTTTCATATGAAACAATGGTCTGCGTTGTTTCATATATAATACTTATCTCCTTGTTTCAGTTGCTCGATTGTTACTTGTTATAGCTAGCTGAAAATGTAGTTGGATTCATATATGCACATGTATGCTAACGTACTGTAAGTTTTCTTGGAAATATGCTTCCGGTTGTGTGCTGATTAGATAGTCATCTATGGACATGTGGGCTAATGAGGTATATATGGATCTTGTGCTGATTAGATATATGCATCTGGGTGTTAATCTAGGAATCAAAGCGAACAATATTTTATTTATTACTCCCTCCGTCCCAAAATTCTTGTCTTAAATTTGTCTAAATACGGATGTATCAAGTCACATTTTAGTATTAGGTACATCCGTATCTAGACAAATGTAATATAAGAATTTTAGGACGGAGGGAGTAGAACATAAATCAGCCTGGCTTATTATGTTTGCATCTGTTAAATGCTGCAAGGAAGGAAAGAGGAAATGGCATCCGTGGCGACGGAGCCGGCGGGAGGGCGGGAGGGCGACAAGATGGTGATCACGCCGCTCGGCGGCGGCAGCGAGGTCGGCCGCTCCTGCGTCCACATGACCTTCAAGGGCTGCACCGTCCTCGTAAGCATCCCCTCTCCCCCAAACCCTACACCCCGCCACCGTCGACGTCCTCCTCATCACGCAGTAAGCAACACATCTCGCCCTTTCTCGATCCCCAGCTTCCTTCTCCCCGTCTCAACTCCATCCTGCTTATTCTGCCTTGAATCTGTCTGTATTGCAGTTTTCACCTGGACCACGCGGCCTCGCTGCCCTACTTCCTGGAGAAGGTAACCAAGCTCGTCTGCTCGCTGAGTTATTAGATTGCAAGTGCGGCGACACACATGTTTGATGTCTGAATCTGCTCTGCTTTGCAGACCACTTTCAAGGGCCGAGTGTTCATGACCCACGCCACCAAGGCCATCTACAGGCTGCTGCTCTCCGATTACGTCAAGGTCAGCAAGGTGTCCGCGGAGGACATGCTCTTCGACGAGCAGGACATTCTCAGGTCCATGGAAAAAATTGAGGTACTTTCTTTTCGGCAGATATAAAATGCAAGTTTGAGTTGTTGCATTTTATATCATTGATTCTGCATAGTCAAACAATTAAATGTCACTCGACTAAAAAAGGGCAGCCCCAGTGCATGTAGCTCCCGCTTGCGCAGGGTCTGGGGAAGGGTCCGACCACTTTGGGTCTATTGTACGCAGCCTTTCCCTACATTTGTGCAAGAGGCTGTTTCCAGGACTTGAACCCGTGACCTCATGGTCACAAGGCAGCAGCTTTACCACTGCGCCAAGGCTCCCCTTCTAAATGTCACTCGACTGTTGGTTAAAATTTAAGAACCCTATAATATATGGCCATTGCTTTCCAAATACCATGTTCTTTTTCTTCTAATTTACAGCTAATGCATGATTCTGCTTGCGAGGATTAAAATATGTTAATTTATCACAGGAGGATGCATACTGTCTTAACATATACTTATCATGCAGGTCATAGACTTCCACCAGACGTTGGAAGTTAATGGCATACGCTTCTGGTGCTATACTGCAGGCCATGTACTTGGAGCTGCCATGTTCATGGTGGATATTGCTGGCGTTCGCATTCTTTACACTGGTGACTACTCCCGTGAAGAAGACAGGCACCTGAAAGCTGCTGAGATCCCCAGTTCTCCCCTGATATTTGCATTATCGAGTCAACTTACGGTGTGCAGCGACACCAACCCCGCCATGTCAGAGAGAAGCGCTTCACTGATGCCATCCACAACACTGTTTCTCAAGGGGCCGTGTTCTTATCCCGGCATTTGCTCTTGGTAGAGCACAGGAGCTGCTGCTTATCCTAGAGATGAGTATTGGTCCAACCACCCAGAGCTCCATAAGATTCCAATCTATTACGCCTCCCCTCTTGCGAAGAAGTGTATGGCTGTCTACCAGACATACATAAACTCCATGAATGACAGGATCCGCAACCAGTTTGCACGGTCCAATCCCCCTTCCATTTCAAGCATATTGACCCTTTGAATAGCATAGACAACTTCCATGATGTTGGTCCGTCAGTGGTGATGGCAAGTCCAGGTAGCCTCCAAAGTGGCCTCTCCAGGCAGCTCTTTGACAAGTGGTGCACAGATAAGAAGAACACATGTGTTATTCCAGGTTATGCTGTTGCTGGCTCACTTGCAAAGACCATCATCACTGAGCCGAGAAAAGTGGAGCTAGCAAATGGGCTCAATGCTACTCTCAATATGCAGATCTTCTACATCTCCTTTTCAGCTCATGCCGATTTCCCACAGACGAGCGGCTTCCTGGGCGAGCTTCAACCACCCAATATTATTCTTGTACACGGGGAAGCAAATGAGATGGGGAGGCTCAGACAGAAGCTGATCACTCAGTTCGAGGGAACAGACACACAGTCCGATGGAAGAGGAAACGGAGATGGTGGCGCAGAAGGTGGTATATGCTCTAATGGTGTCGGTCTTCGGCGACGTTCGAGTGGCGCAGGAAGGGATGCTTGTTATAACTGTGGATGGAGATACCGCTTACTTGGATGGGAGGAGTGGTGATGTTGAGTGCGCGAATGCTGCGCTGAAAGAGAGGATCCAGACTGCGTTCCGTCGCATTCAGGGTGCTGTGAGACCAATCCCGCTGTCGGCCTCCTGAGGTGAAGCCATGATGTAGGATGCTTTTAACATGGTGACTGTTTCCTAGGTGATTAAACAGGGCAGCAGGTCGTGTTAGAACATGAGTTGTATAGCATTGTAGGCAATTTCTAGTGGTTATCTGAACAGTCCTCTCACTTGCAGTAACTTTGAGCTGAGCTGAGCTTCTCCTTTTGTCTTTCCGTGTGTCCGCTCATCTCATCAGTTTCTGGTATTGGTGTTATCCCTCTGTAAAGGAATATAACAACATTAGTGATCTAAATGCTCTTATATTTCTTTACGGATCTGTTCTCGATTACTTGAGAAAGAAGGTGAAGAGCATTTAGTGAAGCCAGATCTGTTCTCGATTACTTCATTTTCTCTGCGCAGAAAAATAGTTTGAGAATTACTACTTGATTCCTCGGTATATGGTTATTACAATTTTGGGTGGTCTTGGTCATGCTGCTGCTTTCAACGTCGTTCACTTTGTTTAGTGATGAAGTGAAACTTTATGTCAAATGTGATTTTTATGGATACTTTTGCGGTCATCCTGGTTGTTGGCAAGGGAAAAACTAACAAAAAATTTCAAAGTTATCCACATTAACAGGGGAGGAAATTATCTTACTATTAATATTCATCACATGATGTGATTTAGTTTACTAAGTGGATGTGTTGTATCCACGTTAAATTCAGAAAATGGCGCCTCTCATTTCATCACTACATAGCCCCGTGTTCATTTGGTCTTCCTCATATTCATGTTTGGTCTTCCTCATATTCATGGCGCTGCCTGGGGCAACGATCACTTCTGCTTAACGACCAAGTGAACTATAGATAAGCGACGATCACACAAAGTTGTCTAGATAAGATGAGGAGCATAGTATTGTGTTTTTATGTCAAGCAAAATCATTACTTATTGCTATGTATTTTGAGGATAAGCATCCTCTCTACCATTACGTGAAAATTTACAATTGTACGTACGGATGGCACACCAAAAAGATTCTTGTTATGCCATTTTAGAAAAATAATCAAGCTGAGGTGGTTTAGACGTAGTTTGTATGATTGAAGGTTGGCATGTTATAGTTGACAGTCCTGTTTGCCCATTGTTCAGTTAAGGCCTACTGTATTTTTCGTAGTGTGTTAACTTCTGAAATATTAACCCTGTTATGCTTTAGTTCTTTATTTTGATCCACTATTCTTGAATTTCTATGCGGCAGAGAAATTACCACCGTGGAGAGGTCCTCTAAGAGTACGTGCCGCACCTCCGCCTCCAATTTGATTTAAGGGGCCTGCTAGAGTTGCTCTGAGGAAGGTATGCAATCACCGAGCAGTTGTTGCAACTTAGAGTTAAACTTAGAACCACGAGCTCTTCCGATGGAAATGCCGTGTAATCCTACTAGGAAACCTCTTCAAGTCGTAGAACGCCTCTAGAAGGTGTATGCACAGTGATTGTCCCTTCTTGGAAAATACTTTCACCATAGGAAAGGTCACACTGGAATTGTGTTCCGTAATTTCACAACACCATGTTTGCTGTCAGAAAAATCGTCGACGGCTGCTTTGTCTCTGCCAGACTACGAGAATCAAATGTTTAAATAATAAACCGTGAAAGCTTTGCCCACAGAAGTCTGGGTGGTGTAGTTGGTTATCACGTTAGTCTCACACACTAAAGGTCCCCAGTTCGAACCTGGGCTCAGACATCTACCCTTTTTTTTTGATATATTGCACTTACAAAAATAATTCTTACTTTTTTTAAACTTCGCTTCGCATTTTTGAACAAAATCGTGGTAATAAGTATCATCTGCCGCGTTTGTTCTGGAACATTTGTTAAAAGTACCGATGGAGATGCACATTGGACAAAAAAAGTTGTAAAAGTGCAGCACCAGGATGATGCTTCAAGAGTCAATTTCATATACCCCAACAATATATATAGTAAAGCCAGATATGCTCTTCTCTTATACCCCAACCAACAAAACGATTTCTTGATTAAAATTGCACGTATAGGGTAAGATGCTGGTGTACTGTTTGTGAAAAAGAATAAGAAAAGGTGGATTCTTTTTCTCGGTATATTATGTTTTCTTTGTCCAATTCAAGCGTTGGTCTGTCCAGGTTAGAGGCTGGCGTGGATGTTCATCCTTGTTCCGATGTTTTCTCCAAATCAATCAGGTGCCGGACTGGGAGCGACCGGAGGCGTTTTTGCAGCTGCCACCGTGCGCCTGCTCCTCGCCTTTCTACCAGCATCACCAACTCGCCAACATATATGAAGTAGCTTAATATGAAGAAAAGGAAAATAGTTACTAAGAGGAGGTGACACGTCCGAACGCGAGAGGGGCTACTAGGGGATGACATGCTTGAATGAGACAAATAAATTTGGTTTTCTATCTCTTGATAAAGGGCAACTACATATTTTTATAAGATCTCCATGGGCCATGGAATGCTTATAATAATACATGTTACCTTTTACAAAACTATAAAATGGTATACATCATATCTAATTTTATAAAGTTGTACTATGAGAAATCTCAGAGGATTTATTGAAACAACAACCGTCGTAACTTCAGCATCACTAACATCAAGGGCAATACGTCCTCGTACCGATTCTTCGATATGTAGTAGGTACATCCACATCCATGATATTCATTAGCTAATATATATAGATGGAACAAGTGAGGCGGTTTGTACCGAGATGGATGTTAGATGTGGTGCATGTGGGACGTCTTCTTTTTAGAAATTGTAGGCTCCGGGAAAGAGCTGTTATGTGTTTGCCAAAGAGATGGCTTGAGAGCTCTAATTTATAGAATGCATATCAGTTTAGCTGGGAGAACTAGCAACAATATGCTATAGGAGATAAACCAAGCTACTAACCAGCAACACTGAACCCGTAGAATATAGCAACCGGCGGGAATACCAGGTACTCTAGGAAAGAGTAATACCCAGCTCACGTAAGAGCTTCTCCAGCAGAACACACCCAGCATAATGCAAAACAAAGCTAAGGAAAGTAACCTGAACGTTATCAGTCAATGCCCAAGCGAGTTCCAGCTGCATCTTGTAGTTGCAAGTTTCGTGCACCCAGTAGTAACGAGTCCACCTTGCAAAAAATCACTTTGGAACCCGGGTGCATTGAAGCCCTATTTTTTGAACCGTGCCAAAATGCTATTTTGAAGTTTTAGAAAATTCTCAAAACAAATCAACATGTTTATATGAATGTATGTTACACATGTGTAAATTTTGATGCTGAAATAAGTAACCATGTGAGTTACACAAAAATGACAAAATCGTGATTTTGGAAAGATGAACAGTGCATGCATTATTCACTATTTGGAAATCACCATTTTGTCATTTTTGTATAGGTCGCATATTTACTTATTTCATCAGCAGACTTTGCACATGTGTAATATACATCCATATGATCACGTAGAATTGTTTTCAGAATTTTTTGAAACCTTAAATGTGATTTTGAAAGTATTTAAAATAAGGTCCTCCAATACACCCAGGTTTCAAAAATCCACTCTCGTCCACCTTGCTCCCTGTCGATTCCCTATGCCTCCACAACCTCCACGGCGACAAAAAAAAGGCTACTTTAAGCACATCATAAGTCAATGACAAAATAAAAAACCATAGTACGGGAAAGGCACATTGCCCAAACCGGCGCCCAAAAAACCTTTCAACCCTCACGATTAGACCTCTCTTTCGGAGCTGCAAGCGCCACAGCCCACATGCATGAACTTGTCCATCCTTCTCGGTGAGCTTGGCCAGCCCAAGCTCAGGCTCACGGACGTCCACACAAGCATCGATGCCGGACAGAGAAAAATGAGGTGACCGCGATAGACTTCATCACCACGGAAAATACATCCAATTTCCCCTCGACAACATTTCTTCCGAAGTTACAAGATACTGGCGCGGAGCTTTTCTCTAAAAAGGACTCCTGGGATGGATATACATGAGTAGCTGATATGGCTATACCCCTCAAAATATTTTAACACAACGTGTTGAAACATAAACCAACCATGAATCCTTGAAAGTGTGGTTTGTACTGAATTACGTCAGGAGCTACACATGCCATTAAAAGTGTGGTTTGCAAGAGATTGGAGAATGATACTTAACTTTGCTCATGCCCGAATTTGGTCAAAGTTGAAGCAATCATAAAAACTAAGAAAGGCCTTTAGACAATCGATAAAAACTGGTATGACAGTAGAACACTTTCATAAAAATTGATCACATTTTCCTGTGCGCTTGTAAATATCTATTGGAAATGTCATACGCTAGGGCTTGCTCGGTGATGTTGGCGCATGGCTCCGCAGACAGGGCCGGCCCTGAGGGGGGGCGACCGCCCCGGGCCCCCGAGTAGGAAGGGGCCCCCGATGGGTTGGTTCCCTTACGTGTGTGATGTTTAGGAAATAATTGTATTTTTTAGGAAATATTTCTTTCCCATGTTATCAGATCGACTGATTCTGAAAAAGGTAAATAATTATTTGCCATATAACAAATCGACTGATTTGTATACGTGTTTGATGTTTAGGAAAGAATTATTTCCATGTAACAGATTGACTAATTCTCAATCATCAAAAAGGGAAAGAACTTACCAGGCCGATTAATTCTGGCCTTGCCTCACGCGCGTGGTGTTCTCATCTTTCTATTTCTTCTCTCTCAAAATTGCCAACGAATCAGCCATGCAAATGCCAAGTGCCGCATTGTCTAATTGTGAGTTTCGGCTGCTCTAATTGTGAGTTTCGGCTGCTGAACGTCATTAGTGGATGAAGGTAATGCGATTTTCAAGATTCCATAATCCTCTTCCTTTTATATAGTCTTGTCTGATTGTTCGGTTCGTGAAGTTAATCCTCATGCATACTTCTCCCACCCACTCCAATTTCTTGTATTGTTTGGGAATAAAAAAGTAAACTCAGATTCCTGTCCTTGACTCGTAAGCAGCAGCAAAAGCTTGCAATTTCTAATTTTCTAGCCATTAAGGTACCTAGTTCCATGCCTTTCTTAGCATTTTTTATTTAATTAGCAGTGTTCTTAATTTCTTGTATAGTACATTTCTGCACTAATTAGAGAGAATGTTATTAGTTTAGTTGGAAAGTATCCATCCGACAAGGAGAAAAAAAGAACATGCATATGAGTTGATTGACTCCTAGAAAGGGTACTTCTACTGCTTCCCCGGAAATAAAGAAAGTACTTCCGCTAGGGATTTCGAGGAACTAGCTTTAGTTACTGTTCAAGAACAACCTAGCGAAATATTATATGATGATAAAAATTTGAGTTGCCACAAAAGTGTTACTAATTCACATATAATAAAAATATATAAGTATATATTAACAACAACAACTAACTTTTATGTGAATGATTATGGCTCGGGTTTTTTAATAGTTTTTTAGAGAAAAGCACCACACATGCCAAGGCAGCATAAATTATAGTGTAATGAGTATTAATTTGCAATTGAAATGGAAAAAAATTATGTGCCTTTAGGGACCCCTTTTATTATCTTGCCCCGGGCCCCCGAAATCTCAGGACCGGCCCTGTCCGCAGACTCAAGAAAACATGTAGTAAGAGCCCTAAACCCTAGACCCATGCTTGTGGTCATGTGGGCTGGTGTAATCTCTATGTTGTACTCTTCTATCTATCAACGCTTTGCGTATTTGCAAAAAATAGACCACCTGCCTGGATGCCAAAGAGTTAGTAGGAGATGACACATCTGAATGAAAAAATAACAAAAAACTATAAGTAAGGTTCAATTGTACAATTATATATAATTTTGACGCTTCCTTGTAATATTTGATGTCAGCGAGATATTCACATGAACCTATGCATGACGTTTCCTTGTAATATTTGATGGTGTTGCTACACACGCATGGTGGTAGCTACGCACCCTTTTGGCATAAGTGCCTTTTTATATATATAAGGTGTCAGGTTTTTTATGGCATTGGCACACGTGCCTTTTAGTTGTATAGAAATGGTTTTTTCTTAGTTCTCTTTGCCTTTTTGCTTGCCTTTTGGGCACAATTTCCTTTTCATTGTATAGAAAGGTTCTTTTCTCTCACTTCTCTCTGTCTTTTTTTGTCTTTTTGGCACAAGTGCCTTTTTGCTTGCCTGGCTGGTCCTGCGTCACGAAAATAACTTTAGTTTCGTTAGAGAGTTATTCTCCATGGTCCAAAATAGTAGAGATAAAAATTGGGCCATGCGCAGCTGCCACCATGTGTAGAGTGTTATTTTCGTATTTTGGAAAACCTTGAAAACGCATAATATTTATTTATAAAATTGTAATTTAGAAACCGCAGGGCATTGACTTGTCCATGCTTCTCGGCATGAACTTGTCCGTGCTTCTTGGTGAGCTTGGACAACCAAAGCTCATGCTCACCGACGTCACACAAGCATCGATGCGCTGGGAAAGAAAAATGAGGTGACCGTTAGACTCCCCCTCTCCACGTAAAACACATCCACTCTACCGCCGACAACATTTCTTCACAGAAGTTACATGATACCAGCGGAGCTTTTGTCTAAAAAGGACACCTGGACATACATGAGTACCTGATATGACTGTCCCCCCCCCTCCCCCCCCCTCCCCCCCCCCCAACAAATATTTTAACACAATGTGTTGAAACATAAACCAGCCATGAATCATTGAAAGTGTGGTTTGTACTGAATGCATCCTTCTTTTTGCAAGAGATTGGAAAATGATACTTAAATTTCTCATGTTTGAATTCGATCAAAGTGGAAGCAATATTTTCATAAAAAAACAAGAGATGCCTTTGGATAGTCAACTAAATGTGATATAATAACAGTTGAACACTTGCATAAAAAATGATGGCATGCAGTGTGCACTTGTAAATATCTATTCTATAAGTGAAAAAGTCAATTGTCATGCGCTAGGGCTTACCCGGTCACATTGGCACAGGGCTCTCCAGACTTAGGAAAATATGTAGTAAGAGATCACGTGCCTGGATGCCAACGTTATAGTAGGAGATGACACGTCTGAATGAAAAAACAATAAAAAAACAATTAGCAAAGTTCAATTGTACAATTATATAGAATTTTGACGCTTCCTTGTAATATTTGATGGGTTTGAGATATTCATATTAACCTACATAGGGTTATTAAATTGTGTCCATAGCATTTATTCCATTTTCTTGATAGAAAACTGTTATTTGGAAAACCTTGAATACGCACAATATTTTTTTAGAAAATTGTAATTCTGAAAACGCAGTGCATTGATTTAAATACCACCTACCACACCTTACACTATCATTAACATAGAGTTAACGTCCTTGTATTGAGCTTCAATATATAGTAGGCACATCCACACTATCTTGTATACACACATCCCCTTTTCAATGTGCGGTGTAAAAGGATCACTAGAACAAATATAGCTGGAGCAAGTTTTAGAAGGTGTGCGCTGAGATGTATGTATGGATTTGGTGTCAGGAGTAGGGCGTCAATTGATTTTTTTTGGAATTGTAGGCATTGGGAATTAGCTAGCCAGTAAGTCCGAACAGAGAGGTAGTTGCTCTCATGGTGTCGCTCTTCGGTGACGTTAAAGTCACGGAGGAAGGGAAGCTTGTTCTAACTTTGGATGGAGATGTCATGCACTTGGATGGGAGGAGCGGTGACGTTGAGCGCAAGAATGTTGCGCTAAAAGAGAGGATCAAGACTGCGTTCCGTAGCATACATGGTGCTGTGAGACCAATCCCGCTATCGGCCTCCTGAGCTGAAGCCATGAATGAGATTAGGATGCTTTTAACAGGTTGACTGTTTTCTAGGCGATTTAACAGAGCAGCAGGCCATGTTAGAACATGACTTGTATATCATTGTAGGCAATTTCTAGCGGTTATCTAAACGTGTAAACAGAGCAGCATGTCGTGTTAGAACACGAGTCGTATAGCATTGTAAACAGAGCAGCAGGTCGTGTTAGAACATGACTGTTTTCTAGGCTCTTCGATAGTTTTTTTTAAGAAGGAGGATCACCCTCGACCTCTGCATCCGAAAATTGTATACGGCCATATTATTAAAAAGTGCGAAATAAGTACATAGTCTGTAATCAAAACAGCTCGCAACCAGAGCAAAATAAAACAGAACATCGGAACACAAAAAGCCACAACCGGCATAAAAACAGGATATGATGACTAAACACCTATCTTATTAATGGATCGCCATCCAAACCGGTTAAACATACCCTGCGCTACCATCTCCCACCGGTTGCACCCAGTAATCAAAGGTTGTCTGGAGTCCGTATGAGTGATTAAGGACCACGTACGAATCCATGTTGTAGCTCTGAATATAACCTGCAACAAATTTAAAATATTTCGTCCGTATAGCCCATAATAAAGCACATACTCCTATCCGAATCTGTGCCACAACAACTAAGTCTACTCCAGTTAACCACGTCCATAACGTTTCACTGCTATCTGAAGGAGTAATATTAAAGGCTATATGAATGGTACGCCAAAGCAACTTCGCGAGAGGGCAGTCAATGAAAATGTGTTGTATCGTTTCATCTCGATCACAAAAACAGCAGTGTGCACTTCCTACCCATCTTCGCCTAAGCAAATTGTCCTTGGTAAGGATCACTTGCTCGTGGACAAACCACATAAAAATTTTAATTCGCAAGGGAACCTTGACTTTCCAAATATGAATCGATCTTGGGATTGAGCCAGAATTGATTAAATCCAAGTAAAAAGATTTGACAGTGAATACCCCGCTTGCAGTCGACTTCCACTCCTAGATGCAATAGTGCCTGTTCATCATGGCTTCCACTTCCACATAAATATGAATCGATCTTCGTTAGTTGTTTATCAAGGTGTGACGGACCCAATGATTTTGGAGACTTTTGTTTGCAGGGAAGCGCTCGCTTTGGCTGAAGATCTTGCTACTCAGAACATCTCAGACTTGAGGAATGTCAAGGAGTAGTTAATGACATCAAGGGTGGAACAGGAGGTCCAAATGCAGCCATCATACATGAATTTTTAGCTCGTATACTTCCTATATCTTTGTGCATGAGCGTAGAAACTTCAATTTTAAGGCTTACAATCTCGCCAAGTTTACTTGTAATCTAGCTATAGGTAGACATATTTGGTTGGGTACCCCTAATGACCCAAATCTTGTAGCTATGAACATATTTTTGAATCAATAAAGTTGGCGAGATTACTAAAAAAAAATAACTAATTGAGGGGGTACAACAAACCCATTTTCGTTCCTGCTTGGGCTACAACAGACACTATTGCACGGGTGCTGCTATACCTCGCTTAAAGCGCCCAGCCTTCCGACTCGCTGAAGCACGTTGATGTCGCGTGAGCGTACGGCTGGCCGAGTGCACTGCAGCCCACTGCTGTGGCCGAGTGCACTGCAGCCCACCACGTATTTAAAAGAAATTAAAGTTGCATTTGACATATGTTAAATGTGTATAGAAAAAATGTTGACCATGCATAATTTTATATAAAAAATGTTAAATGCGTATAAAAAATGTTGACCATGTATTAAAAATGTTAAATTTGTATTATAAAAATGTTACATATGTATAAAAAATGTTAAAATTTTATCTAAAATATGTTAAATGTGTATTAAAAAATGTTGACCATGTGTTAAACAATGTGAAACTTACATTTGAAAAATGCTAAATGTATATAGAAAACAATATTAAACTTGTATTTAAAAAATGTTAAACGTGTATAAAAAAAGTTGATCATGTATAAAAGATGTTAAACTTGTATTTGAAAAATGTTAACCAAGCATTATTAAAAAAATGTTAAATATGTATAAGAAATGTTGACCATGTATGAAAAAATGTCAATCTGTAAATAATATGTAAATAAGCATTTGGAAAATGTTACACATGTAGTAGAAAAAATGTATTAGTTATATAAAAAAACGTGTATATAAAAGATGAAACCTGAGAGAAAATAAAAGATAAAAAAACGATAAATAAAAAAATCAAAACCAAAGGAAAAATAAATAATAGAAAAAATCTAGTGAAAACCGAGAAAACAAAATAAAAACCGACGAAAACAGGAAAAAACTAAGGAAAATGAAGATAAAAGGAAAGAAAATAAAAAAGCTGGTAAAAAAAAGAAAACCAGAGAAAAACAAAGAAAAGAGAAAACCCAACAAAAAGAGAGAAAGAAACAAAGAAAAGCCGGTGAAAAATCAAGAAAAAACATAAAACAAATAACCCCATAAAAATAGTGAAAACACGACTCTTTTTTCTTTAATAATGTCATGGCCTACTATTTTCAAAAGAGCCAAACGGTGGCCTAGTGGCTAGCAGCTCCAAGTTATGGCGGGATCGAATCCCTTCAAGCCGCCTTTTCTCTAATATAGTTCTTTTAAGCATGCGCGAATGGGCCAGCCCGTAACTGTAGACGCTTCAGCGAGACCGAAGAAACGCTTTGCGCTATCGCACCACAAATCCTATCTACCGCTCGCTGCAGCAGATCTTGGAGCCCATGGGGACCTCCTATGTGCTGCTTATTACAGCATGGAGTCGTGGTTTCGCACAGGGCGCAGCTCACCCTTGGCTGACCCATTTATGGCAGCTTCGCTGCCCGAGGTAAAAATCACAAAAATAGCTTGCGAATGGCACCGAACCCACTACCTGCTGCAGATGCACACGCCACGCTAGCCACCGCAACTGGCTCACCCAAGTGAAAGAATTACAACGTGAAGTCAAAGAAACTAACAGCGGCAGCAAAACTTAAATACCAGTTTGTCAAGTTCTAAAAAAAACACTTTTGTAAACATCAAAATTTCCCTATCATTTTTTGAATTGGCAAACAATTTGAAAACATGAACAATGTTTTGAACTTGTGCACAAATTTCGAAAACGTACTATTTCTTGAAATTGTGAATAAATTTGGAAAGCGGTACATTTTTAATTTGTGAATAAAATTAAAAATTTGCGAACATTTTATTAGTTTATGAATAATTTTTTAACATGAATATTTTATGAATATGTGAACAAATTTTGAAAAATGGGAACAAAATTTTGAAATCCGTGAACTCTTTAGTTTGTGAACAAATTTTAGAAATGCAAACATTTTTTGGAATTTTTGAAAAGAAGCAAACAAATTTTGAATTTATATTTTTGTCTGAAAACCAAATTTTTTTCCAAAAATGTGAACAAAATTTAGAAAGTTCGAACATTTTTTATTCCTGAACATTTTGGGAAAAACGGAAAATAATTTTGAAAAAGAGACAAGGAAAAGTGGAAGAAAAATGGCAAGAAAAGAAAAAATAAGCAGAAAAAGGAAATAAAAACGAAAAAGGAGAGAAAAGAAAATAGAAAAAGGTAAAAAGCTAAAAAAGAGAAGCTGGTTCAGGAAGGTTCCTAAAACTGAAAAATACCGGCTAGAAGGTTCCGGAAAACTTGTCTCGCTGAAACGCTAGATGGGCCGGCTCAGCCCCTTACGCTCGCTCGGTCGCTTCTGCGAAACTGCGGCACCTTGTCCCAAAGAGCGGGAAATAGGGTTTTCCGAGGCTGTGCACACTGTGAGCTAGGCGAGCGTTCCGGATAGGCTGGCCGATTTTCGCTTACCGCATGGGAACCTTCTAGATTTATTTTCTGTTTTGTCTAAAAAACAAAGATTTATTTTCTGTTTTGTACCTTTTATTTTGCTTTCTAAAGTAAAAATGTTCATAAATTTTAAAAACTTTCGTATTTCAGGAAAAAAAATTACAGTTCTAATTTTGTTCGTGTTTCTCTAAATATGTTTGCATTTTCAAAAAAAAAAGTTCACAAATTTAAAAATTCAAAATTGTCACATTTTCCTGAAATTAAAAAAATTCAAAAAGTTGTCACATTTTTTAAAAAAGTTGGCATATCAAAAGTTGTTTGGTTTTCAAAAAACATTCAAGGTTTTAAAAAATCATTGGAATTTTCTAAATATTATTGGAATTTCTAATACTGTTTTATAAATGGTTATATATTTTCAGAAAAAGTTCAAAATAATTTTTGTCGCGAATATGCGTGGAGCTTATAGTTCCATTGATAGAAGGGGAAAACATAAAGTGGCGGACCTCATGAAGCGTACACCGGTAGGCACTGATGAGGTTGCTATGAGCAGAGGAGGGGGTGCTCAGCCCGTGTACAACTAAGTCAGGTTACACCAATGATCGAACTAAGGCCTCGGGCATCGGTGCTGGCCCACGTGCGAGCTTCCTCCTTGATGTCATCAATCACGAGGGTGGTGCAAGGTGCTATGCTGTCGAAGATGCAAGCGTTGCGATGCCTTCATATGGTCCGCACAGTCAACGCAATGAGAGAAGGTAGGCCTTTGCGCTGGCCTACCGGGGAGTCGTGGAGGGCCGTTGCCCACCAGTCATAGAAGCCCATGGTGCCGCCAGAAACTGGGTTGCTACAGTAAACCAAAATGCTAGTGTTATCGTACTACATTACCTCATCTTGCTACAGTGAACGATCCCAGTACAGTAGTTAGTTCTGGAATAGTTCCGCTCAGGCGCTCGCGGCTCCATTGGGCCAGCCGAGTTGGAGGGAGCTCATGTCCATCGTGTGTCTATTTGACGCAATACGCGTCACATAGGATGATAGGATGTCTCCCGAATGCATTGAGGAGGAGAAAGGAGGGAGCGACTATACCTCGATTCCTGCAAGACATATGGCCAAATCACTAATTAAGGAGCACTCGTTGCAAATATCACTCTTACCTTTTCAGGTTGCGACAAATGGCGCGCTGCATGTGCGTCACTTGTCGCAACCTGAAAGTTTTCTCTTTTTTCATAGATTCGTTTATTCAAAATGTTTTATCTCTTAAACCGTGCATTCAAATCTCGAACCATTTTCACCGTTGGATTCCTCGCGTCGAGTTCTTCAAAACTAGATCCCATGTTAATAGGTATTGACGAACTTTTTTTCATGAAAAAAACTGGACGAAAAAATCGAACTGGGAGCACGGTGTTTTTCCCTTTCCGAAAGAGGCACGCCCGTGCTTCTCGCAAAATCACACCGTGCCTCTCGCGAAAGTAAATCCGTGCCTCTTGCGGAAGGAAAAAGAGAGAAAAGACGTTTTTTTTCGTTTCTGAGGAGGCATGGCCGTGCCTCTGGCGAAAGCACAATCATGCCTCTCGCGGAAGCAAAACCGTGCCTCTCGCGAAAGAAAAAAAAATGCGTTTTTTTCATTTCCGAGAGGCACGGCCGTGCCTCTTGTGAAAGCACAACCGTGCCTGTCATGGACGTAAAACTGTGCCTCTCGTGGAAGGAAAAAACAAATTTTTTTTTTCGTTTCTGAGAGGCACGGCCGTGCCTCTCGCGAAAGCACAACCGTTCCTCTCTCGAAAGCACAACCGTTCCTCTCTCGAAAGCAAAACCATGCCTCACGCGGAAGAAAAATTAACATAAAACACGTTTTTTTTCTGTTTCTGAGAGTCACGGCCGCGACTCTCGCGAAAGCAAAACCATGCCTCTCGCGGAAACAAAACCGTGACTCTCGCGAAAAAAAAGAAAACACATTTTTTCACGCAATTTTGTTTTTTAAATTTTTTTATTCCAAAAGTTAAGGAAGACCAGTGGAAAACCGAAACGTCAAAAAACTCCGCAAAAATACCATTTAAAAAGACAAAAATGCGCGCGAAAATAAAATAAAATCTGGAGGGAGCGCCAAGAGCGCGACACGTGGCGGGCGGCTGAGAGGTCGCCAAGTGCCGCTGATCGTTGTGAGCCTCCCGAAGGAGCGCTCATTAATTAGTTGCTCTCGACATATGGCACACTCGCCAACGACCTAGCTCAAATGGCCTGGGTCAAAATTTTTGCGTACAACACAACGAGGTACATCAGAATGTAGCCCACTTTTTTTCTCCCTTTGTTTATATTAAAACTTTTTTTAGTACATTTACTATAAAATTTCTTTTACTCAATTATTAAAAGTGTTCATTACGCATTACAAATGCCCATGCAATGTCAAATAATTGTTCATACAATTTAGAGGACCGACTCACCGTTGGCCACTGAATTTGTGAATTTAGATATAATTGTTCATTACAAATGCCCATGCAATGTCAATAAGTGTTCATTACGCATTACGCATTAAAAACCTCTTATATTTTGTTACAGAGGGAGTGCATGGCCACTGAATTTGTGAATCGTATCTGTGGTATTTTTTCCACTTTTGTACGAAACAGTACTTCCATAGAGTAAAGTACACCACCCATATTGCAGCATTCACCACCACGAGCATTTAGAGCAATGTATCTCTGTATTAATCAGTCAATATATATCAGGGACATCCACACTATCAAAGCATCAATTAGCTACTGTATACAAGTCACTAGTAAAGTTATAGATGGGAGGGACAATTGTTGGACAGCGTATGCGGTGGTTGATGCATGGATGTGGTCAGATTTGTTGGAATTGTAGGCATTGGGAAAGAACCAGCTAGTAGATGGGATCCCAGATATAGTTGCTTGCCACCATGCGTGAGATCAAGTGGCACGGCTGGCCGGCTGTGATATGAACTTAGAGTGATGCAACCGGCAGAAGACGTTGCAATGCAAAATCCCCTACCATCGAGCACACTAGGGCGGTGCTGCGCAAGAAATTGGGGATCCCCGACTACGGTGCCTATGGAGCCTCTGAGGGGGAGCTGCTATAGTGTTTCTTTGCCCTTTTCAAGGACCCGCTGGTGGCCGCCGAGATCAACACCATCAAGGTCCTTCCAGCTCTCCAAGGCGGCTCCGCCTCCGTCCAAGCGCACTCCGGCGTCCCATCGAGCCATGGGGCATAGGGCGCATGCCTGAATCTTATCGGCCTCACTCCGTTCTTCACCTATCCATGTTTGCCACCTTCGGCAAGGCACATATCAACATCCTGAGTCCGCAGATATATCCGTGTCTTTCAGTTTTCAGTTTAGTTCAGTGTGTTGTTTCCCCTATTGTCTGATTGATTTATTTTGTTGAACGGCTGTTGTCTGATTGATGATGCGCAATCGCTGACTGTTCAGATTTTCGAAACAAGCTTTCTTCCTCTATATACAAAGTTACAAACAACCGAACCGACACAAAGTGATAAGGAAACCCTCATAAAAAAGGTCGAAAGAGAAAATAAAATGACTTCGAAATAGTGGCACAAGTACCATTAACCCAACATCAAGCAAGGGAAAAGCAAACCCGACCTCGCACACCATCTCTAACACATGAGACCAACCAGGAGCCAAAACACCTCGAGAAACCACTGGTCACCGTGGTATCGAATACACCAAACCATCTCCGGAAAGAGCCGACTCACCGTTGAGGCAGCTCCCTCACTCTGGGTCGTGGGGCGCCGCTCCGGCCAAGAGATAGGAAGGACCGAGAATGGAGACCACGGGGACACATCCATAAGATAGGCGAACACCGAAACCACTCACCGCTAGAGTCAAGGGCGCAACATGCCAAGGAAAAGCAAACTCGATGTTGCACACCATCTGCAATTGAGACCGAGGCTCAACAATGACTCCGTTCAAAACGGTGTTCTCTCGCCTGAAGCTTGCCGAGGAGAACCTCGCTCAGTGCGTGGCCACTTCTTTCGGGCCCATTGTTATGGCTCCTCACTTGTATATCATGCAACGTGTGTGGGTGAATGAATGCAAGAGCAGTTCTATCGTCCAGCTCCACAATCGGATGACCGGATCGCCAGGGAGAGTCCGTGAGTGCTAAGTCTTTGGCTAGCTACAAAAAGGACAGTGCGTTGAGTTTATTAGCGCGTGTGGTTCGTCCAGATAAAACGTGAAAAAAGGATCAGGCATTTGAGCGATGGGTGGTGTACGTCGGCAGAAACAAGCTCGAGTCTCCTGCATGTTATCGTCTACCTTTAGTCCAAGAGAGAGAGAGCAAGAGCAAGCTAACGTTAGACCCAACAGCCACCTTGCCACGATCACATAATCTATGTCTGGTCACCGTGCCTTCTTTCCGTCTAGCCAAGTTGTACGTACACAGAAAGTTTAGGGGCTTCCGTCTCGAGAATTATTGGCTGAGTCTGTGTGGCTTTCACGAACTGGTCTCCACCAATCACTAGTACAGGAAAATCTACCAGCGCCGGTCAAAAAACGTCGTTAGTGGCGCCTAGGTCCTATGCCACTAGTATGACGCCACTGACATGGGGTCACGAGTGAAATCGGCTGCGGCTGCCGCTAGTAGATAAAGATGAGTAATACCTAACGAACCGGTGGCGTGGTCCTCCAAACATC